>NC_054832.1:46688932-47003098 GCF_018345385.1 Vulpes lagopus | reverse complement strand
ACCGGGAGCGTTAGCAAGAGGGTCAATAGCAGAATCTAGTAAGCCCGTTACTGGTGGGGGACCTCCATAGAGAAGCTTGTAAGGAGTTAGCCCATGGCGCGCGGGAGTGTTCCGGACTCGGAACAGAACCATAGGGAGGAGTTGGACCCAGTCTCTAGTGCCAGTCTCCAATGTCAATTTGGTTAGGGTCTCTTTAATTGTTTTATTTATTCTTTCTACCTGCCCTGAGCTCTGGGGTCTGTATGCACAATGTACTTTTTAATTTATCCCCAGTAATCTGGCCACCAACTGACTTACCTGGGAGACGAAGGCGGGGCCGTTGTCCGACCCTATTACCTTGGGCAGTCCAAACCAGGGGAAAATTTCTTCTAGGATTTTCTTGACAACCATCTGGGCAGTTTCTCGTTTGGTGGGGAAGGCTTCTGTCCATCCTCCTGTGGGCCTAGTGCAGCAGCTCGTGCTGTTTCGTCGGCCATCCTGTTCCCCTCTGCTACTGGGTCATTGCCTCGCTGATGCCCCGGACAGTGAATTATCTACCACGGCCGCCCCAGCTTTACGTTCACCATTTCGTAGAAAGCTACTCCCCTCGGTGTACCAGGTTGCTTCAGCATCTGGCAAAGGCTGGTCCGTCAAGCCCCCTCTGGTGCCATGGACCTCGGCTAGGATCTGGTGGCAATCATGCATTAGCAGGGAGGGGGACTCGGTTTCTGGAAGCAAGGTGGCCGGGTTTAGAGATGTAGCCGTTCCGAACCGTATCCGCTCAGAATTCAGTAGCATGGCCTGATAATGGGTGACCCGGGCGTTTGAGAGCCATCGATCAGGGGGCTGGCGGATGACTGTCTCTACGGCGTGGGGGGGCCACCACAGTGAGGGGTTGGCTAAAGGCCAACTTATCTGAGTCTTTTACCAGGACTGCCACAGCCACTATTATTCGGAGACATGGGGGCCATCCTGCAGCCACTCTGTCTAATTTTCTTTTGAAAAGTATGCCACGGGCCTTTTCCAGGGTCCCAGTTTCTGAGTTAGGACCCCTTTGGCTATTCCTTGGTGTTCATCAGCATATAGCGCAAATGGCTTGGTTACATCTGGGAGGCTCAGGGCAGGGGCAGTCAATAAGGCCCTTTTTATTTTGTCAAAAGCCAATTGTTGCTCCTTTCCCCAGTGGTAGGGGGTGTTGGATTTCGTAAGAGGATATAGGGGAGCCGCCAGCTCTGCAAACCCGGGTACCCAGAGGCAGCAGAACCCAGCACTGCTGAGGAACTCTCGTAGCCCTCTGGCATCAGTGGGTGCTGGGATCAGGGCTACAGCCTTTTTGCGGCTCTCTGTCAGCCACCTCTGGCCTCCTTCCAGGAGATATTCCAGATAGGTCACTCGTCTCTGGCCTATTCGGGCCTTTTTGGCGGAGGCCCTATACCCCAGTCCTCCCAGTCTCTCGAGCAGGGCCCCCGTACCTTTTACACAATCCTGTTCTGTCTTAGCCGCTATGAGCAAATCATCCACGTACTGCAGGAGAACGAGGTCCGGATGGCCAACTCCGAATTCTGCCAAGTCCTGATGCAAGGCTTCGTTGAACAAGGTGGGGGAGTTTTTGAATCCCTGTGGTAGCCTTGTCCAAGTGAGTTGTCCTGAGAATCCCGTCTCAGGATCTTTCCATTTAAAGGCAAAAATAGGCTGGCTTTGAGAGCTTAACTTTAGGCAAAAGAATGCATCTTCTAGATAGAGCTCAAGGGTCCTTCTGCCTCAGTTAAAACTGAATGTTGAGCTCCCGTAGCAACCAGGAAGGTCACTGGTTGACCCCCCCACTTTAAGGGTTATCCGAGGCTGGGGGGGGGGGGCTCCTGGCCCTGACATCCCTAATCTTCATCCTCTAGGGACAGTACGGGAATGGGCTTCTTCTTAGGTCCCTGCGTTTGGCCCTTCTTTGGACAATCTTTAACCCAATGTCCTTTTTCCTTGCAGTAGGCACGCTGGTCTCGTTCAACCCGTGGTCTTCTTGTCTCCCAGGTCCTTACTCTGTCCTGACTTACTCTGCCCTGAGCCCTGTACTATGGTGGCCAGTATCCCAGTCAGTTCTTTATTGCGTTTCCTCTCTCTCTCTCTCTCTCTCCTCTCTCTCTCTAAGTATACATACGGTAGCCTTCCATTAATCTTTCCAGAAAACCTGCACTATAGCACGTACCTTTGCCAAATTGGTGGGGCGTCACCCTGCCCCTCTGAGACCCGCTAGGAGTACCTGGCGATAGAGACGGAGCCGCTCCCTACCAGCAGCAGTGTCGTAGTCCCAGGTCGGGCGAACCAAGGGGAAAACGTCCTCAATTTCATTAGGCAGCTGGGTCGGCCTCCCATCCGCCCCGGGGACGTTTTTCTGTAGACGCGCGGTCTCTCCTCCGTGGTGAGGAGAGTCTGCAGGAGCTGATCAGGGTGCCCATGGGGTCCTGGCTGAGAGACCGGGGCCTTCACCTGCAAGATAATATCAATATTAAAAGTTCCATTCCTGGGCCACCCGACGTTGAGAGTCGGCCACTCTGAGGAGCAGAAGGTGACCCATCTTCGTCTTCTGACTTCGACCGAAAGGTTGTGTGCTCGGCCGGCGACTTCTTTCCAGTGATCTAGAGCGAGGCTTAAAGGGGTGGTTACAGTTTGCCCCGCGGGTGTAGAGAAGAGGTGAGCGGGGAGGAGGAGGACAGGAAGAAAGACACAGAACAGACATGCACACAGATGACAGGACTGGCACGGCGGATTCAGACGGGAGCGGTCGCCAACAACGACCCTCCCTGAAGAGGAGGGAGTGCCGGGCTCCCTCCCTCTTCCAGACCACTCCGGAGTCCGACTCCGGAGCGGGACCAGAAAGACAAAGAATGAACAGACACACACGAATGACAGGACCAGCACGGCAGATTCAGATGGGAGCGGTCGCCAACAACGACCCTCCCCGAAGAGGAGGGAGTGCCGGGCTCCCTTCCTCTTCCAGACCACTCCGGAGTCCGACTCCGGAGGGGGACCAGGGGTCTCAGGGCACGTCTGCCTCCCCCGCTGGTCCAGATACAGAGTACAGCGTCCTGCAGGCACAATACAGACCCGGCACAGACCTGGCCAGTCAGACAAACGGACGAGACAGATATGACATTTAGCGAGCTCGGTCTTACCTCCTACCGGTCTTAGGATTGAGCCTGGGGCGTCTCGGATCCCGGACGAGCCCCCAAATGTTGGACCCTGGCTCACGGGTGCCAACGTGTCCCGGCGGACGCCCCAGAGACTCAGACCCCAGACAGGCAGATGCAATTAGCAAGAGGGTTTATTGGACGTTTGCGCAAACGGGCTCTCCGCCTCCGAAGAGGAAGAGAGCCCAGCATCATACTTTTATCTGGAAAAGCAAAGACAGTATATTCCAAGGAAATTTTGGTAAAATTTCAACAGAAATACTTTTCTCGCTGTAATTACAATAGTCTAATATTAAAATAATTAAGAGTTTTGGAGCACAGCAACACAATAAAGTAATCATAGAAAACCTTTCATAACTTTATTATCAACTTACACATGACAGCAGGGACATTTCAAAGCAACGGGAAAAAGATAGAATTTTCAACAATTGTTCTGGGACCTTTATACATATGAGATAAAAATTCTTACCTGAAGGGTGCCTGGGTGGCTCAGTCGGTAAACTAAGCATCTGCCTTTGGCTCAGGTCATGATCCCAGGGTTCTGTGATCTAGCCCATCATTGGGCTACCTGTCCTTCTTCCTGCCCCTCCCCCTGCTTGCACTCTCTCACTCTTGCTGTCTCTCAAATAAATAAAATCTTTTTCTTTTCTTTTTATGATAGTCACAGAGAGAGAGAGAGAGAGGCAGAGACATAGGCAGAGGGAGAAGCAGGCTCCATGCACCGGGAGCCCGACGTGGGATTCGATCCTGGGTCTCCCGGATCGCACCCTGGGCCAAAGGCAGGCGCCAAAGCGCTGCGCCACCCAGGGATCCCTCAAATAAATAGAATTTTAAAAAATTCTTACCTCATGCATTATTCAAATATAAATAATATGAAACATTTAAATTAAAAAATCTTACAAATATATTGAAACAAAATATGGGATTATTTTGTTAGTAATAATTGTCTCAATTTTGAGTTTATCAAAATTTTAACAGGTTTGATCACATATAAAATAGTAAAAGTTATGTGGTGAAATTATAAATATAAGAAATTATAAAATATAAATATAAAAATGTAAATATGTCATTCTTAGGGGACTATAAGTAAATATTTGCAATGTATAAAATAATGAAGATTAAATAACCATACTCTGTGTAGAATTACTACAAATAAATAAGAAAAGACAAAAAGCTCAGTATTAAAAATGGACAGCATATATGACCAAAATTCATTAAAAATATACAAATAGTAAATATATAAACAAATGGATTCTAACCCTCAGTAAATATCAAGGACATAAGCATTGAAATAATTAAGTTTCATTTACCAATTTATCAAAAATTTATCAGAATTTACTACTAGATGCTATATGAAAAACTTAATTCATTTTTTTCCAGTTTCAGGTTTTTATTAAATTACAATTAGTTAAGATATGATGCAGTATTAGTTTCAGGAGTAGAATTTAGTGATTCATCACTTAAATATGGCACCCAGTGCTCATCACAACAAATGCCCTCCTTAATGACCATCACTTCCTTATCCCATCCCCCGCCAATTCCCTTCCAGTAACCCTCAGTTTGTTCTCTATAGTTAAGGGTCTGTTTTATGGTTTTAAATTCCACAAATGAGTGAAATCTTACACTGTCTATCATTCTTCAACTGAATTACTTTGCTTAGTGTATTACAGTCTAGCTCCATCCACATCATTGTAAAGGGCTAGATTCCATTCTTTTTGAAGGCTGAGTAATATTCAATTGTGTATGTACACCACCTCTTCTTTATCCATTCATCCGTCGATGGACCTTTGGGTTTTTTCCCTGATTTGGCTATTGATTTCCATGATTGGCTACATGCTGCTATAAACATCAGCATGTACCCCTTTGAATGTGTATGTTTATATTCTTTGAGTAAATACCTAGGAGTATAATTTCTGGATTGTAGTTCTATTTTTAACTTTCTGAGAAACTACCAAAATGTTTTCCAGAGTGGCTGCACAAGTTTGCACTCCATCCAACAGTGTCAGAGGGTTCCCTTTTCTCCAAATCCCTGCCAACACTTATTGTTCCCTGTGTTGTTAATTTTAGCTATTCTGACAGGTGTGAGGTGGTATCTCATTGTAGTTTTGATTTGTCTTTTCCTGATGGTGAGTGATGTTGAACATCTTTTCCTGTGTCCATTAGCTGAAAAGTTTAATTTATGGAAAATTTTGCACTTATCTGTGGATGTTCATAGGACATTTATTGTATCATACTTTTAACTAGCAACACTTGGAACCATTTAAAAGCTTAACTCTAGGCAGCCCTGTTGGCTCAGCGGTTTAGCGCCGCCTTCAGCCCGGGGTGTGATCCTGGAGACCAGGAATCGAGTCCCACGACCGGCTCCCTGCATGGAGCCTGCTTCTCCCTCTGCCTGTGTCTCTGCCTCTCTGTGTGTGTGTGTCTCTCATGAATAAATAAATAAATATTTTAAAAAAAGAAGAGAAACTATTCCAATATTTAAAAAAGCTTAACTCTAGGAAAATGATTACATTCCTCTAAATTATGGTACCTCTACACCATGGAGTCTGAAAAATAATGTTTATCTACACAAACAGAAGTGGAAAGTTCACTAGAAAATATTGACAAGGATAAAAAAGAAATATTTTAAAAAGGTAATCAAAGCACAGAAAAATATAAATGACATGATGTATTTATTTTAAAGTATGCATGTTAAGCTGATGAAACAGTCCTAACATATAGCACAATAGAACTCAAAGAAAATATTGTAGCAAACAAATGAGGCCTTATATTGATACTAAGAATGAGAGTGAGAAGCGTGATTTTTAGGAACATGTATGCACCAAAAAGCCTCAAAGTATATAAAGAAACCACCACCAATAAGCTTATAGAAAGAAACAAGTACCATAATCATTGTAGTTAACTATTTATAGATAGCCCTCTGAGGAACCGATAGACCAAATAGATTAAAATTGGAGACAGTTAGAAACTGAACGTTACAAATAAAGAATTCAAACCAATAGATATATGTAGAACTCCATATATGAGATCCACTTAACCCCAGAATATAAGACATAAGCAATATTCACAAAAATACATTGCATATAGTGTTCACAGAGTCAATAGCAAAACAAAACAAACTTTAGAATTGATTTTAAAAGGACAGCAATGGTATAGTCCAGTCATTTTAAAATGAGATTTTTTAAATAATCATGATAACTCAAAATCAGTTGATCTACCTCTCCCAAACTTAAAAGGAAAGTTTCTATCTTTAAAAGTCCTTTCAGAAATAACCTTTGTATAATTTACTATTTCCTGTATAATCACTTAACATTCTGTACCTGGTAATTCCAGAGTTTTTGGTGTTTGGAAGTCGATATCTATAGTTTTGAGTTTATGATGACTCTTGCTCATGGCACTTTCTTTCCTTCAGTGATTTTCAGTTAAAGCCCAGATATGCCTGATATATCTGGATAACTTGATCAAAATTTATATAATAATAGCATACTCATATATACCATTTACTTAGGGGTAGACACTGGTAAATATTATGTGGTATATTTACTGAAGTAATCCTTAAGTGTGAGGAGAATCAAATATTACAAAGCAGTGTTCCAAATTCAAATGAAAAGGCAAAACCAAATGTGTAATTCTGAAAACACCAAGCTCACTAAAGCTCAAGTAACAAAAAGAGCAATATTAAATAAAAGACATGGTATATGTGAGGGAAGAATATGGAATTCCTTGAAGTATCATATACTTACACTTCCCCTATACGTATATATATGTGTGTGTGTGTGTGTGTGTGTGTGTATTCAAATCTCTGGTTTTGAGTATATATGTTTATATATATATGTCTATATAGAATGTATGTATGTATGTATTTATCTATCATCTATTTACTGAGAAAAAAATGGAAAAGTGTAGATAATTCAAAGTTGGAGTTGATGGGAGTGTAAATTGGTGCAGCCACAATGGAAAATAGTATGAAGGCTCCTCAAAAAATTAAAAAATAGAACTGTTTATGATACAGCAATTCCATATCTGAATGTTTATCCAAAGAAAGTGAAAACATTAATTCAAAAAGATATATGCACCCCTGAGTTCACTGGAGCATTATTTACAATGGCCAAGATATGGAAAAAACTCCAGTGTCCGTCCATTGGTAGATAAATGGACAAAGAAGATGTGTTTTATATACATACAATGGAATTTCTACCTAGCTATTAGAAAAGAATGAGGTGTTGTCATTCGCAACAACAGGAGCGGACCTTGAGGTAGTTACACTAAGCAAACTTAGAGGACAGAAATACTGTATGATTTTGCTTATGTGTAGAATCTAAAGAATAAATGAACAAACAAAACAAAACTCATAGATACAGAGAATACACTGGTTTCCAGAGGGGAGGGGGATTGGCAAATGGGTGAAATGGGTGAACAGGATCAGAAAGCACAAACTTCTAGTTATAAAATAAGTTAAGTCATGATGTAATGTAAGCATGGTGACTATAGTCAATAACGTATTATAAGTTTGAAAGTTACTAAGGAAGTGGTACTTAAAAGTTCTCATCACAAGGAAAACAATTTGCAATTTTGTGTGCTTAGTAATTAGAGTTATTGTGATGATCATTTTGCAATGTATGCAAATGTTGAATCATTATATTGTATACCTGAAACTAATATATAATATTGTGTACTACTTATACTTCAATAAAAATAGCAGTCAGTAGTACTATTCTTCTATATCATTCTTTTTCCAGTAGCCTAGTTTTACAAGGAAGTCTAGTATTCATCCAGCTAATGCATATCTTGCTTGATGCTGTATCAGTCTCACAGATCCTCAGACACACTTCTGGTTCAAAACTGTGTTTTGGTCTGTTAGGCTAATGGGCTGGGGTTTATCTTAATTAAGAAGATGTCCTTTAACAATCTTTCTAATCACTAGTTTCCATTTAAACTGAGACCTTAACTGTCCCAGTGCTGATGCTAATAGCCAGTAAGGAATTATCCTTCTTATCATGGCTTCTGATCTGATAATTGGAATAAAATAGTTTATTGGACTTACGACTAGTTTCTAGCGTATAATAAACAACCGAAATAAAAAGAACAATGCCTAACATTTAGTTTCTGTGAATCCTTCTTTTTTTTTTTTTCTGTGAATCCTTCTGATTTTCTTCTCCTTCTTATTTACCTTAAGATAAAATCAAGTTTGTTCTTTTTATAATGGCCTAATGATTTCCAGTTTTAGGATATGTGTCTGAATTTTTGATGAGAAGCTCCAAAACCTAATTTTAAATACACATCAACTTTAATTCCTGAGCATCAATGAATATGACCTTTAAACAATAATACAATTTCATCTATCTAGTCCATGACTAAATCTTTTCACTTCATATTGTATTATAATCCTTTGAATCATTTTATGTTGTCATTTTTATGTAATCCAAGAGGAAAGGGTATAGAGATGACAATATTAATCTTGACATCACTGACATAAGTTCTTTGTAATGGGAAGCAGCATCAGAGGCCAAATGAGTAAAAGTCGGAAACATAATAGCGGGGGGCGGGGGAGGATTAAGTCTTTACAGGTAATTCATATGATTTTTTTCTAGTAAAAAATAGTAATATTTAAAATTTCTTACCTGAGTGTTGATCCACATTTTTTGTAATATTAAATTCAGACTACTTACCTAGATGAAAATGGTTTTTCTATATTGTCTTCATTCAGATTAACATTTGCTATGGTTATTATATAGACCTGAGACAATTGCTCAGGTAACAAATATCTACTCTATGGAATGAGATGGCCTCATAGACTTTGCTGCCGTAATTGGGCTTTTTCATTGTTGCCTTGCCTTCAATGCAAAGAATTTCTACTGTCTTTATCCTCTTTGGTATTATGTATGCTTCCCTATGATCTATATAGGGCTTGACTTTCAAGAAAAGATTTACAGTGGTGCAGCTCCGAAAGTTTAAAATAATGGGCTTCTTTCTTTAGTGCCTACTTAAGTGCATCCTTTTCTCATAACAGTTACCAAGAAACTCTATGCCTTCCTTTATACACTACTGATTGACTAAAAGAAGTAAAACAGTTATATGATAGTCCCTACTATAACCTTTTCTCTACTATCATATGACCTTCTGGTAGAAGGATACTCTGCTTTTCAGAGTAGGATCTATGAGAAAATTTCTTCTTGTCTATACAATTTACACATAATTTTACAGACCTACTTTACTTTCATATCTCAAGAAAATTTATAGTATCAATGTTTAGCTGTAAGAAATACAATATAAGAGAGAAGTGTTACCATAAAATTTTATTTAAGCAAAATAAATGATTGGTGACAGTAGAATAACCTTTTAATATTTTAATTATAAACTTTGAGCTCTGAATATTATATGAGGAAAAGGAGATGGCATATTCTCATAAACATGTCAACAAAGTAATTGAAATGTCACTTGATTTATCTTAAAAGTATTTTACATTATTTGCTGGCTTTCGCTTTTTTGCTTATGGTAAATTATATTTACCAATTGTCACCTTGTTCTTTTTTAACCATAATTTTTGAAGAGATATACTATTCTCTAGCTTATTTTTCAATATAATCAATATTTTTTCTCATGTTGATAAATGCTTTTCTACACTATGAGAATGCTTTTGAATAATTGAAAATGTTTTTAATTGTCTACTTTATAAAATTACAAGAAAGATACATATGTATCTTTATATTTATATTATAACTTTTGTGTTTGGAATTTTAAGGAAAAAATATTGAAATGTTTTAGAATGAACAAAGCTAAAATTGAATTTGAAATAGTTAATTTTAAATGATATTAATTATAAATCCAATTGATTTTATTATTTACATTACGTTGATAAATCTCATGTTATATAGATCAAATGTTATTTTTATTTACATTGCTTCTTAACCCATTGATAGTTGTAAAGATATTATCCAGTTCACCTTCAAGTATATCTTGACCTTAGTGTGGCTTCACAAATTTGAGAAAATAATAATAATAATAATAATAATATGTTTTGTTACATAATATTTTATGCCAGACCTTAAGGGAAGTACTCAATACACAATTACCATGAGTCAAGTATAGAAAGGATTCCCAATTTTGCTATTTTAAAGATGAAAAACTTGAAGCTCAGAGAAGTTCTATAATTTACTTAGGGTCACTTGTGAAGTGGGACAGTAGAGTTTTAAACCAGGACAATATGGCCTCAAAGCCTTTGCTTTTAGCTACTGCTATATTTAGTAGAATGCCAGTCCTAGCTCAAGGCACAGCCTCCAGAGAGCCGAAAGTTAAATACTCAGGGATTCTGTGAACTGGTTGTTAAGCCGCTAGCAATTTGAAGTTAGCCACGGAAGGGATATTTTCACCATAAAAATCAGCAAATGCTACAAAATGGGACTTGATGCACACTTTCATTTCCTCCACCTGACAGTTTACTAGCATACCATTGCCCCTACTACCAAAGTCTTCTCAATATTTACCTATACATTAGGCTACAGATATAAATAACAGTTGTAAATTTTTTATCATTTACTGAGTATTGCCTATAAGCTGCTAGCCATTAAGAAATTTGCCATTAAAAAAAGAAATTTGCCATTAATAGTTCTGAATTAAATATGTCATCTTTTATTGTCATATCTAAATTTTTTTGTAGAGAAGAGTGTGTAATGAATTATCTCTTTTATTTTCAGTGATAGTGGAAAGTGGAAAGATAATTTCTTTTGTGGCCTATATCAATTCTGGATATTGTAACATTTATAGAAATATTGTAGGACTTACGAAACTAGAACCAAAAAAAGCGGTAAGCTTTAAACCTGTATATTCTCTTTAGTCATAATTGAATCTAGCCTAATTATTGAACATTTGCTATTTGTTTCTCTTATTTTGTTAAATTTCTCTTCAATTTTTTGGACTAATTTTTGTTGTTTCTTTTCTTTTTACTGAGTTGTAAGTTGTAAGAAAGTAAGATACATTATATAGAGTTGTAAGACAGGAATGACCAAAAAACACATTAGAGATGCTTAATATCTTTATTCCTCAGAGAAATGCAGATTCAAACCACAACAAGTTCCCACTTTAAGTATATCAAATTGGTTAAAATACACTTAGCATATGACCCAGAAATTCCACACTAGATATTTACTAAAGAGAAATAAAAATACACATTTACAAGAAGACCCACATGGATCTTGATAAGCCAAAAAACTGTAAGTAATCCTAATGTCCATGGGCTCTTGCATGGATAGAAACGTTGTGATCTCTTCATACAATGGAATGCCATACTTCAATAAAGAGAACTAATGCACTCAAGAATATACATGAAGCTCAAAGCATTAGGCTGAGCAGAACCATCAAACCCAAAAGAGTGCAGTCTACATGATGCCAGGTTTATGAAGTTCTAGAACAGTCACAGAAAGAACACTAATGCAGAGTGATAGAAAAGTTAGAGCTAATCCTTTTTTTATTGGTCGGACAGTCTTCAATAGCATTCAGTTCAATATGTAAAATAAACTTCATTGAATTCTGCTACATGAATTATATTCAGTATGAAGATTTGCCATTTATACAAGTGGCAATTCTTCAAGTTAGATATTGTTTTGACCCCAGGATACTTACTTAGTAAAGGTTTCCCCTGCTCTGAGTTCCTGTCATCATCCTACTCTGAGAGCTATTATGCTTTTAGGTTTTGTTTGTTTGTTTGTTTGTTTTGTTTCTTATTTTGCTGTTCATCAACTACTCCCCGTTTCATGCTGTTGAGAATTCCCAGAAAAGGTAATTTGTACTGTTGCCTTTTTCTCCAGAATCATGCATACTAAAAACCTGTAGGTCCTTTTCCACTGTTTCCAATTCGGAAATAAATTACTAGTTCCCTGAGTCAAACTCACTTTCCATGTTTCTTTTTTGTTTAAACAAGAAACTCTGGATGGAATTCCATCTGTGGCCATTAATTCCATCAATTCTGGTCCTGGCACTCTGTGCTTATTTTCTTATTCACTATTAATCCAACAAATGTGCCTTGCAACTGAGGCTGACAAATGTTAGATCACAAAACATACAAAGCTGAGCTAGGACCTTGAAAAATGGAATGAGCTCAATGTTTGCTAAACATCTTAGTGGATTAAAAAATAATTTGCAGGTCACTGAATGACGGTACTTTTAATTACCTTAGATATGCTGAAGTTATTTATCAATTTACTATGGTTCTAATATAATTAAATACATATATACATAACTGTTTTCTCTGACTTTATTGAAATTGCAATTTATATTAAATACCGTATACCAAAATGATTTATGAACAGTGAATTTTTTATAGTAACAGTATCCATTGTATGAAAGTAGTTTCATTGAACATCAATTATCTGTATCTCTTACAGAAAAAAATTAAAAAACTTGTTTGTATGGGTAAACTTAAGGAAAAGGAGTCCTTTGGTGAGATTAGTGTTCTTCTTCAAGTTCCTTTCACATGTACTATAGTTACTGGAAAAGAGGTTGAGATGGCAATCATTGAAGATAAGGACCTATTTGGTAAATACATACATGTCTTTTATGCCATTTTATTTGATGAAGTTTTGACAAGCATGGATATATTTCACAGAAAGATATGGACATTCAAGAGTAGGTGTATATATATGTATTTACAGAAAGAATATATCTATACATAGTCCCCTTTAACATTTCCTATTCTGTCAGATTTAATTGTGCTACTTTTAGGAAGTATTAACATATTTCAAAACACTTTGATTTGAAAATAATAAAGTATCTGCTCATTCTCAAGTTACCATTAATAGCATCATTCCTTCCTTCCCTTTAAGAAGCATCTTTTGGTTTTTCATCTATACAATTTTTGCTTCTATGCTTCTGATTCAGGTCAAGAGTGTGCTATCTTCTAATGTTTAATCTATACCAAGTGTATGTGAAGAATCATGGCTTCTAGCATTTAAGCCTTTATCTGAAATTAGAGCATTAGCAGTATTAAAAGAGTAATCACGCAGCTACCTGTGTTTGGTCCTCCAAACATTATACTCAAATAGGAAATGCAATTGAGTATGAAGGATAAATGAATAGGGATTAATAAGTGATGACAACAGGATATTTTTTAAGAAAAATATAGTTTTTTTGTATAACAAAACTAATATCAACCATTAGATAAAGGATAAAAGAGGAAAAATTCATAAAAATTAACATGGGTGAGAAATTTCCTTTAAATAAACTCAATTAGAAACATTCCTGTGATCATCCATGTATGATTGACTGAATCCCCTTATCCTGATTTTCAAGTTTTGTTTATGTTTTTTAAAGAATATGTACTCTCTACCTGCTTGACTGTGATTTTGCTTAAATTTAAACTCATATATCCATTTTTTTAATTTATAAATTTGAAATAGCATTGATTAATTTTCTTTGTTTCTGTGGCATTCAAATGCAACCCCCAAGGTAAATGTGACTTAAAAATTAATACCAACCATCAATTAAAATTACAATATTCTCACTTGATATAGGCTAAGTTTTTCTTTTCCTGTACTAATTACATTAACTGGTGCAAGGCAAATACACTGTAGACTCTTTTATGTAAATCAACATTTCACACATGAAAGTACCCCTTTGAAGCATGTATTAGAATATTCTTTGCTGTCTGGCAACCTAAAATTAAAATAGATGGTATAGTATAAGTTTAGTTGTGTTTTGTATGTGTGGTGTATGCTTAATATTTCTTTCTATATGCTCTGTTCATTTGAGGCTGAGTTTTAAAGCTACTGACACTTTGTGTCCCTAATTAAACATTTCCTAAACAGAAATGTTCTTAAGGGTTATATTTTGCTTGTTTTCCCAAAACTTATAAGAAAATAAAATATTTTACAGTTGACCCTTAAACAACATAGATTTGAACTGTGTGGATCCACTTATACATGGATTTTTTTTGATAAATATATTACAGTACTGAAAAATGTATTTTATCTCCCTTATGATTTTATTAATAACATTTTCTTTCCTGTAGCTTACTTTATAAAATATATATAACATACAAAATATGTATTAATTGCTTGATATTAGTAGTTTAGTTTGGGGAAGTCAGAAGTTATACATGGATTTTGACTGCTCAGGGGTTTGCGCCCCAACCCTGGCTGTTCAAGGATCAACTGTATTTAATTTGAGTCTTTTTTAAAAAGATTTTTTTTATTTATTTGAGAAACAGAGAGAGAAAGAAAGGAGAGAGACAGAGAGTTCAAATGGGGGGAGCAGCAGAGGGAGAAAGAGAGAAGCATACTTCCTGCTGAGCATGGAGCCAAACGCAGGGCTCAGTCTCAGGAGCCTGAGATAATTATCTGAGCTGAATTCAAGAGTCCAATGCTCAACCAAATGAGCTGCCCAGTCATCCCTAATTTCAGAGTCTTAAAGAAAGAGATTTTATTTATTTATTCATGAGAGACAGAAAGAGGCAAAGACACAGGCAGAGGGAGAAGCAGGCTTCATGCCAGGAGCCTGAAGGACTTGATTCCGGGACTCCAGGATCATGACCTGAGCTGAAGGCAGACGCTCAACCACTGAGCCACCCAGGTGCCCCAGAGTCTTTTTATTTCTACATTCTAATTATTTTATATTTTATTTCAAAAAAGTAAAAGTATATATATATATATATATGAAGCTAATTTTTTTTTTCAAACTATTTATAAAAGACACAGAGAGAGAGAGTCAGAGACTTAGGCAGAGGGAGAGGCAGGCTCCATGCAGGGAGTCTGATGTGACTCAATCCCAGAACCCCAGGATCACACCCTGGGCCAAAGGCAGACGTTCAACCACTGAGCCACCCAGGCTTCCCAGAAGCTAAATCATTTTAATGAGAAATGTAATGGTCAATTTTGCTGAAGAATCATCTCCACACATGAACAATGTTCCTTATTTTTGCATTTTCATAATACTTCATTGTGTTTCCATCTATCCTGCTATTTATTATCTGAAATATGAATCCATCTCTGTAAAACAGCATAGGGGAGGACTTAAGTGAAAGTAAAATGTGCCTTGAAAAATACCAAGGTGATGACAAATTAGAAGCATTAAAGTAGAATAATAAACATGTGTCATCTTGCAATCAGGATGTAATACTATTATTAGCTGGTGTATTATATTGGTGATAGGGATAATTGTTTATATTTGAAGTTGTCTGTTAAAAGATAAACAAAAACTAATAAAACCAATTTGCTCCAACAGAATTCTCAGCCATATGTGGATTACATGGCCTGCATTTTCTAATTTATCAAAAATTGTTAAATATACTATTTCTTTTTAGAATTATAAATTGCATTACTGGAAAACCAAATTAAAGTTCATGTCTTTTCTTAGGTATACAAGTCACATTCTCTCTATTTGTTACCATATAAATCACATTGAATGACCCAGTTTATCAACAATATTTAGTAAATACCTAATGGGAACAATGAATTCACTAAACTTATACTTTGAGGATAGGTAGAACAGAATTTAAGAAACACAAGAGGATACAAAATCAATGCCCAGAAATCAATGGCATTTCTATACACTAACAATGAGACTGAAGAAAGAGAAATTAAGGAGTCAATCCCATTTACAATTGCACCCAAAAGCATAAGATACCTAGGAATAAACCTAACCAAAGAGGTGAAGGATCTATACCCTAAAAACTATAGAACACTTCTGAAAGAAATTGAGGAAGACACAAAGAGATGGAAAAATATTCCATGCTCATGGATTGGAAGAATTAATATTGTGAAAATGTCAATGTTACCCAGGGCAATTTACACGTTTAATGCAATCCCTATCAAAATACCATGGACTTTCTTCAGAGAGTTAGAACAAATTATTTTAAGATTTGTGTGGAATCAGAAAAGACCCCGAATAGGCAGGGGAATTTTAAAAAAGAAAACCATAGCTGGGGGCATCACAATGCCAGATTTCAGGTTGTACTACAAAGCTGTGGTCATCAAGACAGTGTGGTACTGGCACAAAGACAGACACATAGATCAATGGAACAGAATAGAGAACCCAGAAGTGGACCCTGAAATGTATGGTCATCTAATATTCGATAAAGGAGGAAAGACTATCCATTGGAAGAAAGACAGTCTCTTCAATAAATGGTGCTGGGAAAATTGGACATCCACATGCAGAAGAATGAAACTGGACCACTCTCTTTCACCATACACAAAGATAAACTCAAAATGGATGAGAGATCTAATTGTGAGACAAGAGTCCATCAAAATCCTAGAGGAGAACACAGGCAACACCCTTTTTGAACTCGGCCACAGTAACTTCTTGCAAGATACATCCACAAAGGCAAAAGAAACAAAAGCAAAAATGAACTATTGGGACTTCATCAAGATAAGAAGCTTTTGCACAGCAAAGGATACAGTCAACAAAACTAAAAGACAACCTACAGAATGGGAGAAGATATTTGCAAACGACATATCAGATAAAGGGCTAGTTTCCAAAATCTATAAAGAACTTATTAAACTCAACAGCAAAGAAACAAACAATCCAATCATGAAATGGGCAAAAGACATGAAGAGAAATCTCACAGAGGACGACATGGACATGGCCAACATGCACATGAGAAAATGCTCTGCATCACTTGCCATCAGGGAAATACAAATCAAAACCACAATGAGATACCACCTCACACCAGTGAGAATGGGGAAAATTAAGCAGGCAGGAAACAACAAATGTTGGAGAGGATGCGGAGAAAAGGGAACCCTCTTACACTGTTGGTGGGAATGTGAACTGGTGCAGCCACTCTGGAAAACTGTGTGGAGGTTCCTCAAAGAGTTAAAAATAGACCTGCCCTACGACCCAGCAATTGCACTGTTGGGGATTTACCCCAAAGATACAGATGCAATGAAACGTCGGGATACCTGCACCCCGATGTTTCTAGCAGCAATGGCCACAATAGCCAAACTGTGGAAGGAGCCTCGGTGTCCATCGAAAGATGAATGGATAAAGACGATGTGGTTTATGTATACAATGGAATATTACTCAGCAATTAGAAACGACAAATACCCACCATTTGCTTCAACGTGGATGGAACTGGAGGGTATTATGCTGAGTGAAATAAGTCAATCGGAGAAGGACAAGCAGTGTATGTTCTCATTCATTTGGGGAATATAAATAATAGTGAAAGGGAATATAAAGGAAGGGAGAAGAAATGTGTGGGAAATATCAGGAAGGGAGACAGAACATAAAGACACCTAACTCGGGGAAACAAACTAGGGGTGGTGGAAGGGGAGGAGGGCGGATGTTGGAGGGGAATGGGTGACGGGCACTGAGGCGGACGCTTGACGGGATGAGCACTGGGTGTTTTTCTGTATGTTGGTAAATTGAACACCAATAAAAATTAATTAAAAAATAAAAAAAATAAAAAAATAAAAAATAAAAATAATAATAATAAAAAAACCACACAAATAATCTGATTGAAAATGGGCAAAGGACTTGAACTGACATTTGTTCCAAAGAAGATATGCACATGACCAGCAACAGCTACATGAAAAGTAGATCGACATCATTATCAGCAAGAAAAAGCATAAACCACAATGAGACATCACTTCACACCTGTTAGGACAGTCAATATAGAAAAGACAAGTGATAACAAGTGTTGGCGAGGATGCAGAAAAAGGGGGAATCCTCTTGCACTGTTGATGGGAATGCAAACCATTGCAGTCATTCTGGAAAACAGTATGGAGCTACATTAAAAATTAAAAATATAACTACCCTATGATTCTGCAAACTCACTTCTGGGTGTGCATGCAAAGGAAGTGAAATCACGGTCTTTTATTTTTTTTTAAGATTTTATTTATTTATTTATGAGAGACACAGAGAGAGGCAGAGACATAGGCAGAAGGAGAAACGGGCTCCCTGCAAGGAGCCTGATGTGGGACTCAATCCTCGGACCTTGGGATCATACCCTGAGCTGAAGGCAGGCGCTGAACTGCTGAGCCACCAAAGCATCTCAAAATCACTGTCTTGAAAATATATCTGCATCCCTATGTTCATGTCAACACTATTTACAATAATGAAGACATGGAACAACCTCACTGTCCATTGACGGATGGATAAAGATGGATATGGATATACAATAAAGTATTATTTACTTTATAAAAAAAAAAGAAAGAAACACAAGAGATTGCATAAATGTGAAATACTTTATCTGGAGAATTATATATACAACTATCTATATGCAACCCTAAATAAGCCATGCAATAATTAGTTTTGAAGTATTTAAAAATACTTAAAGAGTGATTTCTTTGTTATTGCGGGTTATTAACTTTTAGAAAATAGGAAATAACTTGTTTTACAACCTATGTACATGCTTCTCAGACATTACCTAAAACATCTAAATAAAAACGGGAGTAGAATTTTTGTTTTAGTAAATATAAATATACTTTTTTATATAATGCCACTGAGAATATAGTTTATCAGATTGTCATTTTTATGAAAGTAACGTGTTTGTTTAGAGTCAGACCTTATACCTCAAGTCATTTAGATTAAAATTATGAATACCAAATATTTTAATTTTATTGGTATCTGAAATTCTCCTCCTACCCTAAAACAAGTATACTACTTTTGTAATGAGAAAGAATTGCTTTTCATATTAAAAAAATGAATTACCATTGTTTTTAATTATATCTCAATTCAACCATTACTGGGCAGCCCTGGTGGCTCAGCGGTTTAGCACTGCCTTTGGCCCCGGGCATGATCCTGGAGACTTGGGATGGAGTCCCATGTCGGGCTCCCTGTATGGAGCCGTTTCTCCCTCTGCCTGTGTCTCTGCCTCTCTCTCTCTCTCTCTCTGTGTCTCTCATGAATGAATAAATAAATAAAATTTATATTAAAAAATTCAACCATTACTGAAAAAATTAGGGATAGCTATAGATTTAAGTTGTCTTTCTTAAAAGGAAATTTTCAATTCCACGGTGACATTGCTACAAACTATGTAGCTGTTTTTACATAGTTTTTAACAGAAAGAATGTTTTTAAACAGAAAGAATGTCCAAAGACTTTTATCTTTGATAATGATTCTCTTAATCAAAAGCCTAGGAAATTATATTTTTTACTATAGGTAGATCTTTTAGACATTTCAGAAGCAATGATTACATTCTAATAGAAAAGATCTACCTCCCAGTACATCAGTATTTCTCCTTGCTGAGGCAGGTTCTAACCAAGTGTCTCCTTGAAACAATGCTCATCAGAAGTACCTATACTTTTGGACAATTTGCCAGAGTAAATATGCTTCCCTTTCCTTTGTTTTTTGGTTTTGCTTTTTAATAAAATTTTGATATAAAAATACATTTCCAAGTTAAAAATAAAGATGACACTTAGAAATATTTATTCTTATGAATCTTCTTTTACTCGTTACTAATAATGTTGAAAGAAAAAATGCTAATTAATTTGAATAAATTTTGTTTTATTTAGTTTTTATGGACAAAATTTTGAGTGAAAAATTATATTTCATGTAACTTTCTTGTATTATTTTATTCCATTATGTATCTTATAAATATATTGAAGAACTGTTTTGTTAACGATAAAACCAGCCAAATATATTGAACATCTTGCAGACAATTAAAAGTAGTTCTTACTTGAGGAAATTAGTTTATCTTATTGAAATATCACAAAAGATCATGAAACAAAAATGTATCTTATTTTGATTGATGGAGTTCCATTTTCCTCAGTCCTCAAAACCATCTATTGGAATTTAAAGGAGCGTAATAGGTAGCATTCCTTTCATTTGCCTGAATTCTAAAGCAAATGATAACGGGACAAAAGAATAGATTAGAAGGGGTGCCTGGGTGGCTCAGTCTGTTTAGTGGCTACCTTTGGCTCTGGTCATGGTCCCGGGATCTTGGAATTGAGCCCATGTCTAGCACCCTGTTTAGTAGGGAATCTGCTTCTCCCTCTGGACCGCTCCATGTGGGTGCTGGTATGCTCTCATTTTCTCTCAATTAAATAAATAAAATATATTAAAAATAAAGAAGAAAAGGGAGATGAAAATAGCACCTTTATTGTTGATAGAAATTGAAGAAAGTAGTTTATGTCTGCAGACTAGAGTCTTAATCCTGAATCCCAAAATTCACCTGGATTACCTACTGAGTCATTGGTAGTGCTAGACCACTAGATGTCTCCTCACACAGGAGATAGGATAGGGCTATGGAAAAGCCAAAAGAAACATCCTTCTTGGTAAGTAGGCTGGATCCGAAGGGAAGGTGAAGAGGAAATGTTAGAACTCAGTATCTCAATCTTTGTTCCAGGCTAGGAATGATTGATATGGCAGAAAGAGGCTGAGAATGTTAAATTTTTCACTGTCCTGCTTCTTGAAGAAATCAACAATAATGTATTTCCTCAAATACTCTGTAGGAATCCCCAAATCCACTGGGCCGTTGTGTTGGACACTAGATCACACCATTTCATTGCATTCTACTGTGTGACATGTACACTCCTAGACTTTAGCAAACTCTATCGATTCTCTCTCCTAAATACTCCCTTAAATTTCTTTCCTCATCTTTATGTCAAATGCCATATCTCAGCTCATAGTTTAATCATCTTTTACTTAAGTTTCCAGTAGCCACTTAATATGTCTCCCTTCTCTGGCTTTATCATTTCTAATCCATTATTCACACAGTCCCCAATTAAACTCACTGCAACACAAATCTGTTACTTTCCTCCCAACTCGAAGCCTTTTATTGACTCTATCATCTATGACAGGGCTTCTTAATATCTTCATCATGGAATACATAAAAATATAATATTTTTAAAAAATTTAGGGTAAATACAGTAAGATACTTTCCTCCTAATCTAAATTGTGACCTATCATACTTTCTGCATCTCAATCCCTTTTAGCTGCACCAGGACTGAGGAGATCGGTAACTCTGTGCACCTTAAACCTTTTGTTATACACTGATTGAGAAGCTCTGAGTTGTGTAGAAAAGTTGAAAGTTCTTAAGAGAGCTTAAGATCCACTGCAGTATGGACTCTGCCAAACTACTTATCTCTTCATTCTCATTGCCTAACTGTCCAGCAATATCAAACTAAGTATAATTTCCAGAAAATGTTTTATGCTTCTAAGCTCTTTGTCTATTCTATTGCATTTCTCTGAAATCAGTTTTCTCTCCTTAACCAACTGGAAAACCATTTTTTTTTCCAGCTGGGAAACCATTATTTATACTTCTAAATTCCAAATATTAGAACTTACTCATTTCCAGGAAAGTGTTCCTTATAAACATGCCTCTTGCTACACATACTAGTGTTTTATTTTATGTCTACACATCTGCTTTTCCTAATAAACTTTGAACTCAAAGCACAATCTTCACAATAAATGCTTAGTAAATGGCAGAACATTACAGAGTCCTTCTTTGTTCAGTTGTACTGATGATTTTAGATCATCTTGACCTTTGACACATTAACACTCATTTAAAATACACAATGAATACTTTACTGAATATCATTCATTGTTTTACATATTCCTTTTAAGAACTATTATTACACAATTTCCAGTTCAATCACTATTTATTTCTTATCCTGCTAATTTCTTTAGGTCAAAGAATATGCCATTGTTAATTTTTGTATCCCATAGCACCTAGATTCTTTCTGGATAGTCAATACTTTTTAATAATTTGTTCACAAACCCACTGATTTCCAAATACTCGTTAACTCTTGTTTGGTTTTCTGGTTGAGGGTTACTATTTACAGTGTCTGCAAGATGGATTTTTTGGAAGATCATGTTATGGAGAAAAGAACCTATAATTTAATGCTGATAACACTAAAATTCAAAGAACAACAGTTCTTTGTTACATAATACTTTATTTGTCTACAAATAAATGGTCTACTTTATTTTTGATACTCCTATATCAATAATCTATCCCATTATTAAAATTCCCAAACTTTTATATAGTAAACTCCTTCAAGTTTATAATTTAACTTCAGTTAGTTAATATACAGTGTAATATTGGTCTCAGGTGTACAATAGAGTGATTCAACACTTCTATACAACACCTGTTGCTCATCACAACCAATGCTCTCCTTGATTTCCATCACCTCTTTCACCTATCTCCCCACCCATCTCCCTTCTGGTAAACCATCAGTTTGTTCTCTATAGTTAAGAGTCTGTTTCTTTGTTTGCCTCTCTCTTTTTCCCTTTGCTTATTTATTCTGTTTCTTAAATTCCACATCTGAGTGAGCATACAGCAAAATTCTTAATGATTTAAGTTCAATCAACTCACATATGGTACTTTTTTTATATTTCCAGAACAAGTTTTCTTTGTGTGAGGTGGTATGTTTCCTTTTGAAAAACAGTGTAATCTATGATATTTCCCCTTTCCTAGATTCCCAGAAAGAATAATGTCAACTTTGCCTTTAATTGTGGTAACTTCTCTTACCTAGATAAATTCACATTAGTATTTCTTCCTTTTTCTCTCTATTTTCTATTTCTACATCTTTAATCATTTTTTAGTTATGATTATATATTTACCCTATGCAAGATTCTTTCTTAGTAGATATGTTATAAATTTTTAAAATATGTAGCTATTAAGATATATGATGTAGAAGTAGATAGATTTCATCTTTCAATAATAAAGAAAAGCAGAGCTTACTTATTCTTTTTATTAATGGGTTTAAATATTGGCTGGTATTTATTTCTCAAGAAAAAAGCAAGTGTTATTGGAAACTAGACTTTTCTAAAGATGGCGATTAATAACCTGTAATACCTCTACTAACCCAGAATTATAGAAGTATCAGCTCAGTGGATTTAGGTTAAGCCACCAGCCA
This sequence comes from Vulpes lagopus, assembly GCF_018345385.1. Taxonomy (NCBI): domain Eukaryota; kingdom Metazoa; phylum Chordata; class Mammalia; order Carnivora; family Canidae; genus Vulpes; species Vulpes lagopus. The sequence goes on along the minus strand of NC_054832.1, from coordinate 46,980,153 downwards.
TGTAGGTGTTGTTGAAATAGATAGTTGACCCTGACTACAAATAACAAAGTTTGAAATGTAGCCAAGCAGAATTTTGGTTGTAAGGCATCATCACAAGCAGAATTAATGATGCATCTCTTGCTTGCCTGAACACGAAGCATTTTGATAACAATAATTAGTTCAATTTTAGTCCTTAATCTTCATAGATTTGATTCTCAATCTGTAACCATATGAAGCCTTAATCATGAGTTTATTTTCAGCAAGGAATTTGAAAGACAAGTCATGTGAAATTGTAGTTAATGTATTATATTTACTTAGAAAATGTTTTGTATACTTCAAATTTGTAATTGCCTGTAAATAAAAGAAAATTATTATAAATTTTTGGCTAATAGGAAATTACCAAGCCATTCAGAGTGCCTCACTAGTTTATCAGACAATACAATATTAATTGGATATGAAGTTCAAAAGAAAAACTGATGAAAACCCAGTATTTCTTTTTTTTTAAGTTTTATTTATTTGAGAGAGAGAGGGAGGGAGAGTGCAAGTGAGAGAGAGCATATATGCGAGAAAGTGAGCACTAGTGGGGGAAGAGGCAGAGAGAGAGAGAGAAGTGGGTCTCCACTGAGCAGGGAGCCCAACCAGAAGAAGAGGAGCTCAATCCCAGAACCTTGAGATCATGACCTGAGCCAAAGGCAGACAGACACAACACACTGAGCCCCCCAGGCACTCCAAAAATCCAGTATTTTTAAAGCATTTTTAGAACTAGTTCACATAAAACTTCAGGTCAAGTTTCTCTCTAAACCCTATGCCTCAATATATTTAGAGACTCCAAATCTATGTTATACACCTATGTGACTGTACAAACTTACAATTACATTATATTTCTTGATAAGTTTTAATATTTTTATATTAAAGAGAGATATTGGTTAATTGTTAGAATCTACAGTAGTTTGCATCTGTTTAATTCAATGTTACAGCTTCTGACACTTCAAACCACATATTTGTAGTATAGTATTTTTTAATCTTTTGGTTATTTATATAACTTGGGAAAAGTAATTGCCTAAAGCACACTGTTTCCTTATAAAACAATTCATGAAAAAGAAAATCAGAATATAGGAAATATTGTATCCCATGAATATGTACGTGGAAGTTACATCTAATATGTAATACTTCCACTGAAATATAATAATTGAAGTGAATATTTACTCTGTTCTTCATCTATCTTGTATTGTACCATAGTGTTTTTCTAGAGTATTTCTGATAGATACATGTTGGCTGATGGCTAAATATTAACTATCATTCCATTTTCTAGGAAAACACAATTGAGTAAAATGTGTCACATAAGTAACTCAGTAAAATCACTTCTATTTACAGTTATGCATAAATAATAATACTACATCTTAAAATTCGATTCCTTGAACCAACATGTTTTTGGAACTAAGATTTTAATAAGGACTATTTAGTGAAAGAAACTATCGTTGAGGAATTTTGTTTCCATTTCTGGTATTTACTTCCTCTGTCATTTTCTCCAACTTGAATATCTTTATGGTAGAGATTAACTAGAGGCTCAGCAATCCCCTTTATTTCCTCCTGCACACAAAGGAAGGTTAAGTTCTCCAAACTCTCTTGCAGTTAGGTTGGAGCCAGGCAACTGACTCTGGTTAATAGAATAAAGGGAAATTATTATATCCTGGCCATAAAAGATATGATCTTCCATGATCTCACTCACTGTCTGGAAGTGAAGTGCTCCAAGATAGCAGAATCACATGATGGTGGGAACATGGACCCTGGGATCCTTTTCTTGGATGGAACTTCCCAGAAGAATAGCTCAGCCAGGAACATCTGTATTAGACTTTGTGCAAGTGTTAAATAAACATTTTTTGAATTAAGCAACCACGATTTTGGTTTGTTTGTTATAGTAACTAGCAAGTGCTACCTTGAGTCATACAACTGGCAAAAATGCAAAATTTTCTGAGGAGTTCTTAGAAAAGTAAAAATTTCCAAATTAGGATATTAGATGAATATGCTTTTCATGATTTTTCTTTTATTATTAACATTTAGAAATCTTCTACTCAAAAAGAGTTTCAAGACACACTTAGGAATAAGAATATATAAGAGCATATAGAAGGTATATGCTAATTTTAAAAAAGTTTTAAAATTATTTTTGGATACTATTGTCATAAGAATATCATGTAGACACAAGACAGCAAAAACCCAAATTCAGTTCTTTTAAAGAAGTTAATGTACTTTAAAAATCCCCTGATGAAATCTTTTAAAAAAATCTTATAGTACAGTTACATATTTCCAGAATGTAACCAATGCTATAGGGTATACTCTGTGGTGTGAGTTAACAGAGAAGTAAGTAGAATTTAATACATTTTGAAGAGAAAGCAAAAGTTACACCAATTAATAATCAAAATTAGCCTCTATAGACTATTTCAGATAAACATCCACCAAGATTTGATAGGAAATGACCCAGAAATATTTGCAGACTAGGTTATCAGTAAATCTACTGAGAGAGTTTACAATGGCCATCTTTTCCAAAGGCATAGAATTCATTATAAGTCTTTATATTCAGTGTATGATACAAATTTTTTCCCTTAGGATACTATATCATAGGGACTGAATGAATATTAGATTGAAATCTTGGTTTAGAAACAATTCCAAAGTCTCAGAAAAAAATGAATGCATTATATCATGCAAGATAAAATTTTTATCCTTTATTGTTAAATGCCTTTATCATATAAAATCCCATAAAGTTGCTTATAGTTACCTTTAATTAGAAGTTAAATCTGGGATGCCTGGGTGGCTCAGTGGCTGAGCATCTGCCTTAGGCTTACGGCATGATTCCAGGGTTCTGGAATGGAATCTCTCATCTGGCTTCCCATGGGGAGCCTGCTTCTCCCTCTGCCTATGTCTCTGCCTCTCTCTGTCTCACTCATGAATAAATAAATAAAATCTTTAAAAAAAAGAAGTTAAAGCTGATTTAAAATTTTCAAGATCTATTCTACATCAATACTGGATTCCTTCCTTAATACTTTCCTGATCTGCTTATAGGAAATGCATTCATGATCCTATATCTTTTTTCAGGCCTTGGATCTACTTGGATTTATTTCTATTAGTAAGAAATATATAGACTTCTTAGAGGAGGAATTCCACTTTCTGTGTAAATATTAAATAGTTTACTATTTGATTAAATATTGGTTCCTGAGAATTTTCTATGTTGTGTGTTGTGCGAGGTTATTGTGCTAGATCTTTCCAATAGGCTTATCCAGTCTTTAAAAGACTGATGTTGGTAATTTATTAGAGTTGAGAAAATGAGAAAGATATTAAAAAATAACAGAATGTCTAAGGATAAATTAACAAATGTTCATACAAATGACCTCTATAGGGATTAGATTTAGGGTGCTCTGGGAATGTGGACTTCTACCAGGGACTTGAAAGTCAATTAAGTCAAAAAGGGATTGGGAAGAAAGCATGTACTCAGTTGGTGAATCAGAGAAGTTATAGATGGGAATCAGGAATGTAGGAAGAATAGGATTTAGGAATCCTGAGAGGATTATCTTGGCAATGCAGTATCAAAAATGGGACTAAAATTTATTGGAAAAATGGGTGATGATCTTGCCAAGGTGCTTGAAAAATCAAAATGGAGAAAGATCAATAAAATATAATTTGATTGTTTGCCAAAGTCTCTGGTGACTCACCATCCAATTCAAAAAGCAAGTGTGTGTAACTTTGCAAGCAGAGGAAGTTCTTGTCACCTGGTCAGGGAAAATGAGGAGGCATTTTTTTTTTTTGCCAACTTCTGTATTTGCAAATGAGGGTTGAGTATAGGAGATTCAAGTCCACCCACCCATGCATCCATCATTCAGTCAGTTAACAAATACTTTTGAGCACTTAAATTACTCAAGTACTTTTCCAGGGGTTAGAGGAATGACATCTGAAAAGAACCCTAATCCCATTGGTTCCTATTCTGATGAGAGAAGAGATAGACAATACATAATTAAATAAACACAAAAATGGGAAACTAAATTATTTCAGATGAGTGAGAAAAAATAATAACAGGTGACAGATCAGATAATGCTTCTTTAGTTGTGGGGTTCTGTTTATAAGAAGGTAACATTTGAGGTAAGATTTGTACTTTGAAAAGGGGTGCCAATCTGGAGAATTCTAAGCTGAAGAAGGAGCAGGCACAAAAGTTCTTAGAAAGGAATGATTGTGACGTGAAAATCAAAAAGGACACTGAAGCCGTCATGAGTGAGGGAGTTAAGAGAGAGGTCTGGAACAGTAGATAGAAATGGATGTTGAATTCACCAGGCCATGATAATATTCTAGTTGTAAGATTATATTCTACTTATAAGAAAAAGTCTATATGAGAGTTTAAGGATATCTACAGGAACTGTGATCAATATGCTTGGGAAACTTTTTATGCCATAGAGCTTTATTTCAAATTAGTATATGATAAACAAAGAATTGCAGTTAAGAAACTACTTAACTTTTTAATCTAGGAGCTTTAAAACTTAGAACCAGTTTGTTCATAATAAGGTCTAGACTTTCCAGTTGAGAATGGTGCAGTTTGTTATTATCTCCTCTGATCCACTATATGTGTTCTCTCCATCTCAGTGCATACCACTTGATCCAACCAGGTTAAGCCCATAGGCCTTTTCCCCCATAGGAGACATTCTCATTCCTCACTATAAACTTTTGCTCAATGCTAAAAGGCCGTTAAATGTACTTTTTAAAAAAGATTTATTTTTATTATTTATTTTAGAGAGTGAGAGAGAGAGCGTGTGTCAGGAGATGGGCAGAAGGAGAAAGAGAGAAAGTCTTAAGCAGACTCCACACTGAGTGCAGAGCCCGCCTACAAGGCTCAATCCCACGATCCTCAGATCCAGATCTGAGCCTAATCCAAGAGGCCAATCCTTAACTGACTGTGCCACTGAGGCACAGTTTTTTATGTCCTAACCTCATATCAAAATCATATCTGCTGTCTATGACCTTTATAAAAATCTCCTTTTCTGTGAAGCTTATTAATTTTCTCTTTTTATGAAGACACTATGATACGGTAAGAAGATTATGAGTGTTTCAGTGTAAAAATTCAGCACTCTAATTCATGCTCTATCAATTATTGTGAATTGTGACTGTAAGAAGTACCTCTAACCCTTAGATACTAACATTTTAACAGTAAAACTCTATATAAAAATAATTACTTTCCAGAAATACCGGGACATAGGTGAAAGAGCTCAGAAAAATATCTGGCACACATTTAGACATGTATAGTCATAAGATTTTAGGTTTAGGTAATTTAATAGAAATCTGCATGTTCATAATTATAAGAGCTAACATTTACTGATTGTTTACTGAAGCAAATTGCTTTATTTGCATTATTTCATTTAATCTTAATGAAAATCCATTTAGTTAAGTTTATTAAACTCATTTTACAGAAGAGGAAACTAAGGCTTATAGAGCTTAAGTCAGTTGCACAATTCCACAGGAGTTTGTAAGTGGCGGACCCAAGATACAGATCCAGTTCTGTCCAAAGCCCATGCTCTTACCCAGGCCTCACATTTTATAAAGAAATTGTAACCTTAAAAAGACTAAAACATTTAACTTGAGGACATATGTCTAACCTGTGTGATAGCACATCCTAGAAACAAAGTCTCTTGGCACAGTTACATAATCCTAAGTGTGTTGGTATTTATTTATTTAAGTTATGTGCCTTGAACAGCTGAGAGCTTATACATATTTCTTGAATGGGTTTACACTAAGTGTCAGGTACAGGGAAATAGTAGTGCCATGATACAAGAATGATGTCAGCTTTAGAGATTATGAGAATGTGTAAAAATGCCATTGTTAATTTCTGAAGTAGGATTGTAAGAATATACTTTTGTCACGTTGGAGTTGATTATAACCAAATTCACATAGCAATCTAATTTGAGTGGGAATTTCTATTTCTCTACCCCTAATGCTATTGTGTTTGTCTACCTCTGACTATATTGTACCAAGGGAATGACATTTCTGAGAAAACTAAAGAGACCTAGGAGTTTCCTGGGAATGTGAGGAGGAAGGAGTTAAAAAAGCTGCCCTGTAATCTGTTTCTCTTTATTGGGGAGATGAGTTCAGGGAAAGACAGAAGACAAAGGACCCAATCTAATCTCTTTGGATGTCTTAAGAAGTAAACTGTTTCTATATGGTAGGAAAAGACGTAATTTGCGTAATTGCGTAATATGCGTAATTTCACGGGAAGTATCAAATAAGATCACCTATCTGGGTATAAACTAGAAATGCTTCATAACCGATGTTTCCTACTGTGCAGGGTAACTCATATGTATTCTATCGAAACCTGGTATTGCCAACTAGAAAGTATATGTCTAATGATGTAATGACCCGATAAGCCATCACTGATATCGCAGATCTCTTGCTCTTCTACTTGCCCTTGCTACTGGCTTGTATCTTTGAATTATTAGTAAATAAATATGTATGGTCTGATCTGACAGATCAGATTCTTTGGTTAGCTCAGGAAAAGGAGAAGAAAGAGTTAAACAAAACATGAGTTGAAGATAGAGTTAGAGAAAGGAAAAAACTTGAAGTTACTAGAATAGCTGACTTAATCCAGAAGAAAACACATACTGTCACTATTTTTTTGCAAATACAGAAGCTTATTCTAGATGATATAAAAGGTTAGCTGTAAAAAAAAAAAAAAAACTCTTTGTTTCAAAATCTTCCTTACTACTTCCTCTTCTCTCTTTTCATTTCTTAGGTATATGAGGTAGCAAAACCCTATTTCCAGGCATCAAAATCCTATTGTTTCTGGAAGAAATTACCACAAATTTAGTGTCTTCACAAAAGAAATTTATTATCTTACGTTCTGATGCCAGAATTCTGGAATGTATATCAGTAGGCTAAAAACCAAGGTGTTAGCAGGACTGCTTGCCTTCTGGAGACTCCAGGAGAAAATCTGTTTTCTTGCCTTCTCCAGAATCTAGATATCTCTTGCGTTTCTTGGTTTGTAGCCTCTTCCTCCATCTTGAAATCCAGCAGTGTCCTATCTTGAGATCTTTCTCTGACTCTGATACTCTGCCTCCTTCCACACTTGAAGGAACCTTGTGATTACAGTAGGCCCACCTGGATAGCCCAGGATAATCTCTCTGTTTGGAGGTCAATTGATAAGCAACCCTAATTTCATCTGCTACCTTAGTTCTCCCTTGCCTTCTTGCTATGTAACATAGCATATTCACTGGTCCCAGGGTGTAGGAAGTAGGTATCTTCGGAGCAGAGCATTATTCTGCCTATTATTCTGCCTATTATAGATACCATGCAATAAAGGCAAAATACAGGCATACTTGTTACCACAAGAAGATAACAGTTAATCAGATTGAGAAAGGATTGAGAAATCAATCAATGTAATTATGGATTTTCTTGTAGAGTAATGAATGCTTTCTTTGTAGAGAAATCATTCTAGGGAATGTGAAATGCTCTTTAGAATATGATCTGACATCATTCATGTGTATCTTTTAAAGTATAAACCTCCTGATTCAGCTATGCAGTTTTAGGATTCACTCTTTCTTTAGGAAAAAAAAAACTACCAGAAAATGAATATTTATTACATCACTTTTGGAGTGGCCTAAAACTAGAAACAACCTTAATGAACATCATTTAATATAGTGACTAAATTATGGAATAAGTATGTTATAAAGTATTGTGAAACTACCAACTGATTTCGATCTGATGTGACCTTACATCTTCTTTCTCCCAGGGCAGTCTCAGTTTAGCACTGGTGTCCAAACTGAGTTTTAATAGCATAGTCTTTCTTGTTTTGGATGATGTATTAGTCTTTCTAGTTAGATTTCTATCTGTTGATATTTTGGCATTTCCAAAATGTATTTCAGGGTATATATAAAGCAGATGTAAACAAAAAAATAGAAATCATAGTAAATATTTATATGAGCATACACAAAAGGGTGGAATTTACTCATCAGGGTGTCAATTTCTATTGACAGTGTTTGGATTGAGGAGGACATTTATTTGACTTTTGGAATGTAAAACAAAACAAAACTAAACAAAACTGTAAAAGGCAAAAGATAAATACTGAATAGTTGACTTGATCGTAAATTTTTATGAAACCTTCAAAGTCTTCATGATTTTTTTCATTTTATTTTAATATTCAGTTTTGTAAAATATTCATTTTTTAAAGTTAGCTCTAGACCTAATGTGGAGCTTGAACTCACACCCTGAGCCAGAGTCACATGCTCTATTAACTCAGCCAGCCAGGTGTCCCAAAAGTATTCATTTTTTGATGTGATTTTATTATGGAGATATCAGTTAACTTAAAAACTAATAATGAAAATCTTAATTCATTTCAGAAGTTATTCCACATGCCTCATGCAGAGATAGTTGTTTTGGCCTATTTTTTCACTAAACTTGTGATCTATTACTTGTTGCCATAGCCATTTGATAGTGCTTATCAAGGGACTGAAATTCACATTTATTTAGCATCTACCATACACTTCACATTATGTTAAGTGCTATGAAAATATTTGTTATTCTCCTTTTAGAGAAAAAGTACTAAGGTTCCATAGAGTTAAATTTTTGCTATTACTACGCTTAGGAAGTATAGAGTCAGCATTTAAACTAAAGTCTCCCTAACTCCTGACACTTTCCTTTACCATATAGCTTCCCCTGCATTTATAGTTCTGCTATTTTTTTTAAAGATTTAATTTATTTATTCATGACACATACAGAGTGAGAGAGAGAGAGATTGAGGCAGAGACACAGGAAGAGGGAGAAGCAGGCTCCATGCAGGGAGCCCAATGCGGGACTCGATCCCGGGTGTCTAGGATCAGGCCCTGGGCTGAAGGCAGGCGTCAAACCACTAAACCACCCAGGGATCTCTAGTTCTGCTATTTTTCATACTATGATATTAATATATCCTTGTTTATTCACACTGAAAGGTTTATATTGCAGGAATCCCTTTCTTTTTGAATGGTAATTCCTAAGTGCAAAATTAACCTGTGGTAAGAATTACGTCACCTTTATCAACATTGCCATATGCATGACAAAATATAAATAGCATCAAGTTGTATTATCTTTGTTTTAAAGAAACACAACCTAGTGTTAGAAAAGATAAATGACTTGTCCAGCAGCACATTCCAAATCATGCAGAGTTAAAAATAGAATTGTGAAGAAATTAAATGCTTTTGGCTTCCTCTTCTAGAACACTATTTGTGAGATGCCAGTGCTTCTTATTAGAAAATGGTGATAAAAATTTTATTGCTTGTCAGGATTAGTAATCACTATAAGACCTTAGTATTTTTGACTTGCTAAAAATAAAATTCAAAGACGACGTTCATTTACGACTATGTTAGTCTTCAAAATCATTTGATATGTTCTTTAAAGTGGACACACTGAATAATACAATAACATTGAATATAAGGAGAAGTTGTAATTGTGTATTATCTGTGTAAAACAGAATCTTACTTACTTTGGCTATTTCATCTGTAGCCATTAGATACTTCTAAAATATATTGTTCACCTTTATGCAAATATTTACTGAGTGCCTTCTATGTGGCAGGCACTCTTCTTAGCACTGAGGATAAAATAGTGAACAAAACAATCTTTGTTTTCATGAAATTTATAATATAGTGGAGGGTAAATATGAAAAAAGTATATGTATGGCATACATTAAATTCAAGGCAATGGTAGCACTCTGAAGAAGAAAAAGCAGATCAGATGATAGATACAGATGGAGAGGTCCTATTTTAGATAAAAGGATCAGGAAGGACCATCTAATAATATTATACTTGAGACCTGAAAGAGGTGAAGGATGTCCAAAGGAAGAGGTATATAGGCAAAATGAATAGAGTGTTTAAAGAATCTAAGGTGGATTGTGTATAGCATGATTAATGATAAATTCGGTATAGATTAAATGAGTGACTAAGGTAGAAAACTGTCAGATGAAAACAGAGTAGCAGCCAGAAATGTATATGCAAGACCATTAAAACCATGGTAAGGACATTAGATTTTATCACAGGTGAGGCAGAAAGGCATTGGACATTTATAAACAGAGGAGGTATGTAATCTAAGTTTTTAAAGATTCACTTTGGTTCTATATGCAGAACAGATTTGAGGAGCAAAGACTGAAGTGAAAATATTAGTTGGGTGGGAATAAAAAAGTCTGTGTAAAAGATGGTGATAGCGTAGTTTCAAAATTAACCTATAGATTCAAGACAATATATATCAAAATCCCAGCCTGCTTTTTTGTGGAAAATGACAGATTGATCCTAAAATTTGTTTGGAAACAAAAGAGATCCAGAATAGCCAAAACAATCTTGATTTAAAAAAAAATAAAGAGGACTTACACTTCCCAGTTTAAAAACTTGATATAAAGTTGTGTGGTAGCAAAATAAGATAGATATACATATGAAATGAATAAGATTGAGTCTAGAAATAAACCTTTATAATTATGGTCAATTAAATTTTGGCAGAGTGCCAAGACAATCAAATGGGGGAAACGAATAGTATTTTCAACAAATAATGCTGGGATAACCAGATATCCACACACAAAAGAATGAAGTTGGACCCCTACTTTACACTATATACAAAAATTAACTTAAAATGAGTCATAGAGAATCATAGAACTAAATATAATTAAAATTATAGAACTCTTAGGAGAAAATTTGGAGTAAATCTTTGTGACCTTAACTTAGGAAACTCTTCTTAGATTTTACCAAAAACAAAAACAAGAAAAGTAAAAATTAAATTGGACTTCATAAAAATTAAAGACTTTTTCAATGCATATTATACTACCAAGAAAGTGATATCAATTCACAGAATGGAAAAAAACATTGAAAATAAAAGGCGATGATGGTTGGGACTTAGAATGGTCACTTTGAAGATGATGAGAAGTGGTCTAATTCGGAATGCATTATTGGTAAACCATAAAATGTTGTTGGTTTTTAACTATTTTTTAATCTACAAAATGATCATCTCATAGTTAAAATTAATTTTCTGAAGGTATTCCTACAGAGGTTTTTGTTTTTGTTTTTGTTGTTTTGTTGTTTTGTTGTTTTTTGGGTTTTTTTTGTTTGTTTGTTTTTATACCGGAGCTATAAAATGACTATAATGACTTTAGGAAGAGGAATTGGAAAGATCAAGATACCATTTAGAGGAATCTGGAAGATTGAGAGTAGAGTAGGATGGAGGATGGAAGCAAGTTTGTTTTTAGACATATTAACTCAAAAGAGACAGAAGATTACCAAGAGAAGATTACAGTAAACAGAATGGTAGCAATCTGTTGTTTAGGACAAAGTGGGAGAAACAGTTTCCACTGGCAAGACTCAAGCATAGTTCACACTGTGACTAGACAACTTTTTTTTTTTTTTTTACTCTTCCACTAATATTCTACCTAAATAAGCAGTTCCTCTGTTCTTTTAACCAGATAAGATGTGAGCAAGTAATTCCAATTGTTTCCTAAAGTAACAAAGACGGGTAATTGCAAGTAGACATATAGACTAAATCGTTATTAGTCATCGTGTTTTATCCACATTAATTCATGATGCTTTTAGAAAGTATCTAATATGTGATCAGAACTAAGCCTTGAGGGGTTCAAAAATATGAACCACTGCTTCTTTCCCCAAAGAGATTGTGAGATTCATAGGAAAATAAGTTTGAATTGCAAGAAATTTCAAGAAAAAAGCAATACCTGAAAAACAAGAAGTTTAAAAGTAGTAAGGTAAAGTAAGTAAAAGTAACATAAGAGATGTTAAACACAGGTGAATGGCTAAGTGCCAAGATGAATGTAGAAATGAGCCATGCCACAGAACAGGAAGAGAAAACCACCTGTGGACTGGCACAGAAGTAAGTGTGACTCCTTTTAGGTCTCAAAGATAGCAGATATGGATACATCGATGGGAGAGAGAAATATAACCAAAATTCAGGGAAGCAATTGTAAATACAAGTGAGAAGGTTGGATTGCACATTGACTATTCAGGGAATAGTGAATAAGAATTATTATCCTTCAGATTCTCTATAGACCAATATTTACTAAAGTTAGCTGATTAAATAGCTGAATGGAGAAGAGGATACAATTACTCCTAGGTTAAAGGTAATATAAAATATAATAATAATATCCAATTATCAGTTACATGTTTATTTTGTATACATGATCAAAGGGTATATTTTGTCTGTCAATTGAATCATGTTCATATTTTTTTTATTTTATTTTATTTTTTTTTTATTGGTGTGTAATTTACCAACATACAGAAAAACACCCAGTGCTCATCCCGTCAAGTGTCCACCTCAGTGCCCGTGAATCATGTTCATATTGAGTATTTTAGTATTCTAGGGCCTATTTAAAATCAGAACTGCCTTGAAGAGTTACACTTTAGCTTAGTAATATAAAATAAGATTTTTCCCAACACAAAGCACCAATAAATGTCAAGTAATTATTTCCAGCTCTAAACATAATAGTTGTTTAGATAAAAAGATGGTGTGGGCTGGGGAGGGAAAAATGATAGGATGGTTCAACTTTATATATTCAGAACTATCACTAAATTTAAATTCAGAAATTTGAATGCCAAAGAAAAACCATCCTGTACTGCCATTTACTATTTCTTTTAATTTTGTTTGCAACCATTTGCAGTCTACCTTTTGTTCCATTTCTCTCTGTATCTCTCTCACACATCCCACACCACACTCACACACACACCACACACACACACATGCACACGCACACACACACACATAAGAATGGCTAATCAGAAAGGCTAGGATAATTATTTCTGTTCTTTTGTTTGCATATTCAAGGCTATGATGATAAAAACTTACCTTCCTTTAAGGATTATGTATGTGCATTCATTTTCAGGATACTTAACATTTAAGAACCTCTGTGTTTTACTTTTCTGGTTAAACGGTGGCTTTCCATATGTCAAAAGGAGACATAAGTTCTTAGATAGTTATTTTTTAACAAAAACATTTAGTTTAAGTTTCAGATAATTAAACTCATTATTCATTTGATTAAGCCATCATGATTTTTAAAATTTTTTATGGCTCTTTCTCTGCTGACTTAATAAAAAAGAAAAGCATAAAAAGGAAAATATTTTTTACTAAAGCTAAAGAAATAATTCTGTTATTTTCATTACTGCCATGATGAAGCAGATCAATATGAGACATTGTTTATTTCCTTTCAAATAAGGTCATTAAACCACCAAAACAATTAATTGAATTAAAGCAAAATTATATTGTTTTAATATTTTGCTCCTACTTCACTTGCTAAACATAGATTAACAGCTCAAAATACTTGGCTAAATGTTTTCTGAGAACAAAATGATATAAAATTAAATATATGCTTTGAATTTGTCATAAATTACTGTAGACCCCTTCTAGAGAAAAATTTCACAAGATAATAAAACTTATAGATTAATTTAAAGATTGTACAGATCCATAGTTGCTTGTATGCTTGTGAAATTAGCATGGATTTTTTTTTGATGAAAATAATTTTCTTGCTGCAACTATATGGCTTTTAGAACACAATTATGGAGAAGAGGGAAATGAATATTTAAGAAACTTTTATTGTTTTAATATGTGCCAAAAGATATGAAAAATGTATAATTAATGTTTACAAAGTAGTTGCAAGCAGCGCAGAAGGAAAAAATGCTATGAAAGAGGAAATAATTGAGGTGAGTCTTGAATATAAACCTTCCATGTATTTTCCCCCATTGCATTCCTTTCTTAGGGTACAGAAATTATAAAATACGACAACCTTTTCCAATCCTTTGTGAGTGCCTGTCTATAATCTGCCATGATAATCTATGCAGCCATACCAACTGACTTTCCCCAAACACATTATTATTAAGGTGTATTAAAAATTTAAGAATTTTTCTTAAAATCTGGCAAATTTCTACTCCCGGGATGTTGCTTCCTTTCACTGAAATGCCCATGCTTAGTAATCAGCTGCTGTTTCTCCAGACAACCTTATACAGTCTTTCACAATAGTTGATAATTTTGAATTAATTAACAAAATGTATTCTTATGTTCTTTACTAATTAAGTCTTCAAGGGCAAAGAGAGTCTATTTCTTATAACTCCTGCTTTTTGTAATATTTATTTATGTGAAGATTTTATTTATTTATTTATTTATTTATTTATTTATTTATTTATTGGCAAGAGAGTAGGGGGAGGAGCAGAGGGAGAGAGACAAGCAGACTCTAGGCTGAGCACAGAGCCCAATGCTGGGCTTGATTAGATCCCATGACTCTGAGATAATGACCAGAGCTGAAATCAAGAGTCAGACCTTTAACCAATTGAGCCACCCAGGCACCCTGTAACATTTTACTTTAACAAAAACTTGAAACAAACAAACAAAAAGCAACAACCTGAAATTACTTTTAATGTTGTTATTGTGGGGAAAAAATCAACAATATAGTATATAAAAATAGTAAAAAGAAATAGCATAGCTAAGTGTAGTAAAATTTCTCTTCAAATCTCAATTTCCATCCTTGAGGTAAGTACAAAGGATACTTAATTATTTTTATTTCGCTCAGGACTTTAAATATATATTTACATGAATTTATAAATACATATGTGCAAAATTTTGATTAACATAAGTTGGTTTATTAAATCATACATACTGTGATTCAACTTGCCTTTTTTACTTCATGATGTATGTAGGATATATTACTTTTTGAGTGTATATTGGTCCAACATATTTTTTAGAAGTTACTATGTTATGAATTCACTATAATTCAACTTAATACTATTTTAGAGCTGAACATTTGTATTATTTATCAAATTATGCTATGAGAAATGTTCCTGATATATAATCACTCTTATATTTAAGGTTTTATGCACATTTATATTTTTCCAAAGCCTAGATCTAGAAATGGAATTTTAGTCATACTGCATGCACATTTTAAATTTTGTATATACTGTCAAACTTTATACAAAATGGTACTACCAAATTATACTCCACCAAGTATTCAAATCCCTGTTTTTCTATACCAACATTGGATATATAATTTTTTCAGACTTAGCTCATCAGATGGTTTAAAATAATTATCATTATCCCTGGATTGTATATTTGTGAATTTACCTACTCACTAAAATTGGTTTTTAACCTCAAAATCAATACTCATGATACTTTCTGGACCATTCATGGACATGCTCATAGCAATAAAAAATCTAAATGGTCAACACACAGTGCCTTCTTGTTTCTGTTCTCATACCGTAAATCAGTGTAATTTCTGCAGGCTATTAGTACCATGTTTTCCTCATTTTTGTGGTTGTTTGTGATTTTTCTGTTTAAAATGGCCCCCTAGGGGGGCCTGAGTGTCTCAGTCAGTTAAGTGTCAGACTCTTGATTTCAGCTCAGGTTATGATCTCAGGAAGTGACTAGCCTAGAGCTCTGAGTTCAGTGGGGAGTTGGCTTGAGAATTTATCTTCTGCTCCCCCTTCCCCTCCTCTCTCTCCCCCTCTCTCTCTCTTTCTCTCTCTCTCTGTGAAATAAATAAATAAAATCTTTTAAAAAATAAATAAGTAAAATAAAATGGCCCTCCAGTGCTAAAGTGCTGTCTGGTGTTCCAAAGTGCAAGAAGGCTGTGATATGCCTTAGGGAGAAAATACATGTGTTAGAAAAGCTTCATTCAGGTATGAGTTATAGTGCTCTTGGTTGTGAGTTCAATGTTAATGAATCAGTCAACAGAGTTTATTAAATAAAGTATCTTTAAACAGAAACACCCATAAAACAAGGTTATGTATCGATCAGTTGATGAAAATGTGACTAGAGGTTCTCAGAAGCCTACTCCTGGAACTCCTCTGGGAGTAGTGGTTCAGTTTTTGTGGCAAGTTTATAGAACATAATTACCACAAATAACAAAAATCAACTGTATTTCATTTTAATTTGCATTTCCTTAATTATTAATGTTGTAAAACATCTTTTGTATGTTTCTTGACAGTTGCATTTCTCTTTCTGCTATTACCATTTTATAGCTCTTATCTCTTTTCATTATATTTTCCCTTTTTTTTTTAAAGATTTTACTTATTTATTAATGAGAGACAGAGAGAGAGAGAGAGCAGCAGAGACACAGGCAGAGGGAGAAGCAGGCCCCATGCAGGGAGCCTGAAGTGGGACTCGATCCCGGGTCTCCAGGATCACGCCCTGGGCTGAAGGCAGCAATAAACTGCTGAGCCACTCGGGCTGCCCAGATTCTCCCTTTTTCATCAATTCATACGAGTTTTCTTTATATTAACAGTACTGAAAATTATCCTGTGCATATATTGGAATACCTTCCCCAGTCCATCTGTCACAACTCAGTTTTCTGATACTTTCAACCACCTCCTTTTTAAAAATGTAAATGACAGTTATCATTCACTACCCATTTTATGGCTTCTTGCTTTGTGTTTAATGTACCATAGTTGTTGGTTTGTTTTTTTTTACCTCTTTTTGAGTTATTTAGAATTTCTTTTCATGTAATGCAAGGATCATTTCTATTCCCTGATAGTCATGTATGGCTAATTTTTTTATACTGTGCTTTTTTATTTTTTTTTTAATTTATGCATGAGAGACACAGGCAGAGACATAGGCAGAAGGAAAAGCAGGCTCCTTACAAGGAACCTGATGTGGGACTCGATCCCAGGACTCCGGGATCATACCCTGAGCCAAAGGCAGATACTCAACTGCTTAGCCACCCAGGCATCCCTATACTGTGCTCTTTGTAGTCTATTATTTTATCATTGGTTGTAAATCCAAGTTTTTAAAAATGTGTTTTTTTGGTCTTTTCTGGACTCTTGATTATTCAGTTTCTTGGTTTATTATTTGAAAGGTATCATACTGTTTTAATTTTTTTTATTTTATACTATAGCTTTTTATTTGTCAGGGCTTCTCTTACTTTATTTTTAAAAATTTCCTCCACATTCTTTTTTATCTTTGTGTGTTATTTCTTCCAGAGCAGCAAAGTTTATTTACCCTAGAATTTAAAAGGCAATTTTAATAATATTTATTCAAGTCAGAGGAGTAAACTGCATTCCGTAACTAGAAATGTTTGCATAGCTTGTTCAGTATGCCCACTTTCTTTGTTCTGTATATTGCTTCACTTGTCATCTTGATCCAATCCCCAAAAAGACAGGTTTTGTTTTTGTTTCTTATAAAGCCAAGTTGTCATTTGTTTTGTAAGTGGGAAATCAGAGCAAAAGACATGATATTCAAGTCTTTCAAAAAAAGACTGTTTTGCCTAAGTGCTGTGAAATATAATTGACACAGAATTTACCTTCCTAGTTGCCAGGCACTTCATGACAAGAAATGGAAGTTATCTATTTCTTGGTCAGTGTTGGGGATATAGTGAAATTACATTTTTTTATTCACAGTCTTCAGAATTTATGTAGGCTACCTTCCTTTTATATTGAAACATAGAATAACTACATAGGTACAGTTGTGGTCATGGTTTCAATTATGCTGTCATCATAAATTGATGATTAAATTATAATTACCAATATCCTCAAAGTTTTTACATGTTTGTGTCTTTATATGATAGCCTGGATTGTAGGTGTGTTATAGACAAACAGTTTTCTGTAGGTATTCCCTTATTATATTAATAAAATTTAATTATTTTCATATCTTCTTACCTATCCATTTCCTGGAGACATCTAGGTATTTATGTATGGATTTTGTTAAACTTTTAAAGGATTAAACTGTTTTTCCATTTCTGGCACCTCCTTGTTATGTCACTATGTATTGACATATACTCCTGTGCACTTTTTTTTTTTTTTAGAGAAAATAGATCTCCATAGAAAATAGACATTCTCCAGTCCTATGTGAGCCTGTTTGTGAACCAGTTTGTCCATATGTATCAGAAATGTAAAAACTGCTTTCTATACCTGTTTGAATTGTATATAGTTACCGTGCATTAAATATATATTCTGATGATCCCCCACAATTTTTTTCAAATGCTATTCAGCGTATTTTTACTCTCAGTTGCATACATTTCCATACAACTATAGATCTCTTTATGTAATCCACCTTTTCTTTAAAGCCTATCCATCCTCCTTTTATTGTATTCCAAACATGCCTTTCATCACCCCAAGTAAGTCTCAGGGAGGCCTGTAGGGTCGTGTATAATTCCTGTGTCTTGGAAGTTTAAATTTACCATGTCACCCATGCTCAGTGCATTAAGCGGTAAACATATTTTGCCTGAAGGCTTCTACATGCCTCTTTTAAAGTTTCCTCCATGACTTATTGGGCTTTAACTCTATTGTTAATATTCTTTTCAGACCAAAAGAGGCAGTAAATCTAAAACAAACTTAGAGATTTTACTGCTATAACTTTCAGACCCACCTAGCCTCCTATAAGGAGAAAATTGTTCCTTTACTGGGATAATTTTTTCTACTTGTCAGATTATTATTCTTCAGTGATTAATTCTTTAATTATATCAAAGCATCTTTCCCCTAGAAGTTAAAAATACTGAAATAAAATTATTTATTTCCATTTATTTTTCCATTAAAGTGGACAATTATATATATTTTTCATGTCTTGCTTTTAGTTACTTCACTAGTTTAACCTGAGATGATTCAATAGACAATATTTTTGTTATTATTGTTTTTTTAATAGATAAAAACATGAATCATAGAAATTAACCATCAAGGATTTTTGAACTTATATGTACTTGTCCAAGTATGTGTTAGCCCTAGAGATACCAGGACTAAGGATGCTTATGTCCTAAGGAATGTTTTATTCTTTAATCATAAGAATGAAGAATGAAGAATGAAGAATGAAGAATAAAGAATGTTTTATTCTTTATTCATAAGAATGAAGGAATGTCCTAAGGAACTTATATGTACTTGTCCAAGTATGTGTTAGCCCTAGAGATACCAGGACTAAGGATGCTTATGTCCTAAGGAACATCAGCCTTGGGCAACATACAATATATGTAGATGATATAATTTTAAGGTCACTTGAATACTCTTCCTGATTCCCTTTCAGGCACTCCACAGAGCCTGTCATCCTTCAATTGGTGGATCTTGTGAGGAAAATTCACTTAATGCTATATGAAATTATTTAGAAGATAGTAGTGTGATTTTGTACTTTAGAGCTTTGGCTCTGGAATGAGCCTGTTACATTCTAAATGCTGGACCCATGCTTACATTATGGGCTCTCTTGGATAATTTATGAAACTACTTTACAGCTTCCTGTGCCAAAGTCTCAGTCAAATGAGAGGAGGAGTATTTATTCAAAGTATTTAAAACTTGGAAGAAGAAAAAAATAAATAAATAAAACTTGGAAGAGCCCAACTCTGACCCATTCAAAAGTCCACTGCTCACAGCAGTCAAGTGTCTTGAAGGGTCCCTGATGTGTCAATCATCACATACTAAGTGGAAGATGACAGGGAGCTGGAGCAGCTGAAGTGCTGGTTGGACACTTAGGGTGTTTTGACAATGGCTATTTAACTCAACTTATGGGGAAATACTTAACTATTTTAATAGTTCAACTGAACTGGAGCAACCCAGTGACTATCACTAATTATTTACACTACATTATTTACACCAGATCTTTCCCAAATAAGTTTTTCTAAGGAGAAAAATAATGACATCAGAAAAAGATAAAAGGAAAAGCATGATCAGACTGATTGAAAGGGTGAACAAGCATCAAACACATGGTGCCTCCTACACAAATTAACAATTAGCGGTTACAGCATCAGCAAAGTCATTGTATGTAGATTGTACCTGTGGCAAGATCTCGGTTATGCCTTAAGTGTTTTGTTTTTGTTTCTGCCTGAAGCTGACTTTCCAGTATTCCCAGAGATTTAGCGAATCTTTTGCCTTTCCATTATAATCTAAGTTAGCTGGATTTAACTTCTCTGGTTTATGACTGAGAATACTCGTAAAAATCTGGTACCAGGACTGGATTATTGGCAGTAAGACTCCCTAATATGTAGAATCGATTTGCTGGAATACCCATACATTAGAATTAATTTGCTGAAGAATTCTATCATTCCTGGGTAGAAAATTGATTTTTTTTTGCTATATTTGGTTAAATTATGGTTTTTTGTGTCAGAATAAGAGCAACATCTTCAAGGGCTTGTTAGGAAAATATCAGGGTGTTGCAGGGTGTTGATTGATTCTTATGTCCATCACTAAGAAGTTTTAAGAAAGAGACAAACTTAGGCTTCTCCCAACACAAGAAATAAAGAAAATACAGTTTTATAATAAATATTTTTCTCTCTGTCATTGCTATCCAAATTGACTGACATATGGATAATTTGATTCTGTGCATCGATGGAAAATATACTGTAATCCAAATTTAAGGTCTGATATACTGAAGCAGAAAGAATTCTCAGAAGGTAAGATTAGGTAAAAGATAATCCTGAACTCTTAAACATCTTTCAAATATCTCTGCTTAACCCAGTGATTTCAACTTTAGCTGCACATTGCTTTTTAAAAAATAATGATACTTTGTTCATAGCTATTGAAATTCTTATTCAATTTAATTTTTCTTAGAAAGTGCTTTGAGCATTGTTTTTTTTAAAAAGTTCCCTAGGTAGTTCTTGAAGAATAAGTCTTTCTCATTGAAGAAGTCTCTGGAATGTAGCCTGAAGGACAGACTCATATTCCAGATTTTGATTTATCTCAGTTTGAAATCATTAGTTTGTGAACCAGAGGGTGGTTAGTGCACAAAGGCATGCTGTGAGGAAACAGAAATTCTCACATACAAAAACTGCATAAGTGTGATCTTTGGGTGTTGTTGCTAGCCAATTAAATAAACCTGAAACAAATACATTGTAAACTTACTGAGGTTTTTAAAATAATTACATTGAAGTAAAATGTAACTTTAATATTCTGTATTTTTATTATTCTGACAATTAAATGAAGTACTATAAGTAAATTACCTATCAGAGTGGCTCACACAAAATAGGCACTCACTGAGAGCAAGTGATATCATCAGCAGTACTATATATCTTTACCACTCCTCCTTCTACTAACACTACTTCTACAACTACCAGTACTTCTACTACTACTACTACTACTACTACTACTACTACTACTACTATTACTACTACTGAGAGCTAGAGATCAAGTTTTCTTGCTCTTATTCCAACACAACAAACCATAATTTAACTAAATATAGCAAAAAAAAAATCAATTTTCTACCCAAGTTTTCTAAATAAGTCCAGGGATTCACTCAACCACAGTTATAAGGTGTTCTTTCTTATATGCTACAGCACAAACAACTTATGGGTTTTTTTCCTTCCTTTATTTTTTTAAGATTTAAAAACATAATTTTTAAGTAATTTCTACACACAAAGTGGAACTTGAACTTACAACCCAAGAGCAAGAGTCACATGCTCTATTGACTGAAACAGCCAGGCACCCCACAAATCATTGGTGTTTTAACAGTCCCTTTGGGTCCCTGAATGCATTTCACCCAAGGGAAAATTTGTTGTCAATGGTGATTAGGATACCAGACCCAGTCTCTGAAAGCCAACCCCTCAACACCTCCTGATGTGATTTATTTATAATACAAATAGTAACATTTGAACAGCAATTGAAGGTGCCTGGGTGATTCAGTAGGTTAAGGAACCAACTCTTGATGTCACCTCAGGACATGATCTTGGGGTTGTAGGATCAAGTCCCACAGTGGGCTCTGTGCTCAGCAGGAAGTCTCCTTGAGATTCTCTCTCCCTTTCCTCATCCCCTTCTCCCTTCACGGCACTCGTGCACTTTCTTTCTCTCAAATAAATAAAAAAAACTTTGAACAGCAAGTGACCATGCTTTACTGACAGGTGTTTCTTTTAGTATATACTTCGGACGTCCAGATCAACCCAGAGGCCTGTCAGTGAGTGGATTCTTGCCAGCATTCCAGGGAGGGATCCAGTGGAGAACTGTCTGGTATACAGACAATATCAGGAAGGCTATTAGATCAAGAAGGCAGAAGAAAAGGGCTGGGAGGCCACTGAATGCAAGATTTTATATGAGGGAGTGGAGGAGATCAGTCTGGGCAAGGGGTAGGGGCATGTAAGCGGGAATGATATGAAAAGTTGGAACAACTTGTTTATGGTGTAGTGTACCCTTAAGTTAGTGATTTTGTGATATCTAACAAACTGCAACAATTACAAAATGGAGTTATTATTTATTTTTGTCACAGCTGTGTCATCACTCAGTTTTTACTTTAATACTTAAAGAAGAAATTGTTACCTGTCTTTAAGTGCCAGTATTCTGTTCTCTTTTCTTGTCCTTGACAAAATTTAATACTGCATCCTATCCCCACTCCCTACCTTCAATATTACTCTGATCTTTATTGGGTGAGATTTATGGTGTTGAAATTATTTGGCAAAAGCTAGTTATTTTTATTGAGGCAAATTCTTTGAAATCGATTAACATAACTCATGCTGACCTTAAAATATCCCCAAATTTCTTGCTTATATGTGTGCCCTGCTGGGAAAAAGTGCGTCTGTAGTATCCACGGTATGTCTGTGTTTAAGTTCATATTTAACTGTCTGTATATTTGGTTGAAAGTTGAAATTGCTAAGGTTCTCTTTCCAGTATGTAAGAATATGTAGCAACTCCTCTTCATTTGATTTACTATCTAGATCCTTCGTTGGCTACAAACAGGTCATCCTTCTTATGTAATCTTTTTCTGTAGGCTTCAATGTCTTTCTAACAACTTCCTAAAACGTGATTGAGCTAATTTTAAAACGGCATCTTTGCTTCATCTCTGTACATATCTTTGTCTAGGGCTCCACCTGTTCACTTTTGGCAACTGCTTTGATCAAAACCAGCCTGAATTATATCTGGGAAAAGGCAGGAAAGAATTTCTGAGTCATAAAATTCTATCACACGTATCAGCACTGGGTTAAGAAAAAAATAAATCATTCTCATTCACTTAGAAAGTAAACAAATGATTCTGTCAAAGTTCTATTTGCAGAGCTTAATATACTCAATGATTATTGCAGAGAAGAAGGAATACATATAATAAAGTAGATGCAGGGTTTGGGCTTATAGATATTTGAGTGTGTGTCCAATCTCAAACACTTAGAAGCATGTGATATTTTGGGGCAAATATTTAATCTATGTAAGCCCTTGTATTTTTTTGCTTAATAATATGGTACTAAATTTTACTATGAAATATCATTTTGTAGATTGAAAAGTAGTGTTTGAAAAATGCCTGACATAGGGATGTACACTCTCACTACTGTTATTTAACATAGTGCTGAAAGTCCTAGCCTTATCAGTCCAACAACAAAAAGTCATCCAAATCAGCAAGGAAGAAGTCAAATTTTAACTATTTGCAGATTACATGATACTCTATAGAGAAAACCCAAAAGACTCCACCAAAAAAATTGCTAGAACTGATATATAATTGAGTAGAGTTGCAGGATGCAAAATCAACATCCAGAAATCTGTTACATTTCTTTTTTTTTTTTTTTTTTTTCAATTTTTTTTTTTTTTTTTTTTAAATTTATGATAGTCACAGAGAGAGAGAGAGGCAGAGACACAGGCGGAGGAAGAAGCAGGCTCCATGCACCGGGAGCCCGATGTGGGATTCGATCCCGGGTCTCCAGGATCGCGCCCTGGGCCAAAGGCAGGCGCCAAACCGCTGCGCCACCCAGGGATCCCATCTGTTACATTTCTATACGCCAGTAATGAAGCAGCAGAAACAGAAATGGAATCAATCCCATTTACCATTGTGCCAAAAATCATAAGATACCTTGGAATAAATGTAACCAAGGAAGTAAAAGATCTGCACTTTGAAAACTATAGAACATTGATGAAAGAAATTGAAGATGACACAAAGAAATGGAAAAGCATTCCATGCACATGGATTGGAAGAACAAATACTGTTAAAATGTCTATACCAAACAAAGCAATATACACATTTAATGCAATCCCTGTCAAAATACCACCAGCATTTTTCGCAGAGCTGGAACAAACAACTCTAAAATTTGTATGGAAACAGAAAAGACCCCAAATAGCTAAAGCAATCTTGAAGGATAAAAACAAACCTGGAAACATCACAATCCCAGACTTAAAGCTATATTATAATGCTTTAGTGATCAAGACAGTAGGGCACTGGCACAAAAACAGACTCATAGATCAATGAAATAGAATAGAAAAATCCAAAAATCAACCTACAACCATATGGTCAACTGATCTTTGACAAAGCAGGAAATAATATCCAATGGAAAAAAGTCTCTTCAGCAAATGGTGCTGGGAAAACTAGACAGAAACATGCAAAAGAATGAAACTGGACCACTTTCTTAAATTCAAAATGGGTGAAAGACCTACAGCTGAGACAGGAAACTATCAAAACTCTAGGAGGGGGAACCTGGGTGGCTCAGTTGGTGAAGCATCTGGTTTTGGCTCAGGTCATGATCCTGGAGTCCTGGGATGGAGCTCCACATCTGGCTCTCTGCTCAGTGGGGAGTTTGCCCCTGCCCCTCCGCTTACTCTTTCTCTCTCTTGCTCTCTCTCTTTTTCTCTCAAATAAATAAATAGATTTTTAAAAACGTAGAGAAGAACATAGGCAGCAACCTCTTTGACAATGACTATAACAACTTCTTAGTATAAATGTCTTCAGAGGCAAGGCAAGTTTTGCTTCAAAAGCAAAACTGAACTATTGGAACTTCATCAAGATAAAAACTTTCAGAATGAGAATAGATATTTTCAAATGACATATCTGATACAGGGTTATATCCAAAATCTATAAAAAATTTATCAAAATCAATAATCCAAACCAAATAATCCAATTAAAAATTGGCAGAAGATATGAACAGACATTTTTCCAAAGGAGATGTTCAGAAAGCCAACATAATTGTAAAAAGATGTTCAATATCATTAATCATCAGGGAAATACACATCAAAACTATGTGTATTTAATATTAATCATCAGAGAAATACACATCAAAACTATGTGTATGTGATGAGATATCACCTCACACCTGTCAGAATGGCTAAAATTAACAGCACATGAAACAACAGGTGTTGATGATGATGTGAAAAAAAGGGAACCCTCTTGCACTTTTGGTGGGAAAGCTAATTGCTCTATTCATTCTAGAAAACAATATGGAGGTTCCTCAGAAGTTAAAAAGTAGAACTACCCTATGACCCAGTAGTTGCACTCCCAAGTATTTACCCAAAGGATACAAAGATACTCATTCAAAGGGGCACATGCACTCCAATGTTTATAGAAGCATTATTAATTATTGTCAAATTATGGAAAGAGCTCAAATGTCCATTGACTGATGAATAGACATCAGTCTGATGAATAGAAGATGTGATATATATACAATGAAATGTTACTCAGCCATCAAAAGAATAAAGTCTTGCCATTTGCAATGACATGGATGGAGCTAGAGTGTATTGTGCTAAGTGAAATAAGTCAGTCAGAGAAAGACAAATACCATATGATTTTACTCATGTGGAATTTAGGAAACAAAACAGATGAACATGGGACCAGAGGGAAGAGAGGCAAACCAGAAAACAGAGTCTTAATTATAGAGAACAAACTGACAGTTACTGTAGGGATGGGTTAAATGGGTGATGGGTATTAAGGAGGGCAGTTATGATGAACACCGGGTATTGTATATAAGTGTTGAATCACTAAATTCTACACCTTAAACTAATATAAATTACACTATATGCTAATTGAAATTTAAATAAAAACTTGAAAAAGGAGAGGAAAAAGTGCTTGGCAAATAGTAGACATTATTATGGTTAACACTATTTACAAAGAGATGATTAAGAATATAATGCTTCTGAGACAAACATTGCAACATTATGGGATGCAATCATACCCTTCGATTTGTTATAATATCACAAATATACATAGCACATATTTAGCAATAAGTCATTTATAGTTTGTTTTTGCCAAAAACAAAGTTACCAGTTTTCTTAATCTTTGATTTTGTAAAAGGCCTTAATGAATAAGCAAGTGCAAAGTTGATGTTTTGAAACAAGTAACACATGGGAGGAATAAAGCAAGAGAAATACACAAGCATTACTCATACTATACATGTTTTAAAAACCCTATCCCTGAGATATGAGATTTATTTGGCAGAAAATATGACTAACAATATCAATAGCAGAAAGAAGCCTACATTCAATATTCTGTGGTCAATACTCCCAGGTGACTATTTCAGACAATTCAAAACTATATCAGTTTCTATTAGAAACACTAGAATTATTGGTATTTAATTCACAAGTGAAAAATTCGATATGGTAAACACCAAACATGTTATCTGATAACATCCAAAGAGTATTTGTAGAGATTAATCATCCAGTGACAAGTTGAAATTCCTGTTCATTTGCATCTTACTTTCAATATATTTCTCTTTGGACCTTGAAGGGACCCTGCTATTTTACAATTCACCAGAGTACAACCATTTTTTTAAAAAGATTTATTTATTCATGGAAGACACAGAGAAAGAGGCAGAGATATAGGAAGAGGGAGAAGCAGGCTCCTCACAGAGAGCCTGATGTGGGACTCAATCCCGGACCCCAGGATCACGCCCTGAGCTAAAGGCAGATGCTCAACCACTGAGCCACCCAAGCATCCCCACTACAAGCATTATTTTGATTATTTGTATCACTTGAAATATATCTTCTTTTAATTAAATAATTATACAATCAAGAGGGAATTTGAAAGACCACCAACTTAATGACCTGTATCCAAGTGTATCACCTAAACTGTTGATTCCAACCTTTGTTCATATTTGAGGAACTTCATAAATGTAAAAATGTTTCATAAACATCAGTAGTATATTATTATTGGAAAGTATTAGTTGACAAAATATCTAATAGCAAAAACCTAATATGAATTTAATAATTTTCAATGATTTTGCATTAATCAAAATATTCTCAATTTTTTTTAAAATAACACATGTGAATGGAACATATTCATTCATTAAAGATAATATTTTGTTTATATATGGATTTTCATTCCACTGGTAATATCTTCACTGGATGTCCAGAGTCGAGATCCCCCGATTAAAAACTAGGGTATAAATCAGACTTTTGATATGCCCCAGAAGCCCTTTATTAACCTCGCTTAGTTATTTACAGCACTATCGGCAATTTCAGAGTTAATCATTAGTCTCAGTGGTAATTCTATGAAGGAGTTTTTCTCATTTTTAGGTTGTATATAAGGAAATATAGTATATAGTTTCTTAAAGTCTCTTTTGCTCAATAGTATGTTTACAAGATTCATCCATGTTGTTGCTTATATTAGTTTTTGTTCATTTTTATTGCTGTATAATATACTTTTATCTTAATATACTATACTTTATTTATTTTTTTTTAATATACTATACTTTAAAAAATAAATTTATTATTGACAGATACTGGTAGTGTTTCTAATATGGGCCTATTATGAAAAAATACCACCATGAACATTCTTGCATTCTCTAGTAAATGCTTTTTAGTACAGGTTTTCCAAGAGAACCTATTTCTCAGAATGGAATTTCTAGGTCATAGCTCATGTATATGTCTAGCTTTAGAAAGTACTGAGAAATGACTTTTTAAATTGATATATAAATTTTTTACTCCCATCTATTAGTTTGTAAGAATTCTCATTATCTCCAATCTTGTCAACTCTTGGTATTTTCTGACTTTTTTTTCTTTGCAGCGATTTGCATAGATATATAGATAATATTCTTATTGTAGTTTTAATTTGTATTACCTTAGATAATACTAAGGTTAAGAAATATTAAAATATATTCATTTGTGATTTGGATATTCTCTTTGAAGTAGTGTCTATCCAATCCTTCTATTGACCAGAATATTGGCTGCCCTATATTTTTTATTAATTTGTAGGTTTTTCAGTAAATAATATACATTAGTATTATGTATGCATTGCAAATACTCTCTTCCACTTCTTAGCTTGAGTTTTCTCTTAATGAATTTCTCCTAATGTTTTTATTTGATGAGAAGTTCTTCATTTAAGCTAACTCATTTCCCCCCTACATTGATAGTCTTTTGTAGTCTTTTAAGGAAATTCATCTTTACCCCATGTTTTTGAAGATAGTTTTCCTACATAGTCCTGTAGCTATGTGCTTCCTCCTCTTACATCACCCCAATACTTCTATTAATACACTTTATTGATGTTGTATATGGTTTGAATTCCTGATAATTACTTCTTCAAGCATTGATGTACTTCACTGTTTCCTTTATTCATGGGACTATAATTCCATGCTTTGGAGGCATTTTCTTATATTTTTCTTTGTGTTTTCTAACCAGTTTTATTCCCATGTTTCAAGCTCAGCATTTTCTTCTAAGTTATCTCTAATTCATTAATCCTCTATGTCTGATCTTTTTGTTATTCCTACCTTCAAGTGTTAATCCCATTATCAAGTCTTTATGTTATTTTATTTTTGGTTTTATAATTACTTTTTGATTTTGATCAACAATCTACTAAAATTCCCTATACTGAAGTATGTTATCTTAAACCTATGAATCATAGTTATCATATTTATAACATTAACATCTGCATCACTTTTCAATCCCTTTTTACTTTTTCATTTTATTTTTTCTTTTGTGAATTGATCTCATATTCTAAAAGTCTGTTAACTTATGATTGGATCCTAATCATTGTGTAAAAATATTGTAGGAATAACCCCTATCTCTGGGTGATGTTTGATCAACAATCTACTAAAATTCTCTATACTGAAGTATGTTATCTTAAACCTATGAATCATAGTTATCATATTTATAACATTAACATCTGCATCACTTTTCAATCCCTTTTTACTTTTTCATTTTATTTTTTTCTTTTGTGAATTGATCTCATATTCTAAAAGTCTGTTAACTTATGATTGGATCCTAATCATTGTGTAAAAATATTGTAGGAATAACCCCTATCTCTGGGTGATGTTGTCTTCCTCCAGATATTATTTACTTTGCATATTTAAGACTTATTTCCTGCACCCAGTATTGGAATTGAGCAAATTTAAAACTTTCAGGGCTTTTGAGGGCTGGTCTATTTTAGGTTTGTTTTTAAACTTGAGTGTAGCCTTCCAGGATATGGTGTACTAATCAGGCTTCTTAATTGATTGGTCCTGAGCTCTATTTTGCCCTTATCAGCCCTGTAGGACAGCTGAAAGATCTACATGATTTCTCAACTGCTTATTGAGTCTCAGCTTCTAGTCTCTACCCTGCTCTACCCCTCCCTACCAGCAAATTCCAGGAAACAAAAATGGTACCAAGTAACAGTTTTGTTTAATTAAGAATTTTCCTTTCTCTCTAAGATTTTGTCCCCTGCAATCGTGGTCATCTTCATAACTTTCTGATGCCTCCAAAGAGACTTGATGCATTTCACTCATTTTCCAGTTGTAGAGTTGGCCTGGAACAAGCTAGTTCATCATAATCAAAATCAAAGTCCCAAACCTAATGTATTTTTGATAGATTAGTCTTGGTCTGTTCTACTAGAATCAAAAGAAACAATAACTTTACATTTACTCAATGTCACAATTTTCTTCTCTAACTAAATGCATCAACGATTTTCTCTTTCTTCTGAAGGGAGTGTTTCCAGTTGGCATTTATCTTTGCTGAATGTCTTCCTGATTTATTCCCATTTTGAAATGTAGGGCCCCAAACTGATTGTGAACTTTTAGTGCACACCTGACTAATACAGAAAATAACAGAATTCCAACTTCCAGTACTTAATACTTGAAATTCTATTTATTGCTATGTCCTTTGAATCCTTTCCAAAAACTTTAGACAATCTTTCTCTTTCTATTTTGCTCCCATATTATGTATTGTATATTTTCACATTTTAATTATTTTAATTACCTCACCAGGCCAATAAGCAATTAGTAAGTAAAAAGTAATTACTTAC
The DNA here is from genome assembly GCF_018345385.1 of Vulpes lagopus. Classification (NCBI taxonomy): domain Eukaryota; kingdom Metazoa; phylum Chordata; class Mammalia; order Carnivora; family Canidae; genus Vulpes; species Vulpes lagopus. The sequence goes on along the minus strand of NC_054832.1, from coordinate 46,950,360 downwards.
AATAAATGGTAATTACCCAAGGTCAGAGACCATGTTTTATTTTCCTTATTTCTGGCATACAGTTGAAGCTAAACATGTTTACTGAATGAATAAACAAAATTCCTTACAATTCCATTTTTAATTTGTGATTTGTTAAAAATGCAGTGTTTTCCCTTCTCTAACTATACTCAGGTATTTTATGGGCAAGATTATCCTAAGTGTATCTATTAAATATATGTGTATTTCATTTACACACATATTTAAAAGCTCATTTTAAAATCCTCACAAACATTGTGCTACTGTCAAAAGCTTTTGGTACACAGGCAACCAAATAAGCTATTCTTTAGAAATATGTTAATACTCAGTAAATAAGCTACCTACCAGAAGTAGATTTACTGAAGCTTTATTGATAGGCATTTATTGACAAATTTTTAGTTTTTTCCTGACATAAGGCATCTATTCTTTTTCATTGCATTTTGTTATTCATCTCTATAGTAGTTGTAATATAGGAATTACCGTTTCCTGAATTCTCACCAAGTTTTGTGTACTGAAATATTCCCTGCAAATTAGATGTTTTTTTCCATTAAAACAACCATAGCAATAATGTAATAGTGCTAACTTAATGATATTAAAATATTATTTTTTCATAAATACTAAGATTAGTGGCCACAAGGTAAGAAAATCATAAAAAATAATGTTTAAGTAGTATGCAATTTAAAAAACATAGGGTGTTGATCATATAGGAAAAAGATTTCACTTAATTTCTTTTAATTTTTCTTTCATTATTGCAACTGAATGAAATTTTATGTGAATTACTTCAACATTCATTAGTGCTTTGGGCATAAATCCATGGGATTGCTCTTTCCTACTAATCAGAGATGACTTCAATATCTTAGATTTAGAATACTAAAAAGTTCGGGAAAAATTTAAATAACGTGAGAAGTTTTTCTAACGTAAATTGAAATGCTCTTACCTTTTATTTTTGTTCTTTTAGGCAAATCAGGAAAATAAATTTATAGATTTTTTAAAAAACATTTTTCTCGTTTTATTGAGAAATAATTGTATATATCACTGTATGAAGTTTAAGATGCAAAGCATGGTTTTATTTACATATATTGTGTAATGATCACCACAATAGGTTCAGTTAACATCCATCATCTCATCTAAATATAAAGAAAAAAACTCTTCTCTTTGTCATGAGAACTCTTAAGATTTACTCTCTTAACAACTTTCCTATGTATCATACAGCAGTGTTAACAGCATATCCCTCGTACTTATTTGATGACTGGAAGTTTGTACCTTTTGACCACCTTCTTCTAATTCCCTCTCCTCTAACTCTCATCTCTGATTACTACAAATCTGATATCTTTTTCTATGAGTTTTTTTTTTTTACATTCTGCATGAGTGAGATTTGTCTTTCTCTGACTGACTTATTTCACTTAACCTATTCAAGTTTCATCCATGTTGTCACAAATGTTAAGATTTCCTCATTTTTAATAGCTGAATAATTCTACATTGTATATATACAGTGTGTGTGTGTGTGTGTGTGTGTGTGTGTGTGTGTGTGTGTGTATCACAGCTTCTTTAGCCATTCATCCACTGGTGAGCACTTAGGTTGTTTTAATGTATTGGATATTGTAAATAATGCTTCTATGAACATAGGGGTGCAGATATCTTTTTGAGTTTGTGTTTTAAGTTTCTTTGGATAGATTTCCAGAAGTAAAATTTCTGGATCATGTGGTAGTTCTATTTTTACTTTTTTGAGGAACCTCTATATTGTTTTCCTATAGTGGGTGTGCCGATTTACAATCTCACCAACAATATACAAGGGATCCTTTTACTCCACATCCCATTAGCATTTGTTATCTCTTGTCTTTTTGATGATGGCCACTCTTAACTGCTGTAAGGTGATATCCCATTGCAGTTTTAATTTTTACTTCCTTAATGACTAGTGATATTGAGCATCTTTCATATGTATTTGTTAGCTATCTATATATCTTCTTTGAAGAAATATCTATTCAGATATTTTATCCATTTTTAAAATTGAATTATTTGTGTTTTTTTGCTATTGAGTTGTATGTGTTCTATATATATTTTGGGTATTAATCTCTTCTCAAATATATGATTTGCAAATATTACTTCACATTCTTTAGGTCTTTTCACTTTGTTGATGGTTACTTTGCTGTGCAGAAGCCTTTTAGTCTGATATAGTCATTTATTTTTTATTCAGTTGCTTGTGTTTTAGTTATAATTTCTAAAAAATTATTACCCAGACCCATGTCAAAGAGACTTTTTCCTATATTTTTTTCTAGGAGTTTGATGTTTTTAGGTCTTACATTTAAGTCCTTATTCCATTTTGAGTTAATTTTTGTGAGTGTGTAAGATAGAGCTCAAGTTTCATTCTTTTACATATAATTATCCAATTTCTCCAGCACTATTTATTGAAGAGACTATCTTTTCTTCACTGAGTATTTTTGATTCCCTTGTTAAATATCACTTGACCATATATGCCTACGTTTATTTCTGAGTTCTCAATTTTGTTCCAGTAGTCTATTTGTCTGTTTTTATACTAGTACTATACTATTCTAATTGCTATAGCTTTGTAGTATAGATTGGGAACAGGAAATCTGATGCCTGCTGCTTTGTTCTTCTTTCTTAGGATTTCTTTGGTTATGGGGTCTTTTGTAATTTCATGTAAATTTTAGGAGTATTTTTTCTATTTCCATAAAGATTGCCATTTGAATCTTGATAGGGATTGCATTGACTCTATAGATGGCTTTGGTAGTATTGACATTCTAACTATTAATTTTTCCAATCTATGACTACAGGATACCTTTTCATGTATTTGTGTCTTCTTCAATTTCTTTCATTAATGTATTGTTTTTCAGAGTAAAGATCGTTCACCTTATTGGCAGAATTTATTCTTTAGTATTTCATTGCTTTTGGTGTTATTGTAATGGGATCGATTTCTTTATTTCCTTTTCAGAAAATGTGTTTTAGTGTATATAAGAACACTACTAACTCTTTGTAAATTAGTTTTATAACCTGAAACTCTCAATATGATTAGTTCTCACAGCTTTTTGGTTGTTTTTAGGGTTTTCTATATATAAAATCATGTCAGTGTGTTAGCTAACTGGAATGAAAATAAAAACTTAAAAAAAGAAACTAAAAAATATAAAATACAATCATGTCATCTGCAAATAGTGATGATTTTACTTCTTTCTGTCGAATTCTAATGTTTTTTACTTATTTCTCTTGGCTGATTGCTCTAGCTAGAACTTCCAGTACTGTCTTGAATCAACGTGGTGAGAGTGGGCACTCTTGTCTTGTTTCTGATCTTAGAGGAGAAGCTATTGACCTTTGACCACTGAATATAATATTAACTATAGGCTTGTTTTAGATGACCTTTATTATGTTAAAATATGTTCCTTCTAATCTTAATTGTTATATTTTTTTATCATGAATATAGGTTATAGGTTGAATTTTGCCAAATGCTTTTTCTGCATCTATTTAGATGATTATATGGTTCTTTTCTTTTATTCTATTAATATGAATGAATGAAACATTGAAACATACACAATGATTTGTATATGTCGAAATATCTTTGCATCCCAGGGATAAGTTCTACTTAATCATGGTGAATAGCACTTTTAATGTGTTATTGAATTCAGCATACTAGTATTTTATTAAGAATATTTGCATCTGTATTCATCAGGGATATTGCCTCTGGTTCCCTTCTAGTAGGGTCCTTATCTGGCTTTGGTACCTGGAAAATGAGTTTGAAGTGTTTTTTTGTTTTTGACCTTTTTGGAAGAATTTGTGAAGGATTAGTATTACTTCTTTAAGTGTTTGGTAAAAATCACCAGTGCAGCCACCTGTTCCTGGAATTTTCTTCATTGGAAGATTTTTGACAACTGCTCAAATTTCCTTATTAGTATATATACTATCTATCTATAGAGAAAGAGAAAAGAAAGAGAAAGAAAGAAGGAAAGAAAGAAAGAAAGAAAGAAAGAGAGAGAAAGAAAGAGAAAAAGAAAGAAAGAAGAAAAAGAAAGAAGAAAGAAAGAAAGAAAGAAAGAAAGAAAGAAAGAAAGAGGAAGGAAGAAAGGAAGATAAAAAGAAAGAAAGAAGAAAAAGAAAGAAGAAAGAAAGAAAGAAAGAAAGAAAGGAAAAGAAAGAAAAAGGAAGGAAGGAAGGAAGAAGAAAGAAAGAAAGAAAAAGAAAGAGAAAGAAAGGGGGAGGGGCAAGATGGCGGAAGAGCAGGGTCTCCAGGTCACCTGTCCTGGAACGCTACAGTGAGAAGAGTTCGCGCTTCTATCAAGGCAGGAAGACGGGGGAAAAGAAATAAAGACACAAAAGGCCTCCGAGGGGGAGGGGCCCGCGAGGAGCCGGGCTGAGGCCGGGGCGAGTGTCCCCAGGACAGGAGAGCCCCGTCCCGGAGGAGCAGGAGCTGCACCAACCTTCCCCGCGGAAAGGCCTCCCCGGGAATTGGAGCAGGATCCCCAGAAAGGCGGGGATGCCCTCGGGCTCCCTGGGACAGTAACAGAGGAACTGCGCCCCGGAGATGCGCCGAGCTCCCTAAGGGCTGCAGCGCTCGGCGGGACCCGGAGCAGCTCGGAGGGGCTCGGGCGGCGGCTCCGCGGAGGGGGCTGCACCGCCGGGAGCGCGAATCCAACAGCGCAGGCTCCGGAGCACAGGGCGCCGGGACACAGCCCAGGATCCGGCCTCCCCCGGGACAGGCAGAGGCCGGGAGGGCCCAGGACAGCGAGGACGCTCCTGCCTGGAGCTGAGCAGATCAGCGGCCCCGCCCGGGAGCCCCCAGGCCCTGCAGACGGAGAGCCCCGGAGCTACTGCGGGAGCTGACTCCAGGGTCCCAGAGCTGCCCCCGCCACTGTGGCTTCCTCCCGGGGCCTCACGGGGTGAACAACCCCCACTGAGCCCTGCACCAGGCAGGGGCTGAGCAGCTCCCCCAGTGCTAACACCTGAGAATCAGCACAGCAGGCCCCTCCCCCAGAAGACCAGCGACACGGACCAGTTCCAAGGGAAGTCAAGGGACTTAAAATATACAGAATCGGAAGATACTCCCCCGTGTTTTTTGTTTGTTTGTTTTTTTGTTTTTGTTTTTTTTCTTTGTTTTTGTTTTGTTTTGTCCTTTTTTTTCTTTCTTTCTTCTTGATTTCGGATTCCTTCCCTCACCCCACCCCACCCTTTTTTTTTTCTCCTTTCTTTCTTTTTCTTTCTCTTTTTCTTCTCTTTTCCCCCTTTTTTTTCTTCTTTCTCTTTTTTCTTTTTCTCTTTTCTTTCCTTCTCTATCTTTTTCTCCTTTTCCCAATACAACTTGTTTTTGGCCACTCTGCACTGAGCAAAATGACTAGAAGGAAAACCTCACCTCAAAAAAAAGAATCAGAAACAGCCCTCTCTCCCACAGAGTTACAAAATCTGGATTACAATTCAATGTCAGAAAGCCAATTCAGAAGCACTATTATACAGCTACTGGTGGCTCTAGAAAAAACCATAAAGGACTCAAGAGACTTCATGACAGCAGAATTTAGATCCAATCAGGCAGAAATTAAAAATCAATTAAATGAGATGCAATCCAAGCTAGAAGTCCTAACGATTAGGCTTGACGAGGTGGAAGAACGAGTGAGTGACATAGAAGACAAGTTGATGGCAAAGAGGGAAACTGAGGAAAAAAGAGACAGGCAATTAAAAGACCATGAGGATAGATTAAGGGAAATAAATGACAGCCTGAGGAAGAAAAACCTACGTTTAATTGGGGTTCCTGAGGGCGCCGAAAGGGCCAGATGGCCAGAATATGTATTTGAACAAATCCTAGCTGAAAACTTTCCTAATCTGGGAAGGGAAACAGGCATTCAGATCCAGGAAATAGAGAGATCCCCCCCTAAAATCAACAAAAACCGATCAACACCTCGACATTTAATAGTGAAGCTTGCAAATTCCAAAGATAAGGAGAAGATCCTTAAAGCAGCAAGAGAAAAAAAGTCCCTGACTTTTATGGAGAGGAATATTAGGGTAACAGCAGACCTCTCCACAGAGACCTGGCAGGCCAGAAAGGGCTGGCAGGATATCTTCAGGGTCCTAAATGAAAAGAACATGCAACCAAGAATACTTTATCCAGCAAGGCTTTCATTCAAAATGGAAGGAGAGATAAAGAGCTTCCAGGACAGGCAGGAACTGAAAGAATATGTAACCTCCAAACCAGCTCTGCAAGAAATTTTAAGGGGGACTCTTAAAATTCCCCTTTAAGAAGAAGTTCAGTGGAACAATCCACAGAAACATGGACTGAATAGATATGATGACACTAAACTCATATCTATCAATAGTAACTGAACGTGAGCGGGCTTAATGACCCCATCAAAAGGCACAGGGTTTCAGACTGGATAAAAAAGCAGGACCCATCTATTTGCTGTCTACAAGAGACTCATTTTAGACAGAAGGACACATACAACCTGAAAATAAAAGATTGGAGAACCATTTACCATTCAAATGGTCCTCAAAAGAAAGCAGGGGTAGCCATCCTTATATCAGATAAATTAAAGTTTACCCCGAAGACTATAGTGAGAGATGAAGAGGGACACTATCTCATACTCAAAGGATCTATCCAACAAGAGGACTTAACAATCCTCAATATATATGCCCCGAATGTGGGAGCTGCCAAATATTTAAACCAATTAATAACCAAACTGAAGAAATACTTTGATAATAATACACTTATACTTGGTGACTTCAATCTAGCTCTCTCTATACTAGATAGGTCTTCTAAGCACAACATATCCAAAGAAACGAGAGCTTTAAATGATACACTGGACCAGATGGATTTCACAGATATTTACAGAACTTTACATCCAAACTCAACTGAATACACATTCTTCTCAAGTGCACATGGAACTTTCTCCAGAATAGACCACATACTGGGTCACAAATCGGGTCTGAACCGATACCAAAAGATCGGGATAGTCCCCTGTATATTCTCCGACCATAATGCCTTGAAATTAGAACTTAATCACAACAAGAAGTTTGGAAGGACCACAACACGTGGAGGTTAAGGACCATCCTGCTAAAAGATGAAAAGGTCAACCAGGAAATTAAGGAAGAATTAAAAAGATTCATGGAAACTAATGAGAATGAAGATACAACCGTTCAAAATCTTTGGGATGCAGCAAAAGCAGTCCTGAGGGGGAAATACATCGCAATACAAGCATCCATTCAAAAACTGGAAAGAACTCAAATTCAAAAGCTCACCTTACACATAAAGGAACTAGAGAAAAAGCAACAAATAGACCCCACCCCCAGCAGAAGAAGAGAGTTAATTAAAATTCGAGCAGAACTAAATGATATCGAGACCAAAAGAACTGTGGAACAGATCAACAGAACCAGGAGTTGGTTCTTTGAAAGAATTAATAAGATAGATAAACCATTAGCCAGCCTTATTAAAAAGAAAAGAGAGAAGACTCAAATTAATAAAATCATGAATGAGAAAGGAGAGATCACTACCAACACCAAGGAAATACAAACGATTCTAAAAACATATGAACAGCTGTACGCCAATAAATTAGGAAATCTAGAAGAAATGGATGCATTCCTGGAAAGCCACAAACTACCAAAACTGGAGCAGGAAGAAATAGAAAACCTGAACAGGCCAATAACCAGGGAGGAAATTGAAGCAGTCATCAAAAACCTCCCGAGACACAAGAGTCCAGGGCCAGATGGCTTCCCAGGGGAATTCTATCAAACGTTTAAAGAAGAAATCATACCTATTCTACTAAAGCTGTTTGGAAAGATAGAAAGAGATGGAGTACTTCCAAATTCGTTCTATGAGGCCAGCATCACCTTAATTCCGAAACCAGACAAAGACCCCACCAAAAAGGAGAATTACAGACCAATATCCCTGATGAACATGGATGCAAAAATTCTCAACAAGATACTAGCCAATAGGATCCAACAACACATTAAGAAAATTATTCACCATGACCAAGTAGGATTTATCCCTGGGACACAAGGCTGGTTCAACACTCGTAAAACCATCAATGTGATTCATCATATCAGCAAGAGAAAAACCAAGAACCATATGATACTCTCATTAGATGCAGAGAAAGCATTTGACAAAATACAGCATCCATTCCTGATCAAAACCCTTCAGAGTGTTGGGATAGAGGGAACTTTCCTCGACATCTTAAAAGCCATTTACGAAAAGCCCACAGCAAATATCATTCTCAATGGGGAAGCACTGGGAGCCTTTCCCCTAAGATCAGGAACAAGACAGGGATGTCCACTCTCACCACTGCTGTTCAACATAGTTCTGGAAGTCCTCGCCTCAGCAATCAGACAACAAAAAGACATTAAAGGCATTCAAATTGGCAAAGAAGAAGTCAAACTCTCCCTCTTCGCCGATGACATGATACTCTACATAGAAAACCCAAAAGCCTCCACCCCAAGATTGCTAGAACTCATACAGCAATTTGGTAGCGTGGCAGGATACAAAATCAATGCCCAGAAATCAATGGCATTTCTATACACTAACAATGAGACTGAAGAAAGAGAAATTAAGGAGTCAATCCCATTTACAATTGCACCCAAAAGCATAAGATACCTAGGAATAAACCTAACCAAAGAGGTAAAAGATCTATACCCTAAAAACTATAGAACACTTCTGAAAGAAATTGAGGAAGACACAAAGAGATGGAAAAATATTCCATGCTCATGGATTGGCAGAATTAATATTGTAAAAATGTCAATGTTACCCAGGGCAATTTACACGTTTAATGCAATCCCTATCAAAATACCATGGACTTTCTTCAGAGAGTTAGAACAAATTATTTTAAGATTTGTGTGGAATCAGAAAAGACCCCGAATAGGCAGGGGAATTTTAAAAAAGAAAACCATAGCTGGGGGCATCACAATGCCAGATTTCAGGTTGTACTACAAAGCTGTGGTCATCAAGACAGTGTGGTACTGGCACAAAAACAGACACATAGATCAATGGAACAGAATAGAGAACCCAGAAGTGGACCCTGAAATGTATGGTCATCTAATATTCGATAAAGGAGGAAAGACTATCCATTGGAAGAAAGACAGTCTCTTCAATAAATGGTGCTGGGAAAATGGTGGAAAACATCCACATGCAGAAGAATGAAACTGGACCACTCTCTTTCACCATACACAAAGATAAACTCAAAATGGATGAGAGATCTAAATGTGAGACAAGAGTCCATCAAAATCCTAAAGGAGAACACAGGCAACACCCTTTTTGAACTTGGCCACAGTAACTTCTTGCAAGATACATCCACAAAGGCAAAAGAAACAAAAGCAAAAATGAACTATTGGGACTTCATCAAGATAAGAAGCTTTTGCACAGCAAAGGATACAGTCATCAAAACTAAAAGACAACCTACAGAATGGGAGAAGATATTTGCAAACGACATATCAGATAAAGGGCTAGTTTCCAATATCTATAAAGAACTTATTAAACTCAAAAAAAAAAAAAAGAACTTATTAAACTCAACAGCAAAGAAACAAACAATCCAATCATGAAATGGGCAAAAGACATGAAGAGAAATCTCACAGAGGAAGACATGGACATGGCCAACATGCACATGAGAAAATGCTCTGCATCACTTGCCATCAGGGAAATACAAATCAAAACCACAATGAGATACCACCTCACACCAGTGAGAATGGGGAAAATTAAGCAGGCAGGAAACAACAAATGTTGGAGAGGATGCGGAGAAAAGGGAACCCTCTTACACTGTTGGTGGGACTGTGAACTGGTGCAGCCACTCTGGAAAACTGTGTGGAGGTTCCTCAAAGAGTTAAAAATAGACCTGCCCTACGACCCAGCAATTGCACTGTTGGGGATTTACCCCAAAGATTCAGATGCAATGAAACGTCGGGACACCTGCACCCCGATGTTTCTAGCAGCAATGGCCACAATAGCCAAACTGTGGAAGGAGCCTCGGTGTCCATCGAAAGATGAATGGATAAAGAAGATGTGGTTTATGTATACAATGGAATATTACTCAGCCATTAGAAACGACAAATACCCACCATTTGCTTCAACGTGGATGGAACTGGAGGGTATTATGCTGAGTGAAATAAGTCAATCGGAGAAGGACAAACAGTGTATGTTCTCATTCATTTGGGGAATATGAATAATAGTGAAAGGGAATATAAAGGAAGGGAGAAGAAATGTTGGGAAATATCAGGAAGTGAGACAGAACATAAAGACTCCTAACTCGGGGAAACGAACTAGGGGTGGTGGAAGCGGGGAGGAGGGCGGGTGTTAGAGGGGAATGGGTGACGGGCACTGAGGTGGACACTTGACGGGATGAGCACTGGGTGTTTTTCTGTATGTTGGTAAATTGAACACCAATAAAAATTAGTTAAAAAAAATAAATGTACTAAAAAAAAAGAAAGAGAAAGAAAGAAGAAAGAAAGAAAGAAAGAAAGAAACAAAGAAAGAAAGAAACAAAGAAAGAAGAAAGAAAACATATGTTAGACATGAAAAATGTGAGAACACTACAGGTGCAGGCATTTAAAGCCATAAGAGGCAATTATGAGCCACTATAGCCAATAAATTTGAATATTTACATAAAATGGAGAACTGTGTAGAAAAGCAAAACCTTAGAAAAACTTCACAAAAAGGGGAGCCTGGCTTGCTTAGTCAGTAAAACATACAACTCTTGTTCTCAGGGTCATGAGTTCAACTGACCCATGAATGGGCATAGATCTGACTTAAAAGAAAAGAAAATCTTCACAAAAAGAAATAGAAGATGTAAATAATTTTGTATCTGTTAAAAAAGCTGAATACATAATTTAAAATTTTCCCATAAAGACCCATTTGGTTTTGTAACCTGTGAATTCCATCAAATATTTATGGAAGCTATATGTCGATCTTACACAAACCCTTCTAAAGACTAGGAAGAAAAACAGACCTAAGCTTTTTAAATTAGCCTTTATACTAAAGCGTTTCAAAAACACTGTAAGAAAAAAATCACTTGCCAATTTCATAAATAAACATATATGCAAAATTGTACTAGTATGTTAGTATACTGAATTCGGAAGTGTATGGAAAGAGCTATTTATAGCAACCAAGTTTGGTTTATTCCAGAAATGTAAGGTTAGTGTAATATTCAAAACTGTGTCAATATATTTCACTATATTTTCAGAATAAATGAAAAAAATCATGTAATCATTTTTTCAGAAACCCTTAGTTTTTCAATTTTTTGTTCAATAAACTCAGACACAGCACTGTTTCTCTATTACTGAAGTTTCAGAGCTTCATGTAAGCATTGCAATAAAAATATGTCAACTCTTGAAGGCATTCTTCTTCAGGAAAACCTGCTAACAGCAGGGCCCTTTGAATCACATCCTGTGTAGATCAATCTGACATTACTTTTTCAGCTGTCCCTCCTGAGATCTTTCTGAAGCTCAAAGAAAAGGAAACAATAATTCTTTTATGGCTATCATAATTACTGAAATGGAATCACATGGTATTTCTGCATGTACCTTTGCAAAACTGTGCTTCTTTTCTTGTTAAAACATTGTTAGAAAAGGAGTGAAAATTTCGTGTGTCAGAGTCAAGTGGAATTCTGAAATGACATCCTCCTGCTTTTATTCTTGTTTGTAGTAGTTGCTTGAGGTGGAGAGAGGCAACCTTATCCCAAATACTCCCAGACTACTTTTGTTATTCAAATACAATTTAAAAATTATGATAATATTATGGGCACACCAAAAACTGCTTTCTAGTTTCTAAATTTAGCTACATATTCTCTGATATAAATTGCTTAACATTCTAAATTATTAAATAGAATTTCATGATGTGGGTAATGTAAAGTTGGTGTGTTTAAAAAGACATGAATATTAATGCTAACATCTACTACATCAATGATGTTCCTATACTTTTATATCCATAAAAATGAGGAAAAATTCATTTTAATTCTGTGATGTGCCTTCTGTTAATAATAGATGACTTACAATGAGGTCATTATTCATTTTCTACCTTTTTATTGATATAAACAAAACTTAGCTAAAGTCTTGCGTAATTTTCCTGAGGCCTCAATTTCTCATATGTGAAACTGCTGTAAGAATACCTATCTTGGGCAGCCCGGGTGGCTCAGCGGTTTACCTTCAGCCCAGGGCCTGATCTTGGTCCCAGACCGAGTCCCACATCGGGCTCCCTACAGGGAGCCTGCTTCTCCCTCTGCCTGTGTCTCTGCCTCTGTGTGTGTGTGTGTGTGTGTGTTTCTCATGAATAAACAAATAAAACCTTAAAAAAAAAGAATACCTATCTTGTAGGAATTATGTGAGAATCGCAAGAGATAACATGAAATTTGGGTAGTGCCTGGGATTTAATATGGTTGATTAAATTTGAGTTTCCTTGACTTCTTTCTTATATCAGGCAATTTCAATTCTGTGTCCCACTCACAAACCCAGAAGAAAGAGCTCCTTAATCAGTCTCTCCTAATTGGACAGGGATATATCCTTGATCCAATTTTAGGTTGGGACAAGCCACTTATCTTTTCTTAATAAATAAACTGTCATAAATACTGGGGCCAACTGGTAGTTTCCTGAATTGCAAGGTTATGTCAACTTGATTTGGAGGTCTCCCACATTAGGTGTATAAAATGAGTCAGTGGAGAAAGTGAACAGATAATTTAAAGGGAAGGATGTAGCAGTACGAGAGGGACTACATAGTTTCCAGTATACAAAGCTAGCACCCTTGTTTCCTAATATTTCTGCTCTCATATTTAAATTTCTTTATGCCATGATCTAAGAGTCTACTCTTTATTTTGTATGCCCTTTTTAAGCATATTTTTTTACTTTAGCTAACTTAAATGTGTTCTAATATTACAAATCAAATGAGTTTGTTATTAACTTACTCCAGTGCTTCTAAAATTCAGTTATTTAGAGCAGCTTTTGTTATTTTTCAAGATATTAAATTACATTATGATTTTTATTAGTATTTACTTTTAAGTCAACTATAAATTTGGTTAGTAGGTTTTGCTGATATTACATAGTGTGTTTTGAAACTGACATCTTTACCTTAAAAATATTAGTGGATTCATTATATATTCCAATATTGAACAGCAAAGAGAATATGAAGATTACATAAGGCTAAGGAGGAAAAATTGTCAAAAGGTTTATCCAATAATTGAATGGGTTGTGAAGAAAATACTGTGATCCCAAATTTTAGTATATATTAATATTTATAAATATATTATTTAGGATGTTTTTGGCACAAATTAAAAACCAGTTCTAATTAAAGGATAAAGTTATTTATTAGATAAGAAGAGGCAAAATATCCAATGATGTCAACAAAGATCCCTTTCTGTCTTTTCACTCAGCTATCCTCAATGTGTTGGCTATAGTCCTTAGTCTTGTCTTTTCATACATCCAAAATGCTGCTGCAGGTTCTTTGATCCAACACAACTTTCTTTGTCCAAAATATAAAGGGCAATTGCCCACCCCCAGATTGTTTTTAAATCCTGGAATTCAGATTTCCTTAGAAATCCCTCAGCACACTTCCTGTTAAATCCCATTGGATTTAAATTTCTGGTGTGCTCTGTATTCCAAGAAGAATTATGAATAATCTCTCTATTCTCAAATGTGCTCCTGTTTGAAAGATAAATTATAATTAAGATTGGTCACATGCATATGCCTTAGGAGCATGAAATCCTGAATGAAAAGGCAAATAATCTAGTATTTTTAGCCTCTCATAGAAAGTGATTTTGGCAAGTGATAATGTAATGGCTTTGGGGTAGGCAACCAATAATGTCTGCCACATGTTAAGTACTGAACCATTTCCAATTTTTGATTATGAAGTTAGACATCGTACAAATTCGATGAATTTATGCTAAAATTCCCCATGATGATCAAGGTATCTGTGAATATGAATTCAGGAAAAAGTACAAATGAGTCAATTTTATTATTAGGTGAAATCTGATTTGGTCTTCCATATCAAAATATTAATAAAGGTTAGCAACTTTTCCACTTCTTGCTTATTTTTTATTACTGTTGATGCTATTCTAAATATTTTCTTTGGTTTCCTCTAGAATTAGACCCAGTAACCAAGCAACTTATGCTCCATACAGCTAAATCAACTTTTGGCCATCTGACAGATGTAAGTAAAATGTCCCAAGTTATAATAAATATCACTACCCATGGTAATTAAATGCAAGCATCTATTATATTTTAATGTTTAAAAAATGACTGGAATATTATCTACTCTCTCATAATGGAGTAGGATATTTCCACACACTTATATTTTTAAATGTGGGATACGGTAATATTTTTGGCAATGTGGAGATTTATAATAGACTACAAAATTTTTCATAGCCTGTCTCAACGGAAGTGTACCATATAATCAGCCTTAAATTAAAGAGTTTCGCCTATGGGGCACCTGAGTAGCAGAGTTAGTTAAGCCTCTAACTCTTAACTTCGGCTCAGGTCATGATCTCAGGGTTGTGGGATCATGCTTCATGTGGGACTATGTGCTCAGTGCAGAGTCTGCTTAAGATTCTCTCTCCCACTCCCTCTGCCTCTCCCCTACCCATGTTCTCTCTCTCTCTAAAATAAAAAAAAAATTAAATCTTAAAAAAAAGTTACCCATGTTTTCTTCTAGGAGCTTTACAATATCAGATTTTACATTTAAGTCTGTAATACATTTTGAATTAATTTTAGTGTGTGATGTAAGATAAAGGTCCTGTTTCATTATTTTCCATGCCTACAATATGTGACAACTTGGATGAACCTTGGGGATCTTATGCTAAATGAAATAAATCAGTCACAGAAGGACTAATATTCCATGATTCCGTTTATATGAGGTATCTAAATTAGACTCATGGAAGCAAAGAATAGAATTGTGGTTGCCAGGGGATGGATGAGAGACAGATGGATAGTTGCTAATCAATGTATAAATTAAATTAGTAATCAATAAAATCTATAATATAATCAATAAAATGTCAGATATGCAAGATGAATATGTTACAGATATGAATAAAGATCTATGGTACAACATTTTGCCTGCAGAAAAAGTATTCCAGTCTTAGTTAAAAATCTCTTAAGAAGATAAATCTCATATTAAGTGTTTTTAGCACAATAAAATAATTTTTATAATTTCATGTTTAAATAGATATTTCAAAAGCTGTGTATCTTTTAGTTTAAGCATATCCTTTTTATGTGACTAAAGTATCACTTGTAGTTGTAATAAATGCATGCTATGCCAATCTCTATAAAACTTGTATTTACAATATGCTATAGATTGTGTAGTGGACCATTATAATTTAGATCACATTAGAATAGTTAATTCATGTTAGAATATGTGATAACTTACATAAGAAATGTGAAGAAACCCCTGAACAACTGTATGATATAATGAAAAATATAGAGAAAGCTTATATCAATAAGATTCCAGAGAGATCTGGAGAAAGCCAGATGGCTGATGGTATTATTCCACATGAAAGGAAGGCAGACCCAAGTCCACATGTCTGGAGAGGGTGTTTTTAAAAGGTGGCAAGACTATTATGTGTCATATGGAAAAAAAAGGTAGAGAAGTCAAAGGGAAAGGAAACAGATTGTCAGTTTAACCAAATAGGATCTTTGAGGACCAGAAATCTAGGGCGTTTATAAAGACTAATTTGTTTATAGTGTGGTACTCAGTGCTAGCCTTGCCCTCTGTCTCCCCCAAAAAATCATTAGTGAAATCTACATGACTAACTCTGATGCTTTCAATGTTTTCTTATGGTTGAATTTGGACATGTGTTGAGTCTTCCTTTAAGACTAATGTGTGGTGAAGTCCCCCAAAGAAGACAACATCTGGGTTATATTTTGAGAACTTAACTGGGATTGGTGATTAAGGTGCAGCTTTCAGCTTTATTTTGGATTAAATCATCATGATGAAAGTGAGACAAGAGTGTTTCCTCACTGTGGTTGCCAAATGACACAAACCATGATGATAGTTGGCATATGACTTCATAGAAGAAGAACATTATGAGATGAACATTTGCAAAGTTTAATACTGAAGATTAAAATAAAGTGCTAAATTCCTTTGCCATTTCATATATTGAGCGAAAGAATCAAGAAATGATATTCTAAAGTCTTAGACTAGTAATGCATGTAATTGAGCTACAAAAGTTAACCAGTTTCTTAAGATAGCAAAACTTTTCCAGGATTGCAAAAAGATGTCCATGTCTGATGTTGCCTGAGAGGAGTAGAATTTCTTGGAGAAAGTACTCTATTGGGTGATTTGGTCATCAACTGAGTATTAGAATGATTTGTTGAGATCAAAAGCAACCAAAAAATAGAGAAATGTATGAGGAATGTAATGCCAGTGACATAAGAAAAATATCTTGATTTGTGATTAGAATATACCATTGGTATGCTCAGGAGTAGGAGGTATAAAGTAGAGAAATGAAAAAAGATTACAAAATCATTTTCAAGACCAGTGCTAGGAATTACATGAGCTGGACATGTCTCTGTTTTGGGGGCGATATGTTATAAACTGGAAAGTAGCCAGGATTTAGATGACAAGATTCTGATCATAAGTCAAAAAGACAGGTAATAAGAGACTTCTACATATATTTTAGAACTCCAGAGACTTTGTAATAAAACCTGTGATAAGATGATGTGGAAAAAATGTTAGAATTACCCAGAGATAGTTATTTCAAGAGCTATTTATAAATAAGCCCTCCTGGAAAGACCTTGAATTCATTAAAACTCCGAATTTTTCCCCCCTCCTATATGTCTCTTAGTAAAGTTGATTCAGGAGGAAGAAGATTAGAGGTAATAATGCCCGACCTTAGTAGATAAAATGGAATTGCTGAGTTGAAATTTCAGTTGTCAGTTGAAAATGGGCCATTTGCAGATTACTAACATGTGGCTCAACTGCCTGAGGTCATATGTGCTAGAGAACAGGAAAAAAATTGGCCTTCAGAACTTGCCCTAGACACTGAAATTGCCCACTAATTTAATTCTGGTCTGATGGTTGTCCTACTTAGAGCTGATATGACCATCGGAGACATAAAGAAGCAGCTTTGGAAATAAAAACAAAGGACTTTCCAAGACTCTAGGAAATAGAAACACTTAGCCACTCATTTTAGATGTTTTAAGGGTACAAATTATATGCTTGACATAGAGAAATTAAGCTCATAATATGAGAGTAGTTTGAAAGCAAAGTAGAGGTAACAGTATTAGAAGCTAATGGGGAGGAAAGGGCCACCCAAAAATGTTTCTGGCAGGTGGGATCTAACTCTTCGGACGGAATGTGGTCAGTAGGTGAGGACTGAACTTCTGGGTTCATCTCTGTACTTCCCCCTTTGTAGCACTAATTGCATATTCCCTGAACTTAACATATACCTACGGACCTCTGATGACCCAAGCATAACTTTGCTTGACTCTACTGAGAGGGACAAGTCCAGAATTAAGAGAAGAAATTCTCTTGCAAGCTAAGTCCTCAGGCTGGACCAGAAACACTACTCAGAAGAGAACATTGAGAAGGCTTCTTTATTCCTTAGAAGTTTAACCAAAAGTCAGTGGAGCCCTGGCTATCACAAGTAAATTCTGGTGCTCTCTTTGAGATGTTTTTGAGGGGGATGCAGATGCTTTTTGTGGAAAATATGTAAATGAGAAAGAAGATTTTATCGCAGGGTTAGCGGATATAGGAAGTGCTGGAAAGCGCTGGCTAACTGGCAGGAACTGTCACCTGCGTGAGCAGAGCTATAATCTATGCATTCTGGGGATCTGAACATAATGGGGAATGTGATATATCAGGGAAACAGGCATTTAAAAGGCAGCAGAAAGAGCAATATGGGGATAGGAGACAATCCTAGGTTGGAAGTGTGGCCAGAGAGAGACTTAGAAGAAAATACATATTTCTAATTAAACTTTAAGTTGTTTGCAGTGACAGGTTTGAAAGTAAAAGTTTTGATTTCCTTAGAAACTCTAATTGCAGGGATCTCTGGGTGGTTCAGTGGTTTAGCACCTGCCTTCAGCCCAGGGCATGATCCTGGAGTCCTGGGATCAAGTCCCACATCAGGCCCCCTGCATGGAGCCTGCTTACTTCTCCCTCTGCCTGTGTCTCTGCCTCTCTCTCACTCGCTCTCTCTCTCTCTTTCTCTCTGTATCTCTCTGTATCTCTCTTGTATGTTTGTGTCTCTCATGAATAAATACATAAAATATTTAAAAAAAGAAAGAATCTCTAATTGCTCACTAATTATCTTTATGTGACTTTTTTTTATGCTCAGTGAAAAAGGTGCCAAATCCAGCTTCAGGTTTAGGGACAGGGGCAAGAAGAGATGCTGCATACAAGTCAGCCACATGTGTTAAACCACATAGCACAAGAAAAATAAAACACTTTCTTCTCCAATGTGTTAATAATCGTGCAAGTATTCACTTTTAATTCTGTATCTCACTCTGTTGTTTTCTGATAATTCTAAAGCTACTTCAGATTTGGCCTCCTTCAAGGGCATCTATTTAGTGAAATCTACATGACTTGCTCTGATGCTTTCAGTGTTTTCTTATGGTTGAATTTGGACACGTGTTGAGTCTTCCTTTAAGACTACTGTGTGATGAAGTCCCCCAAAGGGGACAACATCTGGGTTACATTTCGAGAACTCCACTCAGATTTGTGATTAAGGTGTAGCTCTCAGCTGCGTTTTGGATTAAACCATCATGATGAAAGTGAGACAAAGGATTTTGCACAAGCTGGTATTATTTTAACTAATTCCAGCAAAATCACAAGTAAAAGAAGAGAATATATATCTGAATAAAACACCTGTATCTCTTATGCTATTTATTCTTGCTAATCAGCATTTTTTCACAGACCTGCAATTATTTTGACTAGTTTATAAAAAATCAGGAGTTTCAGACATAACTCAGTAGTGCCTGTATAATTATTGGATGTTTAAACAAAGCCAAATTCTTATGGGCCAGAAAAGCCAGCATTGAAATTTAGCTTGGATCTCATTCTGCATTCATCTGCTCAAACTCTCTTCAATTCTCCTGTGTTTACTTTTTAAAACTCTGTTGTTTTGGAGCTCCTGGGAGGCTCAGTCGGTAAAGCATTCGACTCTTGATTTTTGCACAGGTCACGATCTCAGGGTGGTGAGATTGAGTCCAGATTTGGACTCCCTGCTCAGTGGGGAGTCTGTTTCTCTCTCTCCCTCTGCCCCTCCCCACTGTGCACATATTCTCTCTGTCATTCTAAAATAAATAAGTAAATCTTAATTAAAAAAAAAAACAAAAAAAATTCTTGTTTTACCTTTCACAATTAATCTATAATAATTCTAGAAATGATTTCTATGTATAGTATGAATTTAAGGTCAAGTGTTTTGCTTTTGTTTTTTACATATGTCCAATTTTCCCAGCTTTATGTATTGAAAAGACTATCCTTTACTCATTGAACCACAATGCCAGCATTGTTATAAGTCAGGTGATTATATACATGTATTCTTTGTTATGGAATATAGGTGCATTTTTCTTCCACATCAATGCCAAAATAGCTTAATTTTCAAGGATTATATATAAATTTTCAAGGATTATATATAAATTCTGACTATTTTGTAGAATAAATCATCTTGCTTTGTTCTTTCATGATTGCATTGCCAATTCTCTCTCCCTCTTTGAATTTCCATTTAAATTTAACCATAAAATCAACTTATCAATAGTGGCAAAATAAGCCGCTGGGATTTTAAGGTTTTCTTCTTGTCTTTGCTTTTCAGTAGTTTTATTTTGATGTGCCAACTGTTGGTTTTGGTTTTATTTCAATTATTCTGTTTAGGTTTTAGAGTGTTTTGAATCTACTGGTATATATCCTTCATTAATTTTGGAAAATTCTCAGCCAGGAATTTTTTCAGATAAAGATCCTGCATCATTCTTTTTCCTCTCTATTTCAGACTCCATTTAAATATATGTGAGAAATTTGTACTTTGTACAAATTTGTACTTTGAGTGTCTTTCTCCTACACATTTTCTATATTTCTATTTCTTTTTATCTATGCTTCACTGTATTTGCATACTTTCAATTGTTCTTCCTTCCAATTCACTAATCCTATCTTCTAATCTAATTTGCTGTTAAATTTAGCTGTTAGGTTCTTAATTTCCAAATCTGGGTATTTATCCAAAGGAAACAAAAAACACTAATTCAAAAAGATATATGCAGACCCACATGTTCACTGCAGCATTTTTTACAATAGCCAAGATATGGAAGAAACTTTAGTGTCCACTGATGGATGAATTGGTAAATCTCATATGTAAATATGAGAATATTTAGCTCTTAAAAGAAGCATGATATTCTGCCATTTGTGACAAAATGGATGGACCTTGAGAACATTACCCTAAGTCAGATAAAGGCAAATATTGTATGATCTCTTTTATATGTGGAATCTAAAAAATAATAATAGTAAATTTAAAAAAATCAAGCTCATAGAAACTGAAGACAGATTAGTGGTTGCTAGAGAAGGGGAGTGGGGTGGTGGAAATTTTTTAGTTTAAATAAATTGAATAAAAAAATACGTAAGTTCCAATAATCAGATGATGCCTACATTTCTTTATCCTTTTAGCCCATTTTTTCCACTTTTTCTTGAACTTATTAGTCAAATTTATTTATTTTTTTTACTGTGGTAAGAACACTTAACATGAGATCTACCCTCTTAACAAATTTTTAAGTGCCTACATAATATTAACCACAGACACAAAGTTGTATTCTTCATCTCTAGAGCTTACTCATCTTGTGTAACTGAAACTTGACATCTATTGAACAGCAACTCTTTATTTCCCTCTTCCCCCAGCTTTCGCAAACCACCATTCTACTCTCTGTTTCTAGAGTGCAAGTATTTAGACATGTAAGATCCCACTCATGTAAGGGGGATCATGCAGCATTTGCCCTCCTATGGCTGGCTTATTTCACTTCACATATCTTCCAGTTCATCTATGGTGTTGCATGTGGCAGATTTTCCTTCTTTTTAAAGGTGGAATAATATTCCATTGTATGTATATACCACATTTCTTTTTCTAAATTATGGGCATTTAGGTTGTATCCATATCTGACTATTTGATTAAAGTGTCCATAAGCACGCTACTGAATATATCACTTTGAGATCCTGATCTCAATTCTTTTGAATATCCAGCCATTGGTGGCATTGATGGATCATATGGTAATCCTGTTTTAATTTTTGAGGAACCTTCATACTGTTTTCCATAGTGGCTGCACTATTTTAGATTCCCACCAACAGTATACAGGGGTTCCAATGTCTCCATATTCTTACCAACTGTTTTATTTTGTTTTTTAATAATAGCCATCTTAACAAGTCTGAGGTTGATATCTTATTGTAGCTTTGATTTGCATTTCCCTGATGATTAGTGATATTAAGCACCTTTTCACACATGCATTGGCCATTTGTATGTCTTCTTTGGAGAAATGTCTATTCAAGTTATTTGCGCATTTTTAAATCAGCTTGTTTGTATTTTTGCTATCAAATTGAAGGAGTTCCTACTATATTTTGAATATTATCCACTATGAAATATATGGATTGCTAATAACTAATATTTCTCCCATTTCATAGATCACCTCTTCATATTTTTTATTGGTTTTGTTTGTTTTTGTTTTTGTTTTTTTTTCTATGCAGGAGCTTTTTGTGTGATGTGGTCCCACTTCTCTATTTTTGTTTTCATTGCTTGTGCTTTGGGTGTCCTTTTCAAGACATCATTGCACAGACTGATGTCAGGAAGCTTTCCTCCTGTATTTTCTTCTAGGAGTTTTATAGTTCCAATCTTCAACTTTTAACTCTTTAATTCATTTTGAGTTGATTTGTATGTATGATGTCAGGTAAGTATCCAATTTCATTCTATTAGATATTTATATCCAGTATTCCCAACACCATTTGTTGAAGAGATAATTCTTTCCCCATTGTACATTCTTGTTGAAAATCAGTTGAAGGAAAAAAAAAAAAAAGAAAATCAGTTGAAGGTATATGTGTGGGCTTATTTGAGGGCTCTTTATTCTGTTCCATTGGTCTATATGTCTGTTTTTATACCAGTGAGATACTGTTTTTAATTGCTGTAGCTTTGTAATGTGAAGTTAAGAAGTATGATGCCTCCATCTTTGTTTTTTTCTCTCAAGACTACTTTGACTATTTGGGATCTTTGTGGTTTCATAGGAATTTTAAGATTTTTTTTTCTCTAAAAAATTCCATTGTGGTTTTTATTGGGATTGCACTAAGTCTATAGAGCACTCTGAGTAGTATGGATATTTTAATAATATTAATTCTTCCTGTTCATGAATATAGGTTATTTCCATTTATTACTGACCTCTTTAATTTATTTTATCAGCTTTTTATAATGTTCAGTGTACCAGTTTTTTATCTCCTTGGTTTGATGCTATGGTAAACAGGATATTTATTTATTTATTTTTATTTACTTGGGAGACAGCATGAGCAGTGGGGAGGAGCAGAGGGAAAGGAGCAGAGAGAGGAGGAGAAGCAGACTCCCCACTGAGCAGGGAGCTGGATGTGGGGCATGATTCCTGGATCCTGAGATCATGACCTGAGCAGAAGGCAGATGCTTTACCGACTGAGCCACACAGGTGCCTCAACAGGATTATTTTCCTAATTTCCTTTTTAAATGACTCATTGTTAGCATACATAAATGTAACTGATGTTGATTTTGTGTCCTGCAACTTTATTTTACTTTTCTTTTTTTCTGAGAGAGAGAGAGAGTTTGAGAGTACAAGTAGGGAGAGGGGTTGAGGGAGAGAGAGAGGGAATTTTAAGCAGACTCCATGCTAAGCACAAAGCCCAACACAGGGCTCGATTTCAGTACCCCAAGATTATGACCTGGGTGGATATCAAGAGTCGATGCATAACTGACTGAGCCACTTAGGCATTCCTGTGTCTTGCAGCTTTATATTTTTTAAAAGATTTTATTTATTTGAGACCAAGAGAGAGCACACAAGTGGAGGCTAGGGGCAGAGGTAGGGTAAGAGGCAGGCTCCCCATAAGCAGAAAGCCCAGGACCCTGAGATCATGACCTGAGCCAAGGCTGATGCTTAACTAACTGAGCCATTAAGGTACCCCATGTCCTACAACTTTAAAGCCAGACAAAGACACTACAAGATGAGAAAACCACAGCCCAATATCCTTGGAGAACATAGAATCAAAAATCTTCAACAAAATACTAGCAAACCAATAACAACACATTAAAAAGATCACACATCATGAGCACGTGGTATTTATCCCTGAACAAGGATGGTTCAACTTAAATAAATAAATTAATGTGTTACATCACATTTATAGAATGACAGAGATAAAAGTCATATGAACTTACCAATATATGCATAAAAAATACTTGACAAGCTTAATTACCCTTTCATGGTAAAAACGGTCATCAAACTGGATATGGAAGGAAGGTACTTCAACATAGTAAAGGCCATACTTAACAAGCCCACAGCTAATATACAAACCAAAAGTTTTTCCTCTAAGATTAGGACCTAGGCAAGGATGACTACTATACCAACTATTCAGCATAATGCTGGAAATCCTAGTCAGAACAATTAAACAAGAAAAAAACGTATCCGAAATGGAAAGAAAGAAGTAAAATACACTGTTTGGTTTGAGCTTATGAACATAGAAAACCCTGAAGACTTCACAAAACAAAACAATCAACATTATTTTAAAGTCCTTATGTACTATAGGATCTGAATCATCTGTGCATCTAGATCATCTAATTCTTTTTTTTTTTTTTTTTTTTTTGTTCTCTATCACATTGTCTTACTTGTTGCCATGCCTGGTAATTCTCAATCTAATGCTGGATATTTTGTATAAAAATTCAAGGAACTTCACAGCATCTTATCCTCCTTAGTAATAGGCTTCTTTGTTTCTTCAGTAGGCAGATGGAATGGGGAGTTCAACACTTAAAGCAAGCAGGGAATTAAGGCTGCATCACTTAGATAATAGTCTATTATTTCATTCCTGTCCCTTACCAGGGTTTTTAATGGAATTTGAAAACATCATGTGAGCCCCTCCCCTAACAAATCTATTTTCACCTCTCCAGGAAAGACTGCTGAAAAGTCAGCTTTTTTCAGTGTTCTTGGCTAAGCATTTTAAGTCCTTGCCTTACACAGCTTCAGGGATGGGGGAGATAATTTACTATGTGTTTGAGGCCCATACAGCCTTTAATTTTGCCACTATAAAACACAAGAGACTGTGATTATCAGACCTTTATGTCTTCACAGGATTATAAGATATCTGAAGGCTTAAAAAAACAAAGAAAAAGAAAAAGGATTTTTCCCAGCCTTTCTACTTGTGCTTAGCAGGAATAAGCTACCACAAAGTAATCCACTTTACCCACAAGCAGAAGTTCTGCATATATTTTTACTGAAAAATGTGAATCAAAACATTTTCTGTAGTTAATTTTATTTCCATATTTAGGCTTTATCCCTTTTCTATGGTTTTCCATCTCAGGGACATGCCTAGAGTACATTTTTTTTTAACAACTTTCTGACAGTATTTCCATACCCACCCACCCCCCTCCCCCGTGAATGGTTTAAGACTATCTCTCAGTCCCTAATATCTGAAACGTTCAAATAGTCTCCCTTGCACGCATATAGTTTTTACAAGACTAACATTTCTTAAGACAATTAACTACTCTATCTTTTAAACATTTCTATGCTAAGAGTTTGCCTTGTGCACAAAATAGAGACTCCTTTCCTCTTGCTTTATTCTTTGTGAAAAGCTTGACTTCAAGGAAGATACTTAGCAGCCATGACTTGATAAATAAATGAGGCTCATGCAGAACAATGGAAGTACGGCAGGTAAACGACTGCCAACAGAATATACAAAAAAATATTGTGAATAGAGAAAGATTGGAGAGACACTGCTTTTAGACCTGACTCACACAAGTTGAAAAGGGACCGATAGGTGCAGAGAAAATAAAGAAAAACATTTAACACATTGTGAATTTAGTTCAGTATTAGACCAAACAAATAGAGGGTTTTATCCTCAGTGTCTAATACATAGTTCATAGTTGGTGAAACATATTAAGAAGAATAAAACTAGGTAGTTTTAAAATGGAAAAATATAGTCAGAGATATTTCGTAGCTGGTGAAATCTGTTATTTTGTTACTCTTGAAGTAAATCTGGTTTGTAATAGAACAGAAAAATTAGATTTTTAAAAATTTGTATTTATTTAACACAGAGAGAGAGTACAAGCAGGGGGAGCAGCAGAGGGAGAGGGAGAAGCAGACTCTGATGAGCAGGGAGTCTGATGCAGGGCTCAATCCAAGACCCTGGGATCATAACCTAGCCAAAGGCAGACATTTAACCGACTGAGCCCCCCGGGCGCTCCAGCTTTGATTTTTAAAAATAAAAATCCAATATTTTACTTTAGAAATTTAGGAGAATAAAACTGTGGTAAATGGGAAGGCAGACGGAAAATTGAGAAATTCCTTTTTATTTGAGACTTCTCTATTCTACTTGGTTCACCTACCTAAAGTAACTATGTTACTTTCTGAAATTCTCTGAAAATCCCTGTAAAAATGCATATGTGTTGCACCAAAAAAGAATATATACTGTCTAGATAATTCAGTTTATAACACTTATTCTGGTGTCTGCCATTTTTACCTGACTGAAATTTTGTGTCGCATGTGCAATATTTTGCTGAGTGGTACATTACTGCAGTTCAAAGCATAGCAGTAGTGAAGAGGACACACATGACCACAGGCACACATGGAGTCCCAAGTGTGTGCTCCTGATGTTCCCCACTCCCGTGAGTGGTTGATATTCAAAGACAGAAAAGGTAATACGATGGCAAAATGGAGAAGGCTTGTAGGTGTAATGTCTCTTCACCCTACAATGTGTGTGGTACAATTATCTGTTTTAGTTTCTCTTTCACACTTGACTCGGTGACTAGTCTGAAGGGGCTGGATTTTAAAAGTGAAGAAAGGAATTATTTTCATTTTTATAGTATTTTCCCTATTTATTGTATTTAAAACAAATATATGAGTCTTAACAAAGACTACAAAAGGGTCACCTGTGGATCTTTTTAAACATTTATATTTGATTTGTTCTTTCCTTACTCTGTGCAATTTCTAATTCAAGATATTTGAAATGTATGTCAGACGCATGCGTTTTTTAAAAAGTTTTATAAATGATTGCACTTAAACTCCCTTCAAACTTGAAAACTATACCTGGTATCTATCTGACAACATATTTTTTAAACTTTGTGATTTGGTCCTGAAATAAAAGCCACAGTACTTTGACTCCTAGATTAATCAGCGTGTCTATTAAGTATATGTATTCCTCATCAGCATTATTACATTTCAAAAGATGATGACAACTCTATTTTAATTCTACTAACTTTTTTCTTTTTTTTAATTTAAACTTACTTAACATATAGTGTATTATTAGTTTCAGAGGTAGCGTTTAGTGATTCATCAGTTGCATAAACACCCAGTGCTCATTCCATCAAGTGCCCTCCTTAATGCTCATCACTCAATTGCCCCATGTCTCCACCCACCTCCCTTCCAGCAATCCTCAGTTTGTTTCCTATTGTTAAGTCTCTTATGGTTTGTACCCTCTCTGACTTCATCTTATTTTATTCTTCTTTCCCTCACCCATGATCCTCTGTCTTGTTTCTTAATTTCCACATATGAATGAAATAATATAATTGTCTTTCTATGATTGACTGATTGACTTATTTTGCTTAGCATAATACCCTAGTTCAAATGGTAAGATTTCATTTCCCGATGGCTTGATGTCTGTATACACACACACACACACACACACACACACACACACACACACACCTTCTTTATCCATTAATCTGTTGGAGGACATCTGGGCTCTTTCCATATTCTGGCTATTGTGGACATTGCTGCTGTAAACATTGTTGCAGTTACCCCTTCGAATCACTGTTTGTAACCTTTGGGTAAATACCTAATAGTGCAATTGCTGGGTTGTAGGATAGCTCTATTTTTCACTTTTTGAGGAAGCTCCATACCATTTTCCAGACTGGCTATACCTCCCTACATTCACACTAGCAGTGTAAGACAGTTCCCCTTTCTCTGCATCTTCACCTATATCTGTTGTCTCTTGACCTGTTAACTTTAGCCATTCTGGCAGATGTGAGAGGTTATCTCATTGTGGTTTTGATTTGTATTTTTGATGCCAAGTGATGTTGAGCATTTTTTTCATGTATCTGTTGGCCATTTATATGCCTTTTTTTTTTTTTGGATAAGTGTCTATTAGTGTCTTTTGCCCATTTTTTGACTGGATTTTTTTTGGGGGGTGTTGAGTTTGGTAAGTTCCATATAGATTTTAGATACCAGCCCTTTATCTGATAAGACATTTGCGAATATCTTCTCCCATTCTGTAGGTTGTCTTTTGATTTTGTCAATTGTGCAAAAGTTTTTTATCTTGCTGTGCAAAAAGCTTTTAATCTTGTTGAAGTCCCAAAAGTTCATTTCTGCTTTTGTTTCCCTTGCATTTGTAGATGTGTCCAGCAAGGAGTTGCTACAGTTGAGGTCAAGAGGTTGCTGCCTGTGTTCTTCTCTAGGATTTTGATGGATTCTTGTCTCACTTTAGGTCTTTCATCCATTTTGTGTTTATTTTTGTGTATGGTGTAAGGAAATGGTCCAGTTTCATTCTTCTGCATGTTGCTGTCCAATTTTCCCAACACTATTTGTTGAAGAGACTTTCTTTTTCCAATAGGTATTCTTTCCTGCTTTGTCGAAGATTAGTTGACAATAGAGTTGAGGGTCCATTTCTGGATTTTCTCTTCTATTTCATTGACCTATGTGTCTGTTTTTGTGCCAGTACCATACAGTGTTGATGATTACAGCTTTGTAGTACATCTTGAAGTCCGGAATTGTGGTGCCACCAGTTTTATGTTTTCGTTTTCAACAGTCCTCTGGCTATTTGGGATCCTTCTTGGTTCCATGCAAATTGTAGTAATATTTATTCCAGCTCTGTAAAAAAAAAAAAAATAATGGTATCCTGATAGGGATTGCATTGAATATGTAGATTGCTTTGGGTAACATAGATATTTTAACAATATTTGTTCTTCCAATCCATGAGCTTGGAATGTTTTTCCATTTCTTTATGTCTTCCTTAATTTCTTTCCTAAGTGTTCTCTAGCTTTCAGAGTATACATCCTTTACCTCTTTGGTTAGGTTTATTCCTAGGTATCTTACGGATTTTGGTGCAACTGCAATTAGGATGGATTCCTTAATTTCTCTTTCTTCTGTCTCATTGTTAGTGTATAGAAATGCTACTGATTTCTGTTCATTGATTTTATATCCTGCCATTTTGCTGAATTCCTGTATGAGGTCTTGCAATTTTAAGGTGGAGTCTTTTGGGTTTTCCACATAGAATATCATGTCTTAGAGAAGAATGAAAGTTTGACTTCTTCTTTGCCAATTTGGTTGCCTTTTATTTCTTTTTATTGTCTGATTGCTGAGGGAAGGACTTCTAGTACTGTGTTGAACAACAATGGTGAGAGTGGACATCCCTGTCGTGTTCCTGACCTTAGGGGGAAAGCTCTCAGTTTTTCCGCTTTGAGAATGATATTTGCCATGGGATTTTCATCTGTGGCTTTTATAATATTGAGGTAGGTTCCCTCTATCCCTATGCTGCAGAGAGTTTTAATAATAAAAGTGCTGCATTTTGTAAAATGCTTTTTCTGCACTATTGAGAGGATAATATGGTTCTTGTCTTTTCTTTTATTAATGTGATGTATCACACTGATTAATTTGCGGATGTTGAACCACTCTCATAGCCCAGGAATAAATCCCACTGGTCTTGATGAATAATCCTTTTAATCACTGTTGGATCCTATTGGCTAGTATCTTGGTGAGAGTTCTACTAACTCTTAAAGTAATTGGTTTTGTATGAACAAAAATAAATAAATTAAATAGTAATATTACAAAAAGCTGTTAGGAAGAATAACATGGAAGTAATTGTCACTTAGTTTTACTCACTTGAGAGTTAGTGATTCAGAATTTCCTAAGCAGTATTTCAGCTAGCCCTTTGCTCAGATCTGGAACTTTTTTCTGTTAGAAACAAATAAACCAATTTCAAGCCTTTCCACATATAAGCCACAGTATAGAAAAATGGAGCCAAAATAATATATTATTTTTTTCTTTTGAAAGTGGTATTAGATCTCCATTTATCTATGTTCCTACTTGTATACTTGAGTACTCATGTGTGCCCACAGGACAGCTCCAATGACAAAGTGAAAATATGAAGCCTCCTGCTTTAGACACTCTGCAGTGGTTTGCAGGGTTAAGCCATATCATCTGATAGTGTGTCCATCCAAATTAGATTGCTTTGACTTTGCTGAATTGTGTCCTGTGTCATAGCACAGCCTAATTTGAGGATGTTATTACTAGAAATGTCAGAGCTCATCTGTAATCTATTGTAAAAATATAGGTGTGGATGTAATTTCCAATATTCTTTTTATTAAGACACATGGGAAATGTTTTTTTTTTATTTGTTATGTTTTATTTTTTTTGGTTATAGTACCAGTAATAGGTCTTTTCCTGAATGAGTACTTTGTTTTCATTTCAAGGATACTGTGACCCATTAAATGAATCATCGATCCATCTTTGTGTTGACTACTAGAAAGCTGTGGGCTAAATTTGTGTCCCGTCTCTAGCAGATGTACAGGAACATTTGGTATGCTTTCAGTGTACTCATCTCACTTCTGACATCATCTCCTTTTCCTATCCTTATTTTCCCTCTGTCCCAATTTTCTCAGTCCATCTTGATTTATTTTATTTTGTAGTTTTGCATGCGCTTTTATAACAAAAACTTTTTAGGATACATCTTTTAACAGGAAAGTAAAATAAACTGAGTTTACATTAATCGCTATCACCTAGTGCCAAATACCTCATTTAAATCATTTTACCCTTAATCAATGTAATCAGAATGATATAATTTTTCATGGGATTATTTTGATTACTAGCATATCATTTTATTCATGGTTCAAATAAACTGTAAAGCAATATATAAAAATTACCAGTATTATTGCCAGAGAATTTTAGGGAGTGTTTTTATTTTATTCATTTGCTTAATGAATTAAGATATAATAAAAGAGAATGTATGGAGGGAATAATTATAATATTAATATAGCTCAGAAAATTTTTTTATTTTTTATTTTTTTATTTTTATTTTTTTTTAATTTTTATTTATTTATGATAGTCACACACAGAGAGAGAGAGAGAGAGAGAGAGAGAGAGAGAGAGAGAGAGGCAGAGACACAGGCAGAGGGAGAAGCAGGCTCCATGCACCGGGAGCCTGACGTGGGATTCGATCCCGGGTCTCCAGGATCGCGCCCTGGGCCAAAGGCAGGTGCCAAACCACTGCGCCACCCAGGGATCCCAGAAAATTTTTTTATTAAATAAATAAAGCCCACTCTTTCCCTTTAGATATCTTCTAAAAAGACTCAGTAAGCTAGAATTTTGTTTAATTAATCATTTGAAATGGTCAGTTTATTCTATTACATTTCCAGACCTAAACATTATGATTGCTGTGGATCATCCAATGATGCATGATTTAAAATTTTAGTTTAAATAAAATGTTCTCTAACATAAACATAAATAATAACTGTAAAGATAGAGGATTTTTAAAAGATCTAATGTAACACCTTAGTTTATATTCCTACCAAATCAGTTTTGAAAATAGTTTAAGAAACAAAAAAAGCAAATGTTATGTTACAATATGAAAATTGCTCTGCTTTTAATTAGAACAAATGTTATGGTCTCTTAAAATTACTCTTGATTTAATGTGCTTACTTTAATGAATAATCATTGTTAGAAATCCTTCTGTTTGTAATCATAGTTTTCCAGAAGAAAAAATAATATAAAGGGAACTTCTAGATCTTGGCAATTGTTTCTGCTTTCAAAATGGCTTTTAAGTTTTCTAAAAACTTATTAGAACAACAATTTTTTCCTGCATAAATAATTTTAAAATAACAAAGATCATTGAGTTTCTCTATTATTTTAATAGAAGAAATGATTTATTTTTGAAATCAGAGCCATGCTGTTGCAGCTACAATGGAGCTTTCTTGTTGCCTTTTACCATGTGTATAGGGTCAATATATTATTGCTCATGAAATACAAAAAGTACAGATAGTCAAGGTAAATTGGTGAATTTATGCCTGTTATTTGATGTATAATTAATGTTGTTAAGCTACTTCTTTTGCACACTTAAGTAAATCATGTACAATTCAATGAGTTAACCAAATGACAGAAAAGTTTGCTGAAGTTGTACTACTTACCATGTGTTGACAACTCCAAGGAGCTAATGACCTCAAAATCTCCACCATGATTGTCTTAGCTCTATGTAGTAGGAAATTAGAATCACCATATGATCTGTTCGGCAACGTAATATATGACACATTCTTTTGTTAACCACACTGACTTAATTGAGTGCTTATAATTTCTGAAATGTGATGATCTTCTAATGGCCATACATTTGATTTCAAGACCAAAACTTTAATTCTAAGGAAAATTAAAATAATGATTTACAACTTAAGAATAGAATTCCTTATTACTATAGTTTTTTTCTTTGCCTTGGAAGATTAATGGTCTTTATATTCAAAAAGCTTAACAAAAATCTGAAGTCTTTCATTTATTCAGGTTTTGTTTCAAATTTTTGATAAATTTTAAGCTATTTTTAGATTTGTATTTAAACTCACATGATTCAGGATTAAATTGCATTATGACACTAAGTATACATATATGAGATGTGGAAAGAGAGTTAAATACAGAAAGAAAGGAACGGTTTAAGAAATAGGATAGTAAAGAGAGTATTTGCCAAATTGATCCCATGAGGGAGATAGAACAATTGCACAAATTAACCAAGTAACAATTATAATAACTCTGGAAGTTTGTGTACAATATATATAATGTGATATGACCACTGTTTGCTTCACTTTATTATTTTCATTTCCTTACAGATTTTTATAATGAGGTATAATATGCATATAGTAAGAGTGTACAGTTTTTAAGTGTACATGACAATAACCAAATAAACACTACAAGGTTCACCAAGTTAATTATATAGAACATTGCCAGCACCCCAAAACCCTTCCTCACTTTCACTCATTGCTTTCTCCTCAAAGGTAAGAGTTAATATTTCTCGGGAGACCTGGGTGGCTCAGAGGTTGAGCATCGGCCTTTGACTCAGGACATGATCCTGGGGTCCTGGGATTGAGTCCCACATCGGGCTCCCTGTGAGGAGGCTGCTTTTTCCCCTGTCCATGTCTCTGCCACTCTCTGTCTCTCTCATAAATAAATAAATCTTTAAAAAAATCGTTCTCACAAGTTAGTTTCACCTTCTCTTGAGCTTTAAATGAATAGAATGATATAGTATGCATTATTTTGTCATAGGCTTCCCCTCCTGATATGTTTAAGACATTTATCAATGCCGTTGTGTGCAGCAGGTTTTTTTTATTCTTTTTCATTGATGAATGACAGTATTGGTATAAATATGTATTATCCTATGGAATAAATATATACAATTGATTTTGCCATTTATGGACATTTTGGTTTTTCTGAATTTTTGGTTGTTAAAATAATGCTTTTAGACCTAGTGTCAAGAAAGATGGAGTAAATAGATTCAAACCTCTCTTTCTCACCAAATTAAGTTATGTAACCTGCACAGAATGCAGAGAGAAGCTATTGAACATTTTAGAAAGTAAACAGTGGCAGGTATATTGGAGAACAAAACAAGAATTCAAAGTAACACCAAACCAACAATGGGTTTATAATTTATTTTCCCCTTGGTTTTTCATGTTGGCTAGCCCAGTAGGTGAGTACAGTCTCAGAAGTACAAGACAGAATGTGGTAACTAATTCCCTAGCCTTCTAACCAGGGAAGTGGAAAGCAGAACCACAGAAAACTGGAAAATACCAGAGAGAATAATGAGATGAAGGAGTTCATGGAAGTCAGTCTATAACTTTGTTTTTAAAAAATCCTAAGCTCACACCTGAACTGCACCAGTTTAGAGCTATTCCTAATCAGCATTAAAAAAGACTTTGACAACTGAGTCAGAAGATAGACTACCACTCAAGCTGGCCATGGGTGATAGATATTGGGGACAGATCTGAAGAACACCTCAAAGTCCTTGAAAACTTAACTGACAGTGGATTCACAGCCCACAAAAGGTGTGTTGCAACTTACAGCTTGAACTTAACTAACCAGGTCTATTGCCTGCTTAAAACAAAAATGGCATCATTCTCAATAGAATTAAAACAAGACACACACACACTAATATACTATACTATACTATAATATACTATACTATAATATAATAATCTATCTCTATAAAATCTTGGTGTACCATTCTTACTTAAAATTTTGATATCGGTTCTCCAAATAAACAAAAAAAAAAAAAAAAAGGAAGGAACTATGTAAGATGATGGAGGTGATGGATGTATTAATTACATTAATTGACTTGATTGTATAATGGTTCCACAATGTATATGTATATCAAGTCATCATTTTGCAAACTTTAAACATTTACAACTTTATCAATTATACCTCAAAAATGGGAAAATACATCAAATGAAATACCATTGAAACTATGAAATATTTAGGTACACCAAAAACTAAAAATAATTGTTGTGAAAAACCAAAGACATGTGGAGGTATACCATGTTCATGGATTGAAAGACTCAAAATTGTTAACATGGCAATCATTCCCAATTTGATCTATAGTTAAACACAATTACAATACAAATTCCAGAATGCTTTTCTCTAGAAATTGAAAAATTGACTTTAAAATTTATATGTAAATGTAAAGTATACAGAAGAGCAAAAACAATTTAGAAATATATGAAAATATTGAAAATAGATGTGCACAATTTAGAAATAGATGAACCAGATATCAAGACATACTATTGAGCTTCACTGATCAAATGGTATTGGTATAATGAATCAATGGAATAGAACAAATAGGTGTGGACCCACGCAAAGAGAGAGGGAAACAAACCATAAAGGATTCTCAATGATAGAGAACAAACTGGAGGTTGAAGGACAGATGTGGATAGGAGGTGGACTAGATGGATGATGGATATTAAGGACAGCATTGTTATAATAAGCACTGGGTGTGATATGTAAGTGATTAAACTTGAATTCTACTCCTGAAATGAATATTGCACTGTATGTTAACTAATTAGAATTTAAATCAAAATTTGGAAAAGAAAAAAAGTAGTGGACCCAGGCATATATGGTCAATAAAGTTGACAAGGTATTTTAATGAAGAAAGATTAACCTTTTCAACATATTGTGCTGTAAACATTGGATATACATAAAAAAAATGCAAACTTTGTTGCTTACCTACTTCATGGACATAATGTAACTAAAAAAATGTCAAAAGAACAAATTTCAGAAGAAAATATGGAAGGAAATATTTGCAATTTGAAGTAAATAAAGATTTAGTAGACAATAGATAGAAGACATGAGTCAGGGCAGCCCCCGTGGCTCAGCAGTTTAGCTCCACCTTAGGCCTGGGGTGCGATCCTGGAGACCAAGGATCGAGTCCCACATCGGGCTCCCTGCATGGAGCCTGCTTTTCCCTCCGCCTGTGTCTCTGCCTCTCTCTCTCTCTGTGTCTCTCATGAATAAATAAATAAAACATTAAAAAAAAAAGAAAACATGAGTCATATAAAGAGAACAAAGTGAAAAAATGAACTACAAAATTAAAAATTCTACTTATCTAAAATTAGATAATGTTGGTGATTGTGCAGCTCTGTGACTACAGGAAAAAACTAATCTTTACATTTTAAAAGTGTAAATTTTATAGTATGCACATTATATCTTAATAAAATATTATTAAAAATGGTTAATAAAATAAAACAGTAAAACCCACACTAGGAGAGCATATTTGAAAGATATATATATGCAATAAAGGATACAGAATATAAAAATAACTCCACAAAGATAAAAAGGAAGACAAACTAATTAAAACGTTGTCAAATTTTGAACATGCACTTCACAAAACATGACATTTAAGTAGTCAAAAAGCAGATGAAAATAGCTCAATATAATTAGTCTTCAATATAATAAATAAAACTATAATGAAATATCACTATATATGTAATAAATTTTAAAAATTGATAGTACCAAGGGTTGGCTAGGATGTAAAACTATTGGAACTCTCGTACATTGTTGGTAGGAATGAATTATGATAAAATCTCTTTGAAAAACAGTTTGACAAAATTATAGAGGCTCAGAACAATGTTATTTTCTTCCAGAGAGAATTTTTTTTTCTGGTTAGCAGGAAGATTATGGGAAGATTACCTTGATTTAATTATGATTGGTCTATTTTCAGGTTGCCCTTCTGCTCATGTATAGACCTCTGGTGTCTTATTTCAAAGCCTGTAGTTCTATCAAAAGTATCTTCTTCCTGGAGCTATCTGTTCTACAAATGTAGTCTAAAAATGGTTCCTGGCATGAAGGATAAGATTATTAAAGTTATAGTCCTTTCCTACAAGCAACTCATTATTGCAGAGTTGAACATAACTAAATTCTGTAACTAAATTCCTATAATAGCAAAATTGATGTAGTTTAATGACAGTTGGAGAAACATTATGGAGTCATTTACATACTATACTGATGTTTTCTATGTTCTCTACTTTAGATTCTTAAATTTAAAAAATATTTCTCTTCTCAAACTGTATTGTACCTGAACTGTTTATGTCACCTGATCAAATATTTAGAAGGGTTCTCTACAGATGGCTTCATTTATAAGGAAACAGACTACATCTCATCAGCAACATGTTTTTTGACCTTTCTCATTCTTCTAGCCTGGAATACAGGCTATGAGGAAAGAAGTGGCTATTTTGTTATCATCATGCACAGAAACAGTGTTTTAGCAAAAAGATAGAAAGAGTCTGTTTCATTGATTGCTTTAGTAAATTGAACAGCCTACCCACAGATTTGTATATCAATCCAATCAGCCTATGACTTCCTTAAGGCATCATAGTAGGGCTAGAATACTTTCTTATTGAAAACAGTAAGACAAGGGAAAGGAACAGTTATTTTGAAGGTAGAAATTATGAAGCATAGATGGAATGCTTCTATATGAAACATCTTATCTAAGCTTTGAAGAACCAACAGAGTTTTCCAGATATAGATGGTAGGAAGTCTGTATTTTGAGGACCATATGAATCATTAGTAAGGAAAACATAAGGTTGAGATAGAGAAATTATAATGCATACTTACAGGAGTCTGAGAAGTTACTTGGTCATATTTTGTGAGTGACTTGATTTTTATATAGCCAGATCTTCTCCTACCATCACTAAGATTCCACTAAGATTTTTATGTAGGAAGGTATACAGTGTGTATTTCATAAAAATTTCTCATAAAATATATTTCTCTATTTTAAATAGATAAAATTTCTCTGCAAAATAGATTGAGGATATGAGTAAAGGAAGAGTTTGATATTGGTTATATATCCCAGGTATGCACAGTTCAGTGACTTCCATACATATATATTGAATGATGCAATAAAAATGTAGTTCCCCAGTGATAAAATTCAAATATCATCAGTAAACCTTCATATGACATTGGCCTTTGATATTTTTAGAGGGATATCTATCTATCTATATGTACAATCACAAAGGGTGAGATCAACAAGAGTGCTCCTAAGACTCTTATAGTCTGTTGAACTTTTTTTCCTGTTGACCTGACAGAGCTCCAGTTCATTGAACTTCTGGGCACAAAGCAAGGGACATCTGTTCAGTTGAGCTTTTTGTAATTGATAGGTTAATTAAAACTGACTTTTAGCTCTTTGCATTTTGTTTATTTTTCATGATACATGTGCCCTGTGGTATTTCGCAATGAGTGCTGTCTTAAAAATCTCAAACTCAAATAAACAAAACAAGCTATTCATTTATTGCTTCCGGACTTAAAGTTGTACATGATGTAAGTCTAAGTGCTTTCTTTCACCTTTATTTGGCCAGAATATTCTGGGATTTCCTCCAGGATAAAGATCAGCTCAGTGCGATTCATGCATCTATTACATCTGGACTATCTCAGTGTTGCTTAGCCAATGTGTACAGAGACAGTGCAAAATCTGCTGTTTTCATAAAGTACAATAGCCTGCTTATATTTTGCAGCCAAAAACACAAGTATATTACCAAAGTCCCTACTTTCTAATGTAGATTCTCAACCATTGTTTTTATTACTCATACTAACATCAATCACAAAATAATCAGGACTATTTTACACTAAACTAGAAACCACTCAGCATCTCTAAAATGTAAGAGAAAGGAGACCCCCAGTGCTTTTTAATCATTGCTTTTATTTTTTAAAAGATTTCATAAGAGACAGAGAGACAGAGAGAGGAGGCAGAGACACAGGCAGAGGGGAAACAGCCTCCATGCAGGGAGTCCTACGTGGGACTCAATCCCGGATCTCCAGGATCAGGCCCTGGGCTGAAGGTGGCGCTAAACCACTGGGCCACCAGGGCTGCCCTAATCATAGTTTTTTTTTTTTTTTTTTTAATAAGTTGAACATGACATTATTATTATGTTTTCAACTTTATTTATGATAGTCACAGAGAGGGAGAGAGAGGCAGAGACACAGGCAGAGGGAGAAGCAGGCTCCATGCACCGGGAGCCCGACGTGGGACCCGATCCCGGGTCTCCAGGATCGCGCCCCGGGCCAAAGGCAGGCGCTAAACCACTGCACCACCCAGGGATCCCCCCTAATCATAGCTTTGAGAGAGATGATATTTTGTGAGTAAGTGATAGCAAAGCTATCAATAATAACAATAAAACAAAGAGCAAAGCAACAAAGTATTTCCATGAACCCGTCTGAACAGGTACATGAACTGTTGAGTTTTTTTCTGTTTTCTTTTCCAATGTACCCCCAATAAAGGAGTTACTAATTTCTGAAAATGCTGAAGGTTGGTGGATGGAGAAACTCAGCTTAAATAGTTATATATTAGACAATAAGGTATTGAAAAAATAAATTTAACAAAAGCTGATTATATTTTATAAACAAACATAGATATATATTTGGGTATAACTGTAGATATAGATATATAGTATTTTCCAAAAGGTTTATACTTTTACACTTCAAGATTACACACAATGCTTAACATTTCAACATGGATAAATACATACTAGGGTCCATGTGACATTTATGGGTAATAACGTACGCCAATCTGAAAAATAATGAAATTTAGTGTTAATAGAAGAACCAACATGGTATGTTCAACGTATAATTCTGTTATACTTCTAACCATTAATATAAAGCAAATCTGAATTTGCTAACTCACTCAATTCTCACTCAAGCTCTGTTTTGTTATAATCAGATATTATAAAAACATAGCTAAATATGGAGTGAATTATTATAGTTAATTTCCCTACAGGTCTAAATATGATAAAACTAGATAGTCTGTGGTTATCACAAGCATTAACCTTTTTTCTAAAGAGATAAATCATACATATGCCTCATCTTTAATGACAGAAATTAATAATGTCAAAATACTTATGTAATATACTGCTTCATTCATTTTAAGAAAGAAAAAATAATACTCAGCTGAGCTTCCTTTTCCAAATGATACTTGAGACATCTTTTTGATTTTCCATTCTCTTTAATGTTAAATTACTATAGTTGAGTAGCAATAATAATTGACACAGAACATTTACTCTGTTTTACATTAAATGACTTAAAGTCTTACAACAATTTTATGAGGTAGTTGCTATTATCATCTCTGTTTTTGAGATAAGGAAATTGAGGCACAAGGAAGTTGAATAAACTTCCCAAGGTCTTCAGGCTCATAAGGCCCATGACTGGAAATTGAACCCAGGCTATCTGGCTCCAGTGCCCATGCTCCTACTCATTCTATAGACTGTACCTTGAGTAATCTATTTTAGAAATGCCATCTTTCTTTTTTTTTTTTTTTTTAGAAATGCCATCTTTCATGCTTAAATTTAATACTCTAGAGATTGTAGGCAAAACATTATTAATCCACACTTTTATTTAAATATGGCACTATTCTGTTTTATTTAATCTAGGTTAGAATATATTATCTTTGTGAATTCTTTTTAAAATGTTAACCAGTGTGCAATTGACAAGCTTGATTTCCTTTTAGCTTCTTTCTTTACTGCTTACATGCTAGTACAGTCAAATATGTGTAAATGTTTGTTTTTATCAAATTTTATTGAATGGTTTCAGGATAGTCTTAACTTAAAATCTGTACTGACATCTTTGAAATTTTGTCTATAAAATACCATCCATAGAAAATTTGTAGATAACCAAAACAAATCTGGAACTTAATTCCTACACCATTTAAAATAAAGCCAGTAAAAAAAAAAAAAATTCACATCAACTCACTTAAGTGTGAAATAGTGTGCATGCCAATACCCCATCATTGCTCTGATGACTATTGACTACCAAGGCATTCAATATCTCATCCTTTATTAAACTTTGACAAAATAGTCTTGATAATCTAAGCCTCACTAGCTTTTCAACTTAGTCCTGAATTTATCGAATTTGAAATTTAGTGGACTTTGGCAGACCTGGGTAACAAATGGTTCTTTGGGGCACAATACATTCAAGATAGTCCAGCACACATTCAAATTATGTAAGGTGAATATTATTCTGTTTTCATCATTCTCTTTAAAAGCTAGCAGGGCTCTGGGACCACCATGTAAACTCACTGAATGTTAAATTGCAATTTCAATTCTCTGTTGAAAGAGGTTTGATTCATGTACAAACTACCACTTTACCTATTTACATTTTATTCCATGTCATCTCATATTTGCAATTACTTTTACTACTTGAATGAAGATACTCAGTTTTATCCATTTTTATGAATCATATACTCTTCTGCTTATTATCTTGTGGCATTCATTCATGTGCCTTATCCTAGATCCAATATTCTAATTATGGCTATATTTTTGGTAATTGACTACTGACTTATCTAGACCTTATCCACCTGACAAATTGATGATAAATCTTAGAATTGAAGAAAACAAGAATTTCTAAGGCAGTCACAAGTGGATAGTGCTTATTGCTTTAGCAATAAAAAAATCGAGTTAGCAATAAATACTTACCTTGTGATACCTTCTTTTATTTGATATCTTCTTTTATATGATACCTTCTTACATTATTTAATATTTAAAATGTTTACACCCTGCATCCCCAACAAGCTTGTACATTTTTAAACTAAGAGGAATATTTTTTTTTATTTCAGACATTCCACAATAGCACTTACTCTTTAAGGTAGATAAATAAACATCTTTAAGTGATTGATTGAAAACAAAAATATGTAGTGAATTAATATTTCCATAGTTCACCATAAAGATTGAAACAAATGAAATGTATTGGGGAATCCAGGCCAAATCACCTTTTCCTCATGATTTTCTGTATTATTTAACAAACCTGATATGTTTCTAAAATTAATGACCTTCCCTCTAAGACCAGAATTTCCTTATTTGACAATACATAATCCAGACTCTTTTGCTCTCAGGACCTTTCCATCAATGACAGATGAACACTCAGGAATTTTGTATAATATTGCTCACAGATCACAATCATTCAATAATAATACATGATTTAGAAAGACTTAGATACATTTGGATAACACAACCTCTTAATGTCCCCCAATTTAAAACTCATTCATTCATATCCATCCATGGCTTACAGGTTAGAGTCCAAGTGACTCAGCTAACATAAGCCCATCCATGATTCAGCCCTTGCTGACCTCTCCAGGGTCCTCTCCTGCCATTTACTCTTCTTTTCTTTATGCTCCACCAATGCCAAATTGCTTTAAAACTTCCTAAAAGAACCATCTTATTTCACACCTGTGTGCCTTTGCCTATATTGTATTCTTCTCTTACAAACCTGGTAAGTAAGTTCAAATTTCAAATCCTCTCCATGGGAAACTTCCTCTCTGAAGCCTTTACTAATGCTGCACACCAACTGGGAAGCTTCTTGTCTCCTTTCTTTATTCCATATTGTGTCTGGACCTTGCACATCACTTAATTTCATTTATCAATCATTTAAAATTACTTCTCTGTTCTACTAAAATATAAGCTGCTTAAGTCCAAAGCAGTGTCTCCCTATTTCTACCTTAACTTCTGTTAAAGTGTTAGCATGAGCTGAACATAACTGATACATCCGTTATATTATAAATATATATTTTATATTTTATAGAGACTGTTATAAATGGTAGAATGCTGTTTCTAAATTTTAAAAAGTTAATTGATTTTTTATTTAGAATTGTCAAAGGATAAACCAGAAAATTCTTGCAAGTGAACTGAATGCCCTAACTCAAGTAATGCACTTCTATTTGACAAGATATCTTTGTAGATCTGTGTTCTTGCTATCAAAATTCCAAGTTGAAAGAAAAAATTCCAAGTTGTATGTTCCTAGAAATTGTCAAGGTTAATGTCTGTCAGTGGTTATCTATAAGGTGGGAAGTGTAGCTGAAGGAAGTGAGAAGATAAGAATTTTTATTTTTATGATGCATGTATGTATTTATTCTATTAAAGAAAGAAAATAAGTAGCATATCTGACCAAACATGGTTCAACATTCTTTCTTTCATTAGAAAGAATTTTATTTTTTGTGTGTGTGTGTGTTTTTTTTTTAATTAACTTTTATTGGTGTTCAATTTACCAACATACAGAAAAACACCCAGTGCTCATCCCGTCAAGTGTTCACCTCAGTGCCCGTCACCCATTCCCCTCCAACACCCGCCCTCCTCCCCTTCCACCACCCCTAGTTCATTTCCCCGAGTTAGGAGTCTTTATGTTCTGTCTCCCTTCCTGATATTTCCCAACATTTTTTTTCCCTTTAGAAAGAATTTTATTGTGAAAGAATGCGATTTGAAATAATTTGAGGCTGAAAAGTCTTCTTTATATATCGTCTTTAGTATTCTTGACTAGAGATACCACTAACTTTTTCCAAAATCTACTAAAAATCCATATATGAAAATCGTATATTACCCAATGATTTAGATACATGCGTCCATTTTCCAATTAAAATGAATTTGGAAATAGAAACAGATATGATCCGAATAAAATACGTTAATATGTTGTTTTACCTTCCATTTCATGTAATGTTCTTTTTATTTCATCTGGAAAATTATATCCACAAATGTTAGTAATTTGTGAAATTCTGCCACTAGTAGTCAATAATTGCTTATTTAAGTATTTCAAGATCACATTTCCAATGTTAATATTTATTTTTGTTTAAATTTCCTCTTAAGTCATTCAATATACCTTTTTCTCAGTTTGATTTTTAAAAACATCTTTTTTTTATGTTTTTATGTACCAATATCTTATTCCCAACTCACATTTGGACAATAGTTTAGTTGAGTAAATTACCATGGCTTCAAGATTATTTTATTGCTTCATTGTTCATTGTTGCAGATAAATGGTCTGGAGTCAACCTTGTTTTTCCCTGTGTTATGCTTTTTTCTTAAGTTTCTGTCTGGACTCTCCTTTGTTCTTGAGGTCATTAATTTCTGAACATGTGCCCTTCCCAGTAAAAGTTGTATTTTTTTTGGTCCTGAATCTATAACTCCTCCAGAAGCTTAAGAAAATTTCTTTGTTGTTTACCACTTATTCATTTATTCATTCAGTCAGTCATTCAAAAGTATTTACTAACTGCCTACTAGATTCAAGACAGTGCTCTGAATATAAGGGTCACAGTAGGTGGCAAAACAGAGCAAGTGCCTGCAGTCTGATGAAAGAGACTGCAAATAAAAGCATAAATAAATAATTTGACTGTAATCAGCATTGTAGGGATAAATATGGTAGAGCTGGAGCAAGATGGAGTGCCCCAGATTAGGTTGGAGGAGTATCTTATAAAGCATAAACAAGGAAAGCCTTATGGATATACTGACATTTGAGCAGAGATCTTAAGGAATGAGTCAAACATTTATTTTATGGATGTGTGTCCCAGACAGAGGGAACAGACATATCCAAAGGTTCAATTCTTTTATTTTTAATTTTTTTTAACTTTTATTTATTTATGATAGTCACAGAGAGAGAGAGAGAGAGAGAGAGAGAGAGAGAGGCAGAGACACAGGCAGAGGGAGAAGCAGGCTCCATGCACTGGGAGCCCGATGTGGGATTTGATCCCGGGTCTCCAGGATCGCGCCCTGGGCCAAAGGCAGGCGCCAAACTGCTGCGCCACCCAGGGATCCCCAAAGGTTCAATTCTTATTTGAGTTAAAAACATGGAAAACAAGTGCAAGGAATATAAAGAAGGCCAGAGTAGCTGGAATGGAATAAGCAAGGATGAACAAAAGGAGATGAGTTCCGAAAAGTAGTTGTGGCATCTGAACACTAAAGCTCTCATATTATAAAAGGCTCTAATCTCTGTTATCCCTTCTGGCACTTGTGAAAGGAATCCTAAATATCCTAGATTTTTCTTCAT
This sequence comes from Vulpes lagopus, assembly GCF_018345385.1. Lineage (NCBI taxonomy): Eukaryota > Metazoa > Chordata > Mammalia > Carnivora > Canidae > Vulpes > Vulpes lagopus. The sequence goes on along the minus strand of NC_054832.1, from coordinate 46,906,968 downwards.
TTTTCATTTTTTCCATTTTGATTTCTTTTTACTGTATTAAGATAAAACCCTCATTCAATCTTACAGTTTACCAGAGTGAATCATCACTTCTATTTTACTGTTCATCTGATGCAGGAAATTTATATGCATAAATATACATGTGTTTTGTAATTTCCAGGAATGTGATATAATATTAAATATATCTATTATGGTCTTTGAACCTATGCCTATATTTGTAAATAAGATTCTGCATCAGGTAATCGCAATGCTCATCTTCAACCCAGTATGAACTCTATACAAAACCAAGATTCAGATTCTACTTAAGCCTTAGCTTTGTTGGACCATGTGGGCAGCGGGGGAGATTACTGAGTTTACCAGTGATGTGCAGCTTGGCTCTTGATTCCTTTAGCGGGTATGTGTATGAGACTAATAGCAGCAGGCCTGTGTGTAAAGCTCTGATAATACTACTCTGTTTTTCTGACCAAAACCTACACTGGCCTCATCATTTACCATTCTAATTGTGGAATTACTTAACTTTATTCTGAGGACTTACACTGAAGTCAGCCACTCTGATGAAGAAATATTCAAAGAGGCCACTTAGTATATGTATTAACTAGCTTGTCTCTCAAGCAAATAAATATTTCTTCTGTAGGAAAGTTTTTTGTTTCTTTTTTTTAAAAAATATATCTAACATTTATGTATGTGGGATTATTATTGTCTTTGCCAGACCCCTTGAGTTTTCTATTTTATACAGTATCTTACTGGTCATTTGGTTCTCCTTTTCAACATTGCTATGCATTTGATTTTCTTTTAAAGATTTTATTTATTTATTCATGAGAGACACAGAGAGAGAGAGAGGCAGAGACACAGGCAGAGGGAGAAGCAGGGTCCATGCAGGGAGGCTGACGTGGGACTCGTCCCGGGACTCCGGGCCGGGAGTCCTGGGCCAAAGGCAGGCGCTGAACTGCTGAGCCACTCAGGGATCCCCTGCATTTGATTTTACCTTAGTATTTTTCTTTCACATCACTGGAATTTGAGTATGGAGAAATAAATGGTCAATACTTGTATCTTCCAGCCATGTCCAATTGGATGTATCCTACTGGATATTTACCTGATGTAAATATTACATACTCTCTCCAGCATAATGTTCATAAACAATAGATATTAAGAACAAATTATGCAGGAACATTTATGTGCTTGAGAAAGCATCCCTCTAGACATAATTCTGAGTGGAGATATACACTTGGCATTTTTAAAATCAGAAATATTAATATAAAATTAAAGGGTAAATATTGACATCTTACACTTTTCTCTATTTTTGCAGTTTATAGATATTCATTTCTTCCATTTTCATTTTGTGGTTTCTAATAGAATGAAGCAAATAAACTTATTTTTCTTCACAACAGTGAAATACTAACTAAATATATTGGTTTCTGAAAAATAATGGAATCTAATACCAGGTCCCCCAAACAACTATTTACTTGATAAACAGAATTTTTTTCAGAATCTACAAGAATATTTTCCAAATCCACCCCCCCCATTTTTAAATATTAAGTAGACTTAATTCTCAGAATAGCAAAGTTCTTGAATAAGTCAACTCAAAGATTTTTATCTCTTATTACTTTGGCCATTTTACTGTAAAAAAAGGATACTTATGTATAAATTAGTGTAACATATTTTACTATCAAAAGAAACTTCTGATAATTCAAATCCTAATAAAAATTTTGTTCTAGAACTACACATTTTTCTCCTGAGAAGTTGGGTTACCATGTCAAATTTCCTGAGATAACAAAACTATCATTTTTCCAAAAAAATAAATACAAGTAACAGTACGAAGAGAAATCTGAAGTTCAAGGATTTCATTACTGGAATGTGTTATTTTTACTACATACTTTTATGTTAAAAATGATATCACAAATGCCAAGTGTGTTGCTTCTCATCTTAGACATGTTTTTCTGGCTAGGCATACCCATAGGCCTTCTGAAAAGGAAGCCAACAATTTAAATGGAAATATTAAAGAACTGGTATAAAGAGAGATGCTCAGAATAGAGAAAAGAAGATGGATTGATTGCATTAAATTCATCATTATTTAAAAATATGTAGAACATAAATGTATTTATTATCTCAGATCATAAAGCAAAGATTAATGGTTGGAGAAGTCATAAGGAATTTTATTTAAGTCAGTATGAGATAGCCTTTTATAAAGACCTATATACTCAACAATGGGTCTTGTTCATCTGAGAAATAGTAAACCTCCAGGTTTTGGAAGTGTGGAGGATAAGATTGGGATGCCTTTTGTCAAGAAAATTATAGAGGAAATTCCAGGACTATGGAATTTAAACATTTATTTTAAATATAATTTAAAATGTCTAAGGTTCTGTTTCAAAGACTTTATAATCTTTTCCTAAATATTATTTTAACAAATACCAGGTCAAAAGTTATATGTCTTTGATTCAGGTTAGATTAATTCTTTAGAAAGCTAGTTGCTGTTTTGCTTTTGGTAAACAACAGATTTTGTTTTACTTCGTTAAGTAATCTCACTTATTAGCAATATTCTAAACGAATTTCTTTCTAAAATTACAAAAATAGAATATAATTTTATTATTATTCATGTTATTTTAATCTGTTCAATGGTGTTACTTGGTTACTTGGTTTAATCTGTTCAGTGGTGCTGCTTTCTTGGAACATAAATATGATGTTTAAATTATAAGAATCTGGGATGCCTGGGTGGCTCAGTGGCTGAGTGTCTGCCTTCGATTCAGGGCGTGATCCTAGTCTGGGGATCGAGTCCTGCATCAGGCTCCCTGTAAGGAGCCTGCTTCTCCTTCTGCCTATGTCTCTGTCTTCTCTCTGTGTCTTTCATGAATAAATAAATAAAATCTCTGGGAAACGAACTAGGGGGGGTGGAAGGGGAGGTGGGCGGGGGGGGGGGGTGACTGGGTGACTGGCACTGAGGTGGGCACTTGACGGGATGAGCACTGAGTGTTATTCTATATGTTGGCAAATTGAACACCAATAAAAAATATATTTATAATAAAAAAATAAAATCATAAATAAATAAATAATCTAATCCTTCCGTGATTAAATTTTACCAAACAATTATTGTGAATTTTAAAGACTGCATATACAATAGTTAGTAATTATTTTCTTTCTTTTACCCAAGGTGCATTTTTTGGTAAAGCTGATAGGTTTGAGAGCTTAAGTGCATGGTTAGGACACTTTAAATAGAAAGGAGTAAAATGGGTTAGTAATATTTGTTACCTACGTATAGAATCTTCAATATCTTCAGCTACAGATTATCTCATAGGTCTCTATTTCTAACAGCACCAATATTGAGTGGTTCCTTATGGGTTATTTAAATAAGAATCAGAGAAAATGCACACGATCTAGAAATGCCTTATGTAAATAACTCCTTATAGCAAAATACAAACAAATCTATTACAACATATTAACTGCCAGAGAAAAAAAGACATTTGTCACTTTAAAAATCTCTATATTGATTAGGATTTTTCTATTATTTTTGCATGCTTTTTTTGTGAAATCAACCATAAACTATCCTTGCAGTTGACAAAGACCTAAAAATAATGTTATGACAAAAATTAGCTAGCTGCTCACCAAATCTGCACACTTTCTTCTTGAACACACAGCTAGAATGCATTTTTCAGATTTCCTTGTAGTTTCCACTCATGAATCTTATTCTCCACCCACCCTTGTTTGAACCTGGATGTAGATGATCCAGAGAAGGACTCTGAGGCCTCTAGAATTGAGAAACAACAAAAAGAGCCTGGGTCCCTGAATATCTATGCAAAGCAGTACCATCACCCATCCCTACCAACCTGCATTGGAATATGACAGGAGCAAGAAATAAAGTGTAGTTTGTGGGTTGTGTCCGTTGAACTTTATGAGAAATTATCATCAATATTATCACTAAAGATATAAAATGCCTATTTCAGTGTAACTTTGCTCTGTTTATTTTTATTTTTTTTAAAGCTATTTATCTTAGAGAGAGAGAGAGACCACACAGGAGAAGGGGCAAGGGGAGAAGGAGATAGAAACTTAGGCAGATTCCCTGATGAGCTGGGGGCCCAAAGTGGGGTGGATCTCACAACCCAGAGATCACGACCTGAGTCAAAACCAAGAGTTGATCACTTAACTGACCACCATCATTTTTTTAAGGGTATTTATCTTTAGATAATCTGAGAGTTCTTCAGTAAGAACAACCAAATGTGTCATTCATCTTTGTAATTTTTGGCTTCTGAGCTATAATGGGAAATATACAATTTATTTAATTAAGTAATTAATTAAAAACCCAGGAACCAATCAAATGACAATTAAAAGTAGCAGATAAATATAAGAGGGCAGTGGATTATCAACCTTAGATACTCCCCAGGTTAAATTATATTCGCAATAGGCAATAAAGGTACAATCATAATAGAGTAATCATAAAAGCTCATTTATTCTATCAGTGAGGCTACATGCTCTGGGGTTACCAAAGAAAGACAGGGTAGCTTGGACAGATGACAGTAGTAGTAAGCACACCTGATGATTCTACTAGTGAGTACTATGTGCAAAGCTACCTGGATAATAGTTAATAATTTCCATGTTATACTAGACTTTCAAAAATATCTAATTTTTAAATTTAAATTAAAACCAGTGGTGGGCAGCCTGGGGGACTCAGCAGTTTAGCGCCGCCTTCAGCCCAAGGCCTGATCCTGGAGACCCGGGATCAAGTCCGATGTCAGGCTTCATGCAGGGAGCTTCTCCCTCTGCCTCTCTCTCTCTCTCTCATGAATAATAAATGAATAATCTTATAAATAAATACATACATACATACATACATACATAAATAAATCCATTTGCACGTGTCAAATAATGTGACATCAGGCTTTATACATTTCCTTGATGATTATGCTAGAAAAAGGATGAGAGGGAAACGTATTGAGGGAAAAGTGAGATGAGAGAGCGATAACACGAGAAGGATTAAAAAAAAGTTAAAGAAATTTGTAAAAACAAAAATTTGGGATTCTAGATTTAAAAACTTCTAATAATGAAGCTGTGTTAAAGAGATTATAATATATATTCTAAATATTATTATTATTATTGTGTATATACATACATTATATTTAATTCTAAGTGTAGTAGAAAATTAAAAATAATTAAGCATTACCCCAAATGGGTTCCTAACAGAATAGAATAATATGTTGACCATATATGAAATAATGCATTCTAAATTGTAAAAGGATTTAGAAGATGAAAAATATACTTTCTGTCAGGTGTTGAGAGACAAAATGTGCTTTCTTTATCATTGGTTCAGGAAACAACTAATTTACTTATCTCATAAGTACATCTCAACTTTGCTAGTGATTCAGTATATATCTTTTTGTTTTTTGGATCTGTGAAAATGTGTTTTATTTTATATTTATAAAACAATTTCTTCATGACTAGAAACAAATTGTAAGAAACAGTTAAATAGTTAAGTCATTTAAATAATTTAGGACTATCACAAATATGTAAAAAAAAAAAAGTTTTCTCTAAGTTAAACAGTTATGTTTAAGTTATTTGCCTGCACTTACAATGGAATCATTAGATATGTGTCAAAATGTAAGATCTGAAACAAATAGCTGAGTTGTAAATAGTGTCAGCTGATTTTTTTCACTATTAGCTTATTCTCAATTTTGTGTATAACCTATGTATGCATATGTACATACACAAATATATGAGCATATGTATTATGTGTACATGTAGGAGTATAGGTAGAGAGTATATATGTAGGAGAGCTTCCTCTTGCCATTTCTTTCCCTTCCTGTACAATTTAGTTCTGAAGCCATGATAGGGGGCAGATCCAGCAAGGAAGGGTGGTCTCCAGAACAGGATGTGGAGGCCCTTGCAGGACCAGATGACATCTCCCTAGTAGGGTTGTGTGGCATGGGACATTGGAGCGTGAGACGGCTGCTGGGGACATCCAGATAGAGGGACAGTAGAAACAGAATGTCTGAGCATGCTCAGAGTAAGGATGAAGGGGTAGGGTTCAGTGCTCAGTATGTTAGCCTGAGTAATTTGAGATGGTGGCTGCTTGGGAGGGTTGTCCCATGCAGGGCATGAGAGCATAAGAAAACTAAGTACAGGTTCCCTCAGAAAGTTCCAGAAACTCTGCATAAGATTTTGTAGTTTAGCAGGGTAAGGAGGGTACCTGCATATGGTGCTACCAAGGACTGGTATTGGTGCCTGAACAGGATAAGGACATTCACTTGGAAGGGGGACAGGTTCACTGAGAAGACACTGAGAACATGACATTTAAGTACACTAGAAATGAATTATAAAGAAAGCCACATGAATTTTGGGCAAAAGAGACTAAGAATTTATTTGAATAGTGCAGATAAATTGTCTTTGTGTGCTATAGTCTTCTACTGTGTTATTTTACAGAGAAATAGTATGAAAGTAATAACACTTATTATAGTTTAAAAATCTAATGAATCATTACTATTATTTCAAAAGAAAAATAGTGTTGGCAGCAGGGTAGAGATGGAATGTGGGAGGATATCATTATCTAGTACATGAACAAAATCCTACTCTTATAGAAAAACAGACGATGCTACCAGGATATCTTTACATGCACTGGTCAACATTTCTTACACATAGGAGAAGATCTAGTGTTTCCACTCCCTGCATATGTTTAGTGTGTCACCCTGGACATTGGCTAATGTTGAACATCTGTTTTTTTTGTTTTCATTGAAAGATGTCTCATTTGGACTGCCAAACTGAGAATGGGGTCATTAGTTATCCTACAGTGTGAAGTTCTCCAGCAGATTATCCTCGTATGAGGGAAATAATAGGAAAGCGATAGCCACTACATTTAATTCTAAAGTTTGCTATACACTGGGAGTCAGTACAGGCATGATTCCAAAAGTGTTTGCCAAACTATCATAAATCTTCAAATAAAAACACAAGTAGTTTTATACAGCATTTATCACCGGGGAATTACAGTAAACTGCTATTATCTGAATACGAAAGTAAAAAGCAAAAGTAACAAAAAATATACATCCGTGTCTGCTGAATTACCAAGGTTTGAATTATATTAAGTGTAGGTTGCATTCATACATGTTTGCTGCAATGAGTAATCAATGTGACTTATTCTCTATTACATTGTTTATTGGATTATTTTATTAACTGTGACATATTGTCCATCATGTTGAATAACTGGAAACTTACTATTTTATGTGAAATATCATATTCCAGAAGAGAAATAAGTTGCTGTATATTTTATCTTTAATATTTTTATATGTGATATAATCTATAAAACTAAAGTCATTATCATTTGGAAAGTCATTATCATTTGGATTTTTTTTTTTTTTTTTTTTTTGCTATACATAGGCCACAAGGTACTATTGCAGGTTTTTTTTTTTTTAATTTTTATTTATTTATTTATGATAGTTACACAGAGAAAGAGAGGCAGAGACATAGGCAGAGGGAGAAGCAGACTCCATGCACCAGGAGCCCGACGTGGGATTCAATCCTGGGTCTCCAGGATCACGCCCTGGGCCAAGGGCAGGCGCTAAATCACTGCGCCACCCAGGGATCCCCTATTACAGGTTTTGATATGAACAGCTCAAATGTTAAGTGGTGCTCTCTTTTTCTTCTACTTAAATCTGTTTTTTATTCATGTGTTTGTGCCCTTCTAAATTATGTAAAATATAATAGAAGAGCAATCATGTCCTTCTAAAATGTGAAAATATCCTTTTGCATTTGATAACAAGAATCTTCCTATTAGTAAAAATAGCTCTTAATAGTTGTTATTGATAGACTGTTATTAAAATAGTCACTAGTTTTTAATTTTTAGGTACATTTTATATAACATTCAACATAAATGTAGACCTACATTCACTCATTGTGTTCATAATTTGAATTAAAAGCAATTAAATAAACCCTCGTGTGTTTGCAAAAAAAATAAAAATTAAAAATAAAAATAAATAAATAAAAGCAATTAAAAACAAAAATGAACTGGTGCAGCCACTCTGGAAAACTGTGTGGAGGTTCCTCAAAGAGTTAAAAATAGAAATGCCCTAGGACCCAGTTATTGCACTGCTGGGGATTTACCCCAAAGATTCAGATGCAATGAAACGCCAGGACACCTGCACCCCAGTTTCTAGCAGCAATGTCCACAATAGCCAAACTGTGGAAGGAGCCTCAGTGTCCATAGAAAGGTGAATGAATAAAGAAGATGTGGTTTATGTATACAATGGAATATTACTCAGCCATTAGAAACGACAAATATCCACGATTTGCCTCGACATGGATGGAACTGGAGGGTATTATGCTGAGTGAAATAAGTCAATTGGAGAAGGGCAAACATTATATGGTCTCATTCATTTTGGGAATATAAAAAATAGTGAAAGGGAATAAAGGGGAAAGGAGAGAAAATGAGTAGGAGATATCAGAGAGGGAGACAGAACATGAGAGACTCCTAACTCTGGGAAACGAACTAGGGGTGGTAGAAAGGGAGGTGGGTGGGTGGTGCGGGTGACTGGGTGACGGGCACTGTGGAGGGCACTTGATGGGATGAGCACTGGATGTTATTCTATATGTTGGCAAATTGAACACCAATTAAAAAAATGATCATATACACAGGAGAAATGGAATAATAATTTCAATGTGATGTAGCACTGCAGAAATCATGTTGAGCAAATCTTTATTTTAAAAATTTGGAACCATTCTAATTTCATCCTTCTGTTTCGTAGTTGTTTTCTAATTTATAAAATGGATGTGTTATGAAGATAAAGAATACCTGGAAAGCCTGTGTGTGTATGTGTGTGACTTTATATGAATATAAGTTATGTATGTACTTGATAATTATCCATTATAAGCTACCAATAGAATTTTATTTCAAAACCCTGTTTGTCCTGAAAATCTGACTCTGTCTTCATATCTGATGTTTTGCTCAAACAAATTATCCCATCTCTTTTTGTTGTGTGCCTGTTCAACATCTCTGCCATTGTTTCCTAGCTGCCCACAGTTATACATGTTCAAGGTTTGCCTTGATTTTAAATCTAGTAGTTTGAATCACAGTAGAGAGTACCAAATAACTGAAAAAGCATAGCTCATTTAATCAATCTAATCTTGTTTTCTTATAGGAGGATGTCAAAAGTGAATATTTGCAAAGGGAACAAAAGAAAGATTGGAAAAATTTCAAGGTATAGTACTATATATTGCAACAAAATGTAAAATAACTAATCATTCCTTCCTTATGGTAGCCCATATCAAATTAGTCATAACTTTTTCAGAGAGGATGAATATTAGGGAAAGTAAGTATAATAAGTTGATATTAAAGAAAAAGGTTCTATTGAAAAAAATTGTTGAATTTTTTATAGCTTAATATGGTCTTATAAGAAACATATAAAATAAATTTGTAGTAACTCTAACCTTTCCCCCAAATTTAGAGGGAAGAATATGCATTGAATACCAACTGTGTGCTAAGAAATTTATAAATGCTATATCATTTGGAGGTTAAAACCTCCATAACTACAATTATTGTTTTTCTTATTTCATGGCAGAAGAATCTAAGGACTTGGAGATTAAGAATTTGTTCAAATGACACAGAAAGCTAGTATAACTGCCAGTAATACAACTTAGGTTTGCCCAATCCAGAAGCAATGAGTTATTTTTAATTTTATGGTTCTTTCCATGAGAGCTTTAGCATGAAGTTGGCAAGTGAGGATAAAAACTATCTTTATTTTGTAATATATATGCCAAAGGAAAAATTAGTGACTATGGTGATTTTCACACTGCTATGGAATTAATCTCAATATTTGGCACTTGAAAATTTGACTTCCAGAGTCATTATTATTATCACCATCATCATCACCACTATCCCCACCATCACTTATCCAACAGTGAGTGAAACCCTTTAAATATCTCATTTGTGTTACTCTTTAAGTGAGTTTAGAAACAAAAAAAGAAAGATAACTCTGGAGACTATGGGACAGCTAAGACACATAATCGCCAATATTCATATATTGAAAATTTTAAAACACAATGTAAGGAAATAAAGACAAATGTTACCTTTTAAGGTAACAAACTGTCTTTATTTTTCTGGCTAACATGATGATTAATATGGTATGAGACACCACATAATTAATAGAAAATAGAAATAACAGGCAGAAATTTTAAATAGGGCATTTTATTCAAAAAAATCCCAGTGCTGTGTAATTTAGTTTTTTTTAACTTATTTTATTTAAATTCAATTATTAACATTTAGTGTATTATTGGTTTTAGATGTAGAGTTCAGTGATTTCTCAGTTGCATATAACATCCAGTGCTCCTCACATCACGTGCTCTCCTGATTGCCCATCACCCAGTTACCCCACCCCTCCTAATTTAATCTCTTTAACTACAATTATTGTTTTTCTTATTTTATGGAAATAAATAAATAGAAACAATGTTATTATAGATTTTCAAGCAGCTCAATATTAGGCTCTGAATCTAGGATACCATAGGTAAACACTGCACAACTATTATGTGATCTTAAGCCCAATATGTATTTCTCCTTTATATTATAGGCAAGTAGGGTAGGATGGGAACACTGACCCATTCAGTAAGAACAAGTATGTCAGAAAAACTTTCCAAATATTCATTTCTATTAAGAGAACAGTGAAACAAAGAATGGGATGAATTCCCACATCAAAACACTACTTTCTATAGCCATCTGCAATGATGAAGGCTTTGGCAGAATGACAGTTTTCTCTTGCCTTGAAAAATCTCCTGTCTGTGTTCTTGACAAGTTAGCTCTTATGAGTTTGTCCATATTATCAGTTAGTGAGCACTGGTTTAGCTCCCACCAGGATTTGCATTGTTCCAAATATTATAACTTACTAAAGATTAAATATTTTTCCTTTTAACTTCAGGTTCTTTTCATAATAAAATCTGATCATTTCTTTAATCCTATACCCAAAAATAAATAAATATTTAATACTTGCCCATTATTTCCTTAAGAAATCCAAATCTGTTTTTAAAAATTTGCATGTGATTTTTTTAAGAACTTTGCCTCTATCAAAATCTTCTGCCCAAGTGAATTTATTCAATTCCCTAAAAGGCCATTCTTTGTATTGTCTGAAACACCTTCGCCCTTACTGATTTGTAACTGATTATTGTCAGTTTCTTCACTAGACTGTAGTTTCAAGAAGGGAGAGATATTGAAAAGCATGATGTCTATTACCTGATGAAAACTCAACAATTATAAAGAATGAATGAATGACAAACATATACCAGAGAAGCTATTCTTTCTTTAATGATTCCCTGTGGTCAGACACTCTTTGACCAATTATTTAGTAAATGATTCATGGACTTCTAGTTGGATGTATAAGACTCCCAGATTTATTAAGGTTATTGCAGGAACAATTTATCCACAAAGTAATCCAGAGTTGTACCTGAAGTTTGTTGCTCTTGTCCCAGATTCTAAAATCTAAATTGTCTGCCAACTATGCAAATGTATCTGCAACAGGAATTCTTGTTTAAAAATGTCCTCTTACCTATCATTTGATTATTGGTCCTATCAGGATGTCTGTTCTCAGCCAAAAAATTGTTGTGGAACTCAAACTGGATTTCCTTTCTTCCTGTAATGTATATAGCAAAGAATCCTGAAACACCCAATCATTTTTTTTTTAATTTCATGAGAGTGAACACATCAGATTTCATAGTCTATAGGTATTACACATACACTACTAAGGGATTGTGAGCTTTCTAGGCCAGCAGCCACAAGAAGTATGGGTGTTCTATAGAAATTTTCTGATCGAAAATAAAATATAGATATTTTCTGATTCATAAAAACTGGAACTAAAAATCAATTGGAAAGAGGATGGAAAAATACATTGTTGCACACAAGGGTGTGTTAATCAGTGCTTAACTCCCCTCTCCCCAAACAAAACAGACCAAATCAATAACCTGTGACTTGTAACATTTGCCAGTTTTCCTGGTGTAGATATCCCCATCATTGCCAATTTCAAGTCACCAATGTGATGTCACTATAAGTACAGTTGGGAGAGATGCAAGCAATTGGCTCTCATGGAATATGGCCCCAGAAAACTAGTGGTTCTTGATGTCTGTGAGATTATGCATTTATACAAACCTGATTTAACAACTAGGCCAAGAAAAAAATGTGGCTTTTAATTTTAAAATTTACAGAGAATAATGGAAGAGATGAGGAAATAGGGAGCCATTCCACCAAAACTGGTTGGAGGGCTGGAATCAGGAAGGATGAGGTAGCCCCTTAACACTATAATGGAAGACTAAGTAAGAAGTAAAAATTTGAGGGGAAAGTCATTTTTCAGTATTAACTAACAACCAAAAAAAAAATCTGGATTTGCCATATATTCTTTCTGGTTCTCTCTGTTAACTTTTTAATGAAAAATGTTTAGCATCAGGGCTTATTTCTATTGTTCATTTGACAATATATTCCAGGCAGACAATATTCCACTTGATATCCCTGCCATTCAGGTGTGTAGTTAAACGTCTTCACTATTCTGAGCAAATTTGAACTCCTCCAACAAGCATTCAGCTTTTTGTGCTTAATTTTCCCTCCCAGTAGTTTCTCCCTTCTGACCATTCTATTCAGTTTAGTTTTCTTACTCCTCTAGCACAAATTCCATTTTGGCTTTGTTTTTGTGTTTTCCTCTCCCTCTTCTTAACCAGATTAAGATTCTGGTCCTCCTTCAGTCACATAACCCACCACTCTCAATTAGACATTCTTGACTGCCCCTATCTCCATAAAAAAGACGGTAGTCTTTTTTATGGTCTGTAATTTACAGTTATATACTTGGCTATATACTGAACTATTATTTCCTAAATGTTTTCTACATGTGTCTCCTTTTTTTTTTAAAGTATATCTTAAGGCACTTGCAAATAGATGCCATTCAAAACAGAATAGTATTAGACACATAAGGAAACTTAATATTAACTGAAATATAGAACTGGAAAGAGTAGTTTGATTAATAAACACTTTTCTGATGCCTGTATCAGATTTTACTTTCATACTCTAAAATATTTTAATCCCTTTAATGGTTTTAACTAAAAAATGACATTAAAATAATAGTTGCAATCTATATATTTCACTCAAATTTATTCTCTGGGATTTATTTTTGTTTTTGCTTTTTAGTTCATCTATTCCTTTGGAATAAAATAATTTTATTTTTTGTAGTTTCATGTTTTTATTTAAATTCCAGTTAATAAATGGAATACAATAATTTTAAAAATTATGAATCAGAGTGAAATTGTGAGTCAGAATAGAAATCCATTTTAACATAAAAAATAACTGAAGCAAATAGAAACACTGCAAAAAAATTTAAATGAAATCACATTTCAAAATATCTGAAGTAATCACTCTATATTAATTTTAAAACTTTATTTAGAAATTTTTAATGTTAATACGTTAAATAAAAATGAAAATTATGGACTCAGCTCTGGTCTATAATTATAATTTTCATAGGTTAAATGGTTTTATGAAGTTTGCAAAAGAGGTCCATGGTCAGAGATTGATAGACTAATTTGAATCGACATATTAAATGATTAAGGTTTGTTAGTTTTTAAGGTTTATTTTAATTAGTCTTTATACCTCAACATCTTGAATTAATCTAAGAATATTAACTGCTTATTACTTTAGAGAAAAGTAAAACTGACACATACACTGCATGCATATCTCCAAATTGTGCTGAAAAAGCACAGCTCAAAAAAACAACAAAAAATAACTCCACTAAAATACAGAAAAAAAAAAAAACAAAAAATTCTTACTTTCCCAGGTTATAGCCAATACAAATTATTTCTTCTCCTGAAATCCAGAGCCAATAACACATAATTCCATGGGGCAAAAAAACCAATTTAAAGTAAATATAAATGTCCAAATGCACTAGCTACATATATATTTTTTTATTGTTGACACATGCTTAAATCAGCATTCATACCTGTTCTTTGGCACTAATAATCATGCCTCTACTATATCCCTTCAAGTGAAATTAAATACCACTTAGTCATCTCTTCTTTAGGCCATATTTGATTAGTTCCCTCAGTTCCTCTCATAAATTCTATTTTCCTTTTTTAAGATTGTTTTTTTGCTCTCTTCTGGACCCTCAATGATTAACATAAAACCACTAAATTAAATTTCACTTCTTATGCTTAAGTCTGTATGTACCAAGTTATTATATTAATTGACCTGATACCTCAGGCTAGTCTTCATGAAATGGAATATATTATTGAGAAGTAAAAATCTTTTTCTCATTCTGACAGCTATTGGTTGATCTTTTTGTCCTAAAATTCATATTTGCTTATCTTCCCATTGGGATTAGTATGACATGAAATATTAATTATTAATCTGTAACATGTATCTACAGGTTTTAAATGGAGACGTCAAGCTTTTTTCTTTTTCTTTTCTTTTCTTTTTTCATCTCTCTCACTCACATTTCTCTTTGAGAACATTGTCTCATTATTTGAAATTCTCCTGTTTATGTAGTCTAGATTTTAAGCACCTTGAAGATAAGGTCTCTTGTTTACAGATATGTGTCCAGAACTAAGTACAGACATGATACATAGACCTTCAGTAAGCATTAGTTAAATGATAAAAGTGAATGAATACCGGGATGTCTGGGTGGCTCAGTGGTTGAGCGTCTACTTTCTGCTCATGATATGATCCCAGGGTGCTGGGATTGAGTCCCAGATTAGGCTCCCCGCAGGAGGCCTGCTTTTCCCTCTACCTGTATCTCTCCCTCTCTCTGTGTCTCTTATGAATAAATAAATAAAAATCTTTACAAAACAAAGAATAAATATCCGGATAATTCTAAAGACTCACTATCTTCTGAAATGTAAAAAAATAAGAAAAAAATAATCAATTTGCTAATATTTATTGAGCACTACTCTGTGACTGGCTAAGTAATTGGGAATTAATGTAAATAAAATTGTCCCTGCTTTTATGGACCATCTGGATCTCTAAAGGAAGATACAAAAATTACAGAAACAAAGACACAAATAAGTATTCACATAATAATGTGAGAAGTTTTCTAAAGAATTCTGTAAAGAAAAAAAATTGGCATGTGAAATAAGATAAGTTTAACAATTTTTCCTTTAACTTATCTGAATTTGCTTTACTATCCTAAGACTAAAAGCCAAAATCCTTAGTTATATTGAGGTAATTTGTAATTTTTGATGCCATTCTGTTAAGCATTTTTGATAATCCTTATTTCTTTTTTAATTTAATTTAATTTGTGTGAGTGTACATATATATCAAGCTCAATAAATTTTTTGTAGGGACAATTAACCATATAAGCTCTACCTGTAGAAAAATAATCCTAGATCTCAGATTCATCTATTTTTCTATCAGATTAAAACATCTTTCAAATCTGGGGTACCTGGTTGGCCCAGTCAGTTAAATGACCGACTCTTGATCTTGGCTCAGGCCTCTATCTCGTGAGCCCTACACTGGGCCTCACACATGGAGCCTACTTAAAAAGTAAATCTTTCAATTCAATAGTTTAAGATTTACTTACCAAGAGCTAACTATATATGACATACTTTTCTAGTTTTAATTGTTACTTTGTTATTTTGGAACAATTAAATGTGGAAGTTGCTCGCTATTATGAGGCCTTTGCTTTCAAAGCTGAGAATTTGTTTTAGATTTCAATATATGATGTGGAATTCATGCAGTAGTTAACATAATTCAAAATATTGTAAAGGAAGCAGCTGTAATTCCTTACTTTTCTCTTTTCTATGGAAAAAAGTGAAATAATATTTAATGTTAATTATGTGCAACATATATTGTAATGTCTTATCCTGTATATACACAGTTTTGTAATTCTTTCTTTAATGTAAAACCTCAGGCAATATCCATGACTCTTAATATAAAGATACACATATTTCTTCAGACAAATTATAATTCAAAGTTCATTTAAAATGGTGGCTAATGACATAGCATCTGTCTAAATTGTACATAGGCCAATAGCAAATATTATATTCAAAGGCCTAGTGTCCATTTATCAGTGGTAGGAGAATGAAAAATTCAGGGATGAGATTCACAACACTAGGACAGAAGAGCTAAATCAGTTACAGGTAGAGAGGCACTTCATATAAAATGGAGAGCATGTCATTATCACAAGTCTGAAGAGAGAAGCCAGGTTTTCAAGCCCTGATGAGAAAAAAGATTTAAAGTCCACGTAGGAAGATAATATTTTGGCATTTCTTATTTGGTTGGTTGTTTTTTATTTAGAAATCCAACCCAAATATAGAGTAGGAGAGAAAAATTGACAGATGATATATCTCTATCTATCCATCTATCTATTTATCTGTGTATCTATTTATCTATCTATCTATCTATCTATCTATCTATCTATCTATCTATTTATCATCTATCTATTATGCTGGATTCTGTACGGAGAAGGCAAGCAGTCCAAAAGTGGATTCTCCTGATAGGCACACCTTTCAGTTTATAATTCAAGATGTATACCTTCAAGCAAAAAGTAGGAAAGGAATTTGGTCTCTGAAACCCACAATAATTTCTCCGGTACCGTAAGGGACAAGTAGGTCCACAAAATAGCACCAACAGAGTATTCACATCAACAACAAAAAGACTTTCTCATCTCATCCCCATGGTGAACTAAGATACCCATGTAACCAATAAAAGTCACAAGGTTTGTATGTACCACTTTATAAGGTCAGGATTATGTATGGACTGGTAATTACAGCAGGAGATGTAGTTTTCTGGGTAGTTTTAAATTTCTAAAAAAAAATTTTGTTTCAAATTTATTGAGGTGTAATTAACATGTAAAATTTAAGATATTTAAAGTGTATAACATGCTGATTTGATATATGTTTATATTGTGAAAGAATTCCTTTATCTAGTTAATTAACACACCTATCACTTCACATATTTATCTTCTTGTGTGTGTGAGAGAGAACATTTAAGCTCTACTCTTTAGAATTTTTGTATAATTTCAATTCTACAATACAGTGTTGTCAACTATAGTGACCGTGTTATATATTCATCCTCAGAACTAATTCATCTTACAGCCAAAAGTTTGTGCCCTTTGACCAAGTTCCCCATCTTTCTCCCACCCTGGAAGTAACCACTTATCTATTGTCTGTTTCTATCAATTTGATTTTTTTTTTTTTTTTTTTTTTTTTAGATTTCACATATAAGTGATATCATACAAAATTTACCTTCCTCTGTCTGGCTTATCTCACCTTGCTTAGTGCCCTTGAATTCTATCCATGTTGTCACAATGGCAGGATGTCTTTCTCTCTCATGGCTGAATGATATTCCACATTTATCTGTTGGTGGATGGTTAAGTAGTTTCCACATCTTCACTATTATGAATAATACTGACGTGAACGTGGGAGCACATATATCCCTTTGATATCTTGTTTTCATTTTCTTTGGATATATACCCAGAAGTGGGATTGCCAATCATGTGGCAGTTCTGTTTTTAATTTTCTGAGGAACCTCTATATTGTTTTCTAGGATGGCTGAACCAATTCGTATCCCTCCAAGAACACTTAAACGTTCCTTTTTCTCTGCATCCTTGCTAACATTTGTTAAACCTTGTCTTTTTAATGATAATCATTCTAACAGCTGTGTGGTTTATATTCATTGAAGTTTTGATTTATATTCCTAATGATTAGCAATATTGAGCATCTTTTCATATAGCTCTTGGCCATTTGTAGATCTTCTCTGGAAAAACATCTATTCAGGTCCTCTGTTCATTTTTTTTAATCAGATTGTTTTTTTGCTAGTCTTTATAATTTTGGATATTAACTCCCTATAAGATATATGATTTGCAAAGAAATAAAAGGCATCTAAATTGGAAAAGTAAAACTGCCTCTAGTTGCAGATAACATAATATATACATAAAACCCTAAAGACTCCACCAAAACACTGTTAGAGGTAATAAACAAATTCAGTAAATTTGTAGGATATAAAATCAATGTACAAAAATCAATCTCATGTGTGTACACTAATAATGAAGTATCAGAAAAATATATTAAGAAAACAATGTCAATTTCAATTGCATCAAAAGAAATAAAATACCTAGAAATAAATTTAACCAAGGAAGTGAAAAGTCTGTACACTGAAAATTGTAAAACATTGATGAAAAATTACAGAAGACACAAATAAATGGAATGATATTCCTGCACATATATTTAAAGAATTAATATTTTTAAAATGTCTGTGTTACCCAAAGCAATCTACAGATTCAGTGCAATCCTTATCAAAATTCCAATAGCATTTTTCACAGAAACAGAACAATCTTAAAATATATATGGAATATATATATATATATTTGGAAGGAAGAACAAAGTGGGAGCATCACATTTCCTGATTTCATACTGTATTACAAAGTGATAGTAATCAAAAGAGTATTGTATTAGCATAAATACGGACACGTAGATCAAAAGAACAGAATAGAGAGCTCAGAAATAAGCCTGCATGTATGTCATCAATTAATTTATGACAAAGTAGCCAAGAAAATACAATGAGGAAAGTAGGCAAGGACAAGCTTTACAATAAATGGTGTTGAGAAAAGTAGACAGCCATATGCAAAGAGCAATGAAACTGGACCACTGTCTTATACCACATGCAAAAAACAACCCAGAATAAAGACTTGAACATAAGACCTGAAATCATGGGGATCCTTGGGTGACAAAGCAGCTTAGCGCCTGCCTTTGGCCCAGGGCGTGATCCTGGAGACCTGGAGACCGGGATCGAATCCCACGTTGGGCTCCCGGTGCATGGAGCCTGCTTCTCCCTCTGCCTATGTCTCTGCCTCTCTCTCTCTCTCTCTCTCTGTGACTATCATAAAATAAATAAATAAATAAATAAATAAATAAATAAATATTTAAAAGACCTGAAATCATGAAAGTCCTAGAAGAAAGAATAGATGGTACACTCCTTGACACCAATCTACTCAATGATTTTTTTGGATTTGACAACAAAAGCCAAGGCAAGGAAAGCAAAATAAACAAGTGGGACTATATTCAAATAAAAAGCTTCTGTACAACAAAGAAAACCATCAACAAAATGAAAAGGAAAAAAAAGAAAAGAAAAAAGAAAGAAAAGTTAAGAAAGAAAAGAAAAAAGAAAAGAAAGAAGAAAAGAAAAAAGGAAAAGAAAAGAAAAGAAAAGAAAAGAAGAAAAGAAAAGAAAAGAAAGAAAAGAAAAGAAAAGAAAAGAAAAGAAAAGAAAAGAAAAGAAAAGAAAAGAAAAGAAAAGAAAAGAAAAGGCAACCTGCAGAATGGGAGAAGATATTTGCAAATCCAGTAAGTTTCACAACAAAACCTTGTTATGCAAGGAGAAGTGTATGAGGGATTCATAAACATTTATTAAAGAACATATGTGGGATACCTAGGTGGCCCAGTTAATTGAGCCTCCGATTCTTGATTTTGGCTCAGGTTGTGATTGGGATCGTGAGATCTGGCCCCACATGGGGCTCCATCCTCTGCATGGAGACAGTTTGGGATTATCTCTCACTCTCCCTCTGCTTCTTCTCCATCTCTGCCTGCCGTACTCTGTCTCTCTTAAATATATAAACAAATCTTTTTAAAAAGATTATATGTATTTTTACATACTCATATATATAGGCACACACATAGCCATAATATTGTGCATATATTTGTGTTTTAATTTTGCCCTGAGCTCTATGCACTTAATACATTTGCTTCATGTGTTTTGAAGATAAAAAACATAAGCCAAATTTGTAAATAAACTAAGTTCCTGAAGAAAAAAATAATTTACTCTCTGATGACCACTGATTTTCTCCATCTAGGTTTACATGAACTTAATATTATTCTTGAGAATTCAAACCCATCAATTGCTTTGCTCTCCTACACTTTCCCATATTTATCTGTAGGTGAAACTAGCTGTCATAGCTGGACTACTTTTCTGATGCTGAGCTTGACCATTTCTCAACTGCTGGTTTTGATAAAAGACATAATCATCTGGGAAATATAAATGCAGTTTCTGGAGAGAGCTGAGTCCTTCTGAGAATGATTGCCTGGTGGGCCAAGTTCTGTCATCCAGACCTGACAGGCAGTTCACACTGGAATACGTGTTTAAGAGTGTGGGAATATGCAGACAGATTTTATCCTTTGTGTTTAACTTGGCAGTCTTTGTCTTCACTGCTCACTGCATTGCTTTGTAACAATGACATCTTCTTACATGATTCACATGACTAGGTTTTTAATAGAAAACCTGCTGGTTTTCATAAGATTTGGGAAGATAAGGATGGATAGGGAGGCTGTTCTAAAGTTTTAGTCCATTTTCAAACCAAGCAATAAATTTAAAAAGCTCTATGTGCAATGTGAAGCGCAAATGAAGAAGTGCTGAAATGTGTTCAAAACAATTTTCTAGTGCAATAGAAAAAAAAATACAAGCACTGTAATATCAGCTTCTGCATTTTATCTTTTAACTCCCCCGAATTTCTCTTTTTAATTTACTGTCCACTAAACTTATTAATTTCAAGTCCTTTCTCAGCTTGTTGCCAAGCATGGTTATGTTATTCAGATAAAAATACTGTAAGAGAGAATCAGGTTCTGATACATGCTACAACATAGATGAAGCTTGAAGACATTCTGCTAATTGAAGTAAGCTAGATACAAAACGACATCAGTATTGTCTGATTTCCACCTAAATGACATGCCTTAAATAACCAGATTTTGTCTTACACTCATAGCGACAGAAGGTAGGAAAATGGTTACATGGGGCTTGAGGGTAAACAGAATGGGAAGTGTTGTGCAGAATTTCATTTTGAGATGATACAAAAGTATTGGGGATGGACAGTGGTGATGGTACAACAATGTGAATCTACTTAATGCCTTTGAACTGTACACTTAAGAGAGTTAATATGGTAAATATTAGTATATTTTACCACATGGAGGAAAAAGAGAGAGAGAATAAAGGCATAAAACGAAAACACTTTAGACCATATGCTAATCCTCTAATTTTCAAGAAGAAAAATTTTCTTATTTACCCATCTTCTCTGTCTTGATAATTAAAATTTACTGCCCTTATGAATAAGTAGTAATACCCTAAATTACCAAGTCTAACGTAACTGCAACAATAAATCAACAAAACCTACTTTGAGTAGTGATTTCAGCTCAGGTCATAATCTCAGGTTCATGATATAGAGCCCAGAGTCAGGATCCATCCGTGCTAAGTGTGGGGTCCACTTGGGATTCTCTCTTTCCCTCTCTGTCTGCCCCTGCCCCTGCTCACACATACTCGCTTTCTCTTAAATAAATAAATAAATAAATAAATAAATAAATAAATAAAATATTAAAAAAAGAAAATATGGCAATATAGATAAAAGATAACTAGCAAACATAAAGCAGTTGGACACTGATTTCCTTGAAAATATCATATCTGTTGGTATCTGCTTCCAGCAGCAAAGAATCTGATTTATAGTCTTTGTATTTACATATTTCTGTGACATTCTGCTATTCTTTTAGCCAATGCTTTTCTTCCTTTTTACTTTTTAGTCATTATTCATTATTTAGTCATTATTCATATATTTAGTCATTATCAGATCATAAGTTTGTGAGGTTTTTTTAAAAACTTTTTAATTAAATGAGATAGTGGTATATTTAGTACTTTCATTTTTGTAGTAAAAAAAAAAAAAAAGAAGAAGAGTGAATTGGATTCAAATCTGGGCTTTACCACTTTTGAGCTGTATGACTCACAAGTTTTTTTAACATCTCCAAGCTTGAATTTGGGATTTCTCAACCTGTGGAACACTGGTTCCTTATGTCCCATATGTTCAGATCTCAATGAAACAATTTATATGACAATATGTATTTTTTATTTTTTATAAATCTATATATAGTCCTGATTGTTACTTTCAATGTTAGTAGAAAAATTAATACAAATATATCTTGAACAATTTGGATCATACTTTTAATTATCTGTTTACTGCCCTGAGATTCATTCTCTGTTTCTAATTAGTAGTGTCTTATGAAAAAAATTATCCAAGTTTTAAGAAAAAGAAAATTAATGACTTTAATATGTAATTTTTTCTTTGTACCAATTGAATGGAAAATAACCATGGGATGTTAAATGAAGAAAAAACTTTTTAGTCCTCCACAAGAAGAAATGTGGTATAAAAATTAAATATGCTGTGCACAAGAGTATAAGCATCTGAACTAAAAACAAACACATAAAGTTTTGCTACAATAGATACCATATTTAATTTCTGAGGCCTTATACAATTTCAGCTTAACTATATGGTCTTTCAAATTAGATTATTGTCAATTTGAATATTATCGACTGTACAGTTGTTTTATGGACATTTGTTTTAATAGTGTCAAAACATTTATGTTCCAACAATTAAATCTTTATCATTAGTTCATTTTTGCTTTTGTTTCTTTTGCCTTTGTGGATGTATCTTGCAAGAAGTTACTGTGGCCAAGTTCAAAAAGGGTGTTGCCTGTGTTCTCCTCTAGGATTTTGATGGAATCTTGTCTCACATTTAGATCTTTCATCCATTTTGAGTTTATCTTTGTGTATGGTGAAAGAGAGTGGTCCAGTTTCATTCTTCTGCATGTGGATGTCCAATTTTCCCAGCACCATTTATTGAAGAGACTGTCTTTCTTCCAATGGATAGTCTTTCCTCCTTTATCGCATATTAGATGACCGTACATTTCAGGGATTAGAAACGACAAATACCCACCATTTGCTTCAACGTGGATGGAACTGGAGGGTATTATGCTGAGTGAAATAAGTCAATCGGAGAGGGACAAACAGTGTATGTTCTCATTCATTTGGGGAATATGAATAATGGTGAAAGGGAATATAAAGGAAGGGAGAAGAAATGTTGGGAAATATCAGGAAGGGAGACAGAACATAAAGACTCCTAACTCGGGGAACGAACTAGGGGTGGTGGAAGGGGAGGAGGGCGGGTGTTGGAGGGGAAGGGGTGATGGGCACTGAGGTGGACACTTGATGGGATGAGCACTGGGTGTTTTTCTGTATGTTGGTAAATTGAACACCAATAAAAATTAATTAAAAAAAAATCTTTATCATTATATATATATTTAAATAACATGTTATGTAATTATTCATATCGGCCCTGGAAATCAACTAGACTGTTTTAATAAACAGTGCCTTAGTGTCCTCATCTAAAAATCAACCAAATAACTCCCTATCTTTCAAGGTTGCTGTGAAAGTTAAATTAGATATGGTAGGCAATCAACATAAACTCATTCCCTTTACTTATTTATAAATATCACTTACTCCCTATGGCTTTTATTTCATTCTCTGTTTTCATAAGTCAGTATGAACAAAACCAAATGTAGAATGAGATGTTATTAAATTATTAATGCTGTGCTCCAGTTAGGCTAAATTTTGGCATGGTACAAATGACCCACAAGCCCTCAGTGACTTTTAGCAACAAAGATTCTATTTCTCACCCACTTGCCCAGCATAGGTTGACTGCATATCTGCATTTTGCTGGGACTCAAAGGGTTGCTCTGAAATGAAGAAAAAAAGGTACCATGTGGGAAAGAGTGGCTCCTGAAGCTTCTCCTTGGAAATGATACACCTCATGTTTTCTCTCACTATATTGACCAAAGCAAGTTACACAGCCACCTCTGGCATCAGTGGGGCAGAGAAGTCTAAGCCCCTTCTAAGGAGGGACACTACAGAGAATTATTCATATGGGGAGGTTCTAAAGAGAGGTATCAAATATGTGCATGATAATACAAGCAATTCCAGTTATTATAAGAGTTTATTATCTTGGCAAATGGTAATAATCAGGCAAATCATTCCTTGCTGTCTGCCTTATAGCAGTAACAGAAAGACAAACTAAATGATATATACAAAGAGTTTAAGGATCCCACAGCGGGAACAAAAGACATGCTTTATAAATTAAAAGTAATAATTTCTTCTCAAATTCTTTTTTTAAATTTGAAAAAAAATAATGAGCTTCATTGGAAATAATTTATAGATATGAATGCTGACTTTATTTAATAGAAAATTATGTATAAATTAGATTTTTAGATTTTGCTTAAGTGAAAATTCTGCCTTTAAAGTTTTAAAAGAGATTTTCTCTGAAATTTGTAACGTGCATTTTGTTATAAGTTTCAAAGTTTAGGGATGATAAGATTAATTACTTTTAATAATCTTTTCTTTCTAGGATAAAACAATGAAAAACTCCTTGTATTATAATGGAATTATTCCAGGCTTTGGAAAATGGAACCATTACAGGACCAGCATTCCTAGGAATCTCAAGGATACTCTAGTCAGTTACTAAAGATACCAACTCATAAGAAGCTGGAGATTTCTGTATGGATTATTAATTTTTTTGTTATTCATTTGAAATCTCTATAATGGCCTACTTAATTACCTTATAATTCTATTTCTTTGCAGACCAGCTTCCTGCAGACCAGCTTCCTATTCATATAAATAAATTCCTATCAATACATTTTAGATTAGACAACTGAATTTCCTTTCTATTCTTTTTTTGTATTGGGTTTCTCTTTATTAGGGTTTTATATCATAAAAGGAGTTAAAAATATCTTCCATAACAATTTTTAGAAGATTGGAAATTTTTAAATAATATTTCTGACATCTAAATCCCAATTAGCATATTTAAATTAAATATCATGCCTTGGCTCATTAAATTAGGTGTAAAAATGAAACAAAAGAAGGAAGCTTATTTTTGCTTTTCAAAACCTATGAAATAATAGTTTTATTACCATTTTAAACTTGTTTTATGCATATTAAGATGGCTCAGTCCATTTGGACTTCTATAACAAAATGCTACAGACTGGATGGCTTATAGACAAGAGAAATTTATTTATGACAGTTCAGGAGGCTGGGAAGTCCAAGATCAAGTTGCCAGTATGGTCATGTTCTGGTGAGGATTCTTTTTCTGTACATAGCCCTCATCTTCGCCTCTGTCCCCATGTGGTGGAAGCAGTTAGAGGGAGCTCTAGGATCTCTGTAATAAAAGCACTAATCCCATTTATAAATACTCCACTTTTGACTTAGGCATCCCCCAAAGGCCATACTTCCTAATACCATCACATTGGGCATTAGGATTTCAATATATGAATTTTGTAGGGACATATACATTCAAACAACAATATAAACAAATAGAAATTCTACCGAATATATTTTCAAAAAAAAAAAACCCACAAAGGCAAAAGTGTACATGATTCTAAAATAGCCTATTCAAAAGTTTATAGCTATATAACTTCTCAATCATGAGCATCATAATTTTTAAATCTTTTGGTTACTGAATTCTTTGCTGGTAATCAGTCTGTTCAGATTTTCTATTTCTTCCTGTTTCAGTTTTGGTAGGCTATATATTTCTAGAAATGTATCCATTTCTTCTAGGTTGCCTAAGTTGTTGGCATGTAATTTTTAATAATATTCTCTTACAATCCTTTGTATGTCTGAGATGTCAGTTGTTATTTCTCTTCTTTCATTTCTGATTTTATTTGAATTCTCTCTCTCTCTCTCGTTTTTGCTTTATTTTGTTCTGTTTATGAGTCTGGTTAAAGGTTTATCAATTTTATTGTTCTTTTCAAAGAACCAACCCCTGGTTTCATTGTTTTTTTTTTTTGTATTGTTCTTTTGTTTTTTTTTTTCTTTTACTTTCTATTTTGTTTATTTCTGATCTAATCTTTATTATTTCCTTCCTTCCACTGCTTTTGGGCTCTTTTTGTTCTTGTTTTACTAATTCCTATAGATTTAAGGTTAGATTTTGTATTTGAGATTTTTCTTGCTTCTTGCTATAATCTTTCCTCTATGCAGCTTATGCTGAATCCCACAGACCTTGGACCATTGCATTTTCTTTATTTGTTTCCATATATTATTTGATTTCCTCTTTGACTTCTTGGTTTAGTCATTCACTGTTTAGTGGCATGTTATTTAACTTCCATGTATTTGTGATCTTTCTAGATTTTTTTTGTGTGTGGTTGATTTTAGTTTCACAGTATTGTGGTCAGCAAAGATGCATGGTATGACTTTGCTCTTTATGAATTTGTTGATATACTTGTTTTATGCACTACTACGTGATCTATTCTGGAGAATGTCCCATGTGCACTTGAAAAGAATGTGTATCTTGCTTTTTTAGGAATTTTTCTGAATATATCTGTTAGATTCATCTGGTCCAATCTGTCATTCAAAGCCACTGTTTCCTTGTTGATTTTCTATTTGCAAGATCTACCCATTGATGTAATTGGAGTGTTAAAGTCCCCCACTATTATTGTGTTACTATCAATTTATGTCTTTATGTTAGAAGCTGCTTTTTGTATTTAGTGCTCCCATGTTGAGTGTGTAAATATTGACCATTGTTATATCTTCTTGTTGAATTGTTCCCTTTATGTTTATGTAGTATCCTTCTTTGTCTCTTGTTTTTTTTTTTAATTTCTATTTATTTATTTTATTATAGTGGTTGTTTTAAAATCTTTTTTTTTTTTTCTGATATAAGAATTGCTACCATGGCTTTCTTTTCACTGCCATAAGTTCTTGTAGGTAGCATATAGATGGGTCTTGTTTTTTTATCCATTCCATCTTTTGCTTGATGCATTTAGTCCATTTACATTCAAAGTAATTTTTGGTAGGTAGGTACTTATTGCCATTTGTTACTTGTTTTACAGTTGTTTTTATAGTTCTCATCTTTCGTTTCTTTTCTTGCTCTATTGTTGGCTTAGTGATATACTTGGATTCTTTTTATTTTTTGCATACCTATTACTGGTTTTTGATTTGTGGTTATCATTATGTTTATATACAACATGTTATGCATGTAACAGTCCATATTAAGTTGCTGGCCCTTTAAGTTTGAACCCATTCTAAAAACACTAAATTTTCACCTCTCTTTCTATTACATTTTAGGTATATGGTGTAATACTTTAAACATCCTTTTATTTGTGAATTCCCCCCATACGCACAAACACACACACTTATATGTATATACTTAATTTTACTGTTTTTATACTTTCTACTTTTCTTACCCCTGCTTTTGGTCTTTCCTTTTATTCAAAGATTCCCCTTTAATATTTCTGGTGAGGTTGGTTTAGTGGTGATGAATTCCTTTACCTTTTGTTTACCTAGGAAACTCCTTATCTCTTATTCTGAATGATAGCCTTGTTGGATAGAATATTTTTGGTTGCAGGGTTTTTTTTTCTTTTGGCACTTTGTATATAACATGCTACTTTCTTCTGGCCTGCAAAATTTCTGCTGAAAAATCAGTTGATAGATTTATGGAGTTTACCTTGTGTGTAAGTGTTTCATTCTCTCTTGCAGCTTTTAAAATTTTCTTTATCACTACTTTTTGCCATTTTAATTTCTGTGTGTCTTAGTGTGGAACTCCTTGGCCTAATTTTCTTGGGTCCTCTCTCTGCCTCTTAGATCTGAATTTCTATTTCCTTCCCCAGATTAGGGCAGTTTTCAACTATTATTTCTTCAAATAAGTTCTCTGCTCCCTTTTCTCTCTCTTTTCTTTCTGGGATTCCTATAATGTGAATGCTGTTAACACTTGATAGTATTGCTGGGTTCACTTAATCTATTTTCATTTTTTATTAATCTTTTTTCTTTCTCCTGTTCAGTGTGATTGTTTTCCATTACTTTGTCTTCCAGATCACTGACCCATTCTTCTGCTCCCTCTAGTTTACTATTTATTATATCTAGTGTATTTTTAGTTTCAGTTATTGAGTTCTTCATCTCTGATTGGTTCTTTTTTATGTTTTCTATCTCTTTGTTGAGGGTCTCACTGAGACCCTCCACTCTTTTCTCAAGTCTAGTGAGTATCTTTATGACCAGTACATTAAATTCTCTATCAGACATTCTGATTCCATTTTATTTAGCTCTCTTGATGTGATTTTGTCCTGTTACCTTATTGGAGACATATTCCTCTGTCTCCTCATTTTGTCTAATTCTATTTATCTGTTTCTATGTGTAAGAAAGTCAGCTGTGTCTCCTTATGAAGAAGAGGTCTTTTTTTCCCTAAACATTTTATTATTAATTCATGAGAGACACACAGAGAGAGGCATAGTCAGAGGGAGAAGGAGACTCCCTATGGGGAGCCTGATGCAGGATTTGATCCCATGACCCAGGAATCACAACCTGAGCTGAAGGCAAACATTCAATCACTGGGCCACCCAGGTCCCCCAAGAAGGGGTCTTATGGTGTCCTGCAGTGCAATATCCCCTGATCACTAGGCACTGGAACTTCACGGATATCTTCTCTGTCTGTTGCATGCTATCCTACTATTGTGACTGAGCCATTTTGCCTTCAGTCCAAGCTTTCTTTGCTTGTTGTGGGCAAAATTTGGTCCCTTTGCTATTAATTGGCCAGTCTAGGGCTGCCTTGGGCTTGAATTGGGTCATATGAGATGTTTGCGATGTTTGAGATGTGTTGCCCTCTGAGAGGCTTTCACTGATGGATGAGGCCTTTAACCAGACCATTTGTCTGCCCCATGCCATTGCTGGGACTATAGTTGGATTGATGTGTGTGGTATCTTCCCCATTTCTTGGGGCATAAGTCTCTTTAGAACGGTGCCAATCCTGTTGGGGCTGCTTGAATAGTGCTATGCTTGTGGCACTGCTTTGGATTGATTTCTGCCAGAGGCAGGCTGAAGAAACTCAAAGGCCAGAGAGGCTGTTAGCATTCTAGGTGGAGTGTTCCCACTGTGCTTATTCCCTCATGTGTCCGTGTATCTAGGCTGGGGGGAAAGGGAAGGGAAATGATGTCCACCAACCTGTTTGTATTTGAAGAAGTCTCCAAAATATTCCTGCTATTCCAGCACATTTTCTGAGGTTAGTAAATAAATTTCCTTCCTGTATACCCCAGGAATTTTTTAAACTGCTGCTTCCATGCTGTATCTCAGCTGGACTGTTTGTTATGCTGTCTTTTTAAGGGCAGGGCATCAATTTCCTGTTGCCCTCCAGCTC
This sequence comes from Vulpes lagopus, assembly GCF_018345385.1. NCBI lineage: Eukaryota > Metazoa > Chordata > Mammalia > Carnivora > Canidae > Vulpes > Vulpes lagopus. The sequence goes on along the minus strand of NC_054832.1, from coordinate 46,878,072 downwards.
TCCCAGAGCTGAGATGCTGATTTTTAACCTTCCAGGTGTTGAGCCCTACTTATTGTCTGACAAAGTTAAGTCCCTCTGGTTTTCAAAGCCAGAAATTACGAGGATTCATATTTCTAATGCAGGTCCCTGTGCCTAGGATGCCCAGTGTGGGGTCTGTTCCTCTTCCTTTTCCATGCTTGTGTTCTCCCTCCCTCCCATAGACAGAATAGAGTCAGCTTGGTTCCTGATCAAGTCTCTCCCTTCTTACCATTTTCAGTGGCCATTTCTCTATCTTTCACTGGTCTGTTCTCCAGTCTTCACATTATTTTCTGAGTTATTCACACTGATTTGGGGGTTATCTAGTTATATTCATGGGAAGAGATGAGTTTAGGATCCTCCTACTCTGCCATCCTCCCCAGACATATCATCACTATTTTGATGTTTTTTTCTTAAATGCCATCAGTCCTTCTAATTCCTGTAACATCTACTATAGTGGAGCCTACAAAGTAATCCGGTGACATCTTTCATAGCTTAATTACTTAATGCTCAAACGCATTTTCTCTGATAATATTTGATTTATGCTTCCTAGTAATAATTTATTCATACAGTATCTGAAAACCTCTAACATAAGCAGAAATAATGATGGAAATGAAACAGTATATTCAAAATATCAGATATATAAAAGCCTCAGTTGGTTCCTCACCCCTAGATAGAGGCAAGGAATTGATAAATTCAGTGAGGATTTTGGAAGTAAGTTTCACACCATGCCTCAATCTTCTAATAGAACATTTTATTTTATTTTTTTTAATTTTTATTTATTTATGATAGTCACAGAGAGAGAGAGAGAGGCAGAGAGGGAAGCAGGCTCCATGCACCAGAGCCCGACATGGGAGCCCGACATGGGATTCTATCCCAGGTCTCAGGGATCGCACCCTGGGCCAAAGGCAGGCGCTAAACCGCTGGCGCCACCCAGGGATCCCCTAATAGAACATTTTAAAACACCATTTCAATGCGTTCAAATATTTTCAGATACAAAATAATTTCAAATGATTCAAAAATTTGCAACCAAAAAGACACAGCATAGGGGATATAGTTAATCATATTATAATATTTTATGGTGATATATGTTAACTACACTTGTGGTGAGCATAGTGTAATGTATAGAGAATTTAAATCATATTATACACTTGAAACTAATGTAACATTATGTATCAACTACACTCAAATAAAAAAATTAAAACACAAAATTTTCCACCTAAGGAAACTGTTAATTTGACCTAGAAGTTGCATCACCAAACTTTCATAAGCAGTAAAAATACAATATTTCACAACTTCAAAATATTTAGAATTATTATAATTTATAAATCATTCAAAAAAACATTTATGTGTTTAATACCTACCAGGCATTGAACAAAGGATGGGAGATTAAAATAAAGTTAAAATATGGTCCCTTCTCTTGGGATTAATCCAGGCTTAGAAAAAAACACATCTAAGTAAAATTAATAATTATGTGAATGCAAATACAAACATAAATATATGCTAAGTATGATGGTGTTATCCATAAAACAGTGATCAAACAATTAAATTTTTCAGGGGAGGTTTCATATAGTAACACACAAGAGTTGAGTTCTTAAGAAAAAATAAGCATTTTTTTCCCAAACAGATCTAAGCAAGAAAGACTTTCCAGACAAAGAGGATGCATGGCATTGCAATAGCTTGAAAAGGCAGAGCATGAGATGTATTTCAGGATCTATAATTAAGCATGCCTAAACTGATGGCATTCATGAGTGTGATAAAATGTCAGAAAGTGATATGGTAAGTGGTAAGTGAGATCAAGATCAGCTTCGTGTGTGTGCTGCCAATGCAGTTGGAAAGGGCCTTATGCTTTGAAAACCCTGTGCCTGGCTTAATGCTTTTCATCACTATCTTTGGTTTCTTAATAATTTATGAACAAGAGATCCCACATTTTCATTTTTCATTGGGCTACAAATTATGTGTCTGGTCCTTAGTAAAATCTACCTCATGACTAAACATATTTGCCGTACTGAGGGCTTGGGATTTTTGTCCTATGAGGCCTACAAGACATGGAATAGTTATAATGTAGGGAAATGTTTAAGGTAGGAAAATAAATATAACATTTATATTTTAGGATGATCACACCAGTGATCTAGAGGCAAGTACATAATAAGACAACAATAACTATAGCCTAAGTGAAATATGATGAGTGTTTGAACAAAGCAATGTTACATACTTGGATAAAAAGATATAGATTCAGAGATATTCAAGAGAAAAAAATGAAAGTACTTGTGACAGTTATAGGGAGAGAGAAACAAGAGGAATCTACTGTTTCTAACAAATTGCGTTCACAGATTTTAACCACTTAACAGCCTGTGATGCAAAAATTTAATTAGTTTTTGTGTCCTTACCTCTTCTAATGATACAAGCATTAAATCTTATCTCTGTCTTCTATCTATCCACCCACATGTAACTCTGATAAAGGACACTCCACACTGTGACACCATGGAAGCTATATATATTCTGAATCTTGCAGGAACTCAAACTTGTTCCAGTTGCAGATTTTAATTCCTTTTGGAGAATTCAAATTAGAGGTTAAGATGGAGTTAGATACAAAAACAGAAGTACATTATATATAAAAGACTTGTGTGCATTGTGTTTGTGTATACATAGATATGATAGGTTTTTGAAGGGTTTTTTTCTTGCATGTCTTGTTAAACTGAAGAGTGTCCCTCTTCTATCAAAGTCAAATACACAAATACATCCACTTTTGTTCTGCAACCCACTCCTATAACTCAGTCAAATACTTCCTTCCTTTGGTTATTCTCTCTTTTCCTCATTATCAATATCTTCCTCCATACTAGATAATCCACATCAATAAACAAGCTTGTAATATTCCAAATCTTCCTTACTACAACCATAACATCCCTCATTGCCACTTATTAACTCTCAGCTAATTTTACTATTCACAAAATCTCTTCCTTGACACTGTCTCCAGTCCTCAAACTCCCATTCACTTCTTTATATTATGAAATATTAAACTCATGAATACAGGTAAAAGAACAGCATAAGGGACATCCGTAGGCTCTCTACTTTGATTTAATAAAAAATCAAGTAATAACATAGTTATTTCCAATAGAATTAGAGTCAATAGTTAATGGGAAAGGATAGTCATATTGAAGAATTATGTAAAATTATATATAGCATTTTTATACACGTGTGTGTGTGTGTGTGTATGTTAAACCCTATAATCTTTTTTTCTTTTTTTAATTTGATTTATTTATTTATTTATTTATTTATTTATTTATCCATTCATTTATAGAAGGGGACAGAGAGGGAGATGAAAGCAGACGGAGAGAGAGGGAGAATCTTAAGTAGGCTCCACACCCAGCACAGAGCCTGACACAGGGCTTGATCTCACAACTCTAAGATCCTGACCTGAACCGAAGTCAAGAATCTGACACTTAACCAACTGAGCCACCCAGGCATCTCTCAAATTTATATTTCAATTCTAGTTAGATAACATACAGTTAATATTGGTTTGGGGAATAGATTTCAGTGAGCCTTCAAATAGATTAATTCACTCAATCTTCTCAACCATATCAAGTACTTTCCTCCATTATTCTCTACTTCACAGATAAGGAAATGGGCACACATGGAGGTCAGTGTTTCAATACATATTTTACAATGTTCCTTTGTGTTTGTCAATTTGTTTTTGATGAGAAGTATAAGGAAAAGTCCAAGCCATAATAAACCAACAAATAGATATTTACTTTGTTAATCTTCAGTATGCTTCTAAATGAAGGCAGTTTCTGGCTATATCATGCAATCTCATCATCATTGTAGAAAATAAATTTTCTTAGCAGTTGCTGGAAGAAGTTCATGATCCTCCACCACTGTCCTCAAAGTTTGGACTTGTGTTTGAACTGAAAATACCATAACAATGGAGGCTTTTAGTAGCATGATACTGCTCTTTTGTTTTAATTTTTCTGCTTCATACCTTCCCTTTATAAATAATGCAGCCTTGGGTACAGTTCTTTTAAATCTTTCATGCTTATAAAACCATGAAAATATATCAGATCATGTACAAATTGCTATCTGAAGGTGCTTTTTAAGCTCTTGTCTTATAAATGAAATAAGATGCAAGAGTTATGTTTGTTCACATAAATGGAGAATATTGACAGGATGAAGTGATTTGAATTACCATGAAATCATAGAATTATAAGATAATAGATCTATAAGGGCCTTGAAAAATCTTCTGTTCAAGCTGCCTGCCTTTAGGCAGGTAAACGTCTGAAATATTTTGTGAAAACATTCTTCTAGCCTCTTTCTGAATATCTCCAAGCAGGAAAAACTCCAAAACTCACCACAGCCCCTCATTTGAATGATTACTGGTTAAAAGGAGGAAAAATTACTTATGTACAATCAAAATTGACCCCAATTTCTATTAAAAGACTATTCATTTTTTCCTCTGTAGACTAAAAAGCAAGTCTTCTCGTGTTTCTTCTTTGGACTTTTTATTTCCTTTTTGGTCATTTTGTTACTTGTCACTCTAAGTCTTTTGGTAATGTTTTAAATGAAAATCCAAAATTGAAATTTTTACTTGTCAATTATTTTGTAGAATAATGCTGCACAGTAATATTGTTGCTTAACCATATGCATTATGGTGATTTTAAGTAAAATTTAATTGAATTTTGCTATTTTTTATATATCCCCTTCCTTTTTGTGTAACCTTAGTGTCCCCACCATATTAATCATAATTTTATGATCTCTTACTCAGAGATCAGGAAATCTTTTCCTTTGGCAGAGCTTTAATTAATTATTTTCCTTTCACAAAGGGTCAATAATAATAAAAAGAATTTTGTCATTTTTTCCTAGCATGTAATTTTTTTCAATATGCAATTACTCTTCTCTTTTTTGATGTTTATTTAACATTAATTTTTTTGAATTTTTCATGATTAAGTACTTGTTCTCTCTGTTTCTAAATCCCATGAAATTCTTTCATGGCAATTTTCATATTTTCAATGAATTCTTCAGCTTAAGAATCTTGTCCTTCCTGGAAATCTTTATAAATAGGATTTTTTTTACACTCTGTGACAGGAGACTGTCCATTTATTGACATAAGAAAGACAAAGTAAATTTAGAAATCAGATAGGTAAAGCTTCATAATTTCCTACAATATATGATTGCAGAAAAAAGATCCTAATTTGTGTCTATTCTATGTTTTTGTGTTTATATTGTAACTATTTCTGATATATGAATTTTATGATCATGAAATATTTACACAGATGAAGTAGTAATGTTCTTTTGAACTTAAAAGAGATTGAAATGCCTTCATGGAGAACCTTTGAAGTACATTATCAAATCTTTAACCTAGGCAGGAAGTAAATTGATACTCAATTTCCAGCAACATATTGAAGTAGGCAATCAAAATTTGGGGGCCTTAAAGTTGTACTTTGAAGTTTAAGGAGATTACTGGAAGCAAATAAAGATCAGAATATCTCTGTCCATCTTAAAGCAACATGCAAATAAGCTGGAGTTCAGAAATGCTACTCTTAATATTTGCCTCTTAAGTTCAATTTCAGTTTCTTAAATCTTCCCTTTATTTTTTCAGTTGTATGTTCCTTTCATGTTTTCTTATTTTCTATGTCTGTTTTTATCCTTGACGTAGCCTTTTAGCCTCAACATTCTTGGCTTGGTGTAGTGAAAGCAAGAGCTTCTGTCTCCTTACTTTCTCCTCAGACAGCAAGAAGAGGGCAGTGTTCTCAGAATTAAGTCACATAGATGCAGACCTCCAGGATCCTAGTGTAGGGCTGGGGATATAATTTCTGCTTAAGATGAGTTACATGGACAGCAGCATATGCTGGCTATATTACTAAAGAGTAAACAGAAGCGGCTCTGTGTTGAACAAAACCGGGCCTCCTATTAGGCAGAATTGAAATGCTCTCAAGATAAACAGACCTCAATCATAATAAAAAATAATTTTTAACCAAACAGAAAGTTATTTGTCTACTTATCTTTATGAATTGTGTATTTTAACTGTCTTTAATATGCCCATCTCTGGGTTTGTTGGAGCATAACATTGAAATGGTTTGGAATCTGCACTTGGAAAACAATGTAAAAATTGTTTTACTAATAAATGATAGCACTCAAACAGACAACATTCTAATTCTTACCACTTTAATTCCATACTATTCTTACATTTGTTTTACATTTTTTTCTTTATGTTTGTCCCCTCCCTCTTCCAATTGACTTTAGGAAGTTCCTATTGAATATTTCCACATAGTTGTTACACAGGTAGGGCAAGCTCAATGTATTGAAAACTTAAGTTTACAACTTTCTTCTGAAAATTATCTCTTCATCCTGTGTTTTGTAGTTCAGCTAGTGACATCATTATTATGCGTTCCAATGTACTCCTTTTTGTTTGTTTGTTTTGTTTGTTCTCAAGTTAAAATTCTTGGGAAAAACACAGTCAAATTTATATCAGATATACCTGGGGTCAAACTAATGTGGCCAAGACATGCTATAAAAATTTTAAATAGAGATAGTGATTGATGTGATGTTCCAGAAGTTTGGAATGGTATCGGGATGATAAATCAATTAATGTCATCTACTATTGGAGTCCTAATAGAAAAAGGTAATTTCACCAAGACAAGGAAGAGTAGGTTTCAGGAAGAAGAGTAGGTTTCAGAGAAAGATGGTGAATTTAGTCTGGGATAAGTTGGGTTTTCAGTTTCCATGTAAAAACAAATGAGTGTCAAGGAGGACACTAGATATATAAAATCAGGATATTCAAGATGGAGATTAGGGAGTTGAATTAGTGAAATCTCTGTAAATTGCATGAACTACATTAGGAAAGAAGCTTATAAAAATCCAGTGGGAGAGTGGTAGGAATGCAGTTATGCTTTAGGAACAATGAGAACCTAAAACACAAATGGCCTAAGGACTCTCCATACCCATATTCCATTTCAGATTTTCTTTGTATGAAAATCATTCTGGGTAAGTTTTCTTTGGCAGATTGTATTTTTCTAAATGGCCATCAATGTAGATACCATCCTACATGTTTTTTTTTTTTAATAAGGTAAAACTGAGACTCTCCCATCAATATATAATGTTATGTTCCCTCTCCTTGAATGTGGGGGGCTTTTTGCAACTGCTTTGATCAAAAGAATGAAGCAAAAATGATACAACATTATTAGGATAGGTCAAAAGTGATGACTTCCATGTGACATTTTGCTCTTTCAAAATATGTTCCTTGGGAACTCCGAGCCAACATATAGAAGAAGCTTGGAAGATTTGCCACTTTGGACAGAGATCCAAAGAAATTCAGCTATTCAAATCTTCACAGAGCAGGTTCCTGATATATGCATAACAAATCTTTAAGGTAAACCTAGCAATGGCCACCCTATAACTTTAACTCAAGAGATGCGAGACATTCTTTATATGCCTGTACATGAGCACTTCATGAATAAAGCGAATTTATTCACTTCCTTAGAATTGCCAATTTCTGCTTCCTGTGTAGCAGCCCATTGCCCTTCAATTATAGATCTCCTGAGCTGCTGGATTATCTTCATTCTGTTCCTATTGGGGCAGGTACAGAGGTCGTGAGAGTCACTTAGAAGTTGAACAATACCAAGTTCCTCTTTGACAGACATGGGGAATTTCTGGAAATGCAGTTCTTACTTGGTTATTGAATTAACTTCATTTGAGGGAATTCACTGAATAATATGTAAAGTTAGGAATCTTGTCCAAATACATAAATCTGGATTTTGTTTCTCTTCTGGCTTTAAGCAACAGGCCTGTAAGAACTCCCTTTTTTTGAATATTCTAGCTTAAAAGTGGCTTGCTTTATTCTACCTTAGAGCAGTGGATAATAAGATACTTAGATGTGAAATAGAGTTCATTTTTCATAGAAGGCTGCTCTTGATTATCAGGAAGGAGGAGCAAAATTGGAGGTAACTAAGCTAGAATATGGAGAACAGAAGACATCCTCAATTCCCCTGACTCTTCCAAGACAGACACGTTTAAATTTCTAATGCAGCACAGTTTCTTACTGGCAAATGCACCTTTCACAATTCGGCAAACATGATATTTTGACCTTCAACAGTTATGGATCCCCAACCATAGACATCAAATGACCTCTCAATAAAAATATAGACCCACCCATCCTGCTCTTCTATCTTCTTTCAGATCCTTTGTGCTTATTTTGTAGCATTCCATCAAATGCTACACAAAGTAGCAAATTCTCATAGAACTTCAACCCAGTGGCTGGTCAGCATTAAATACCAAATATAAAAAGATGTCCATTTCACCAACTCCTTTATTTGCCTAGCATGAAATACTATTTTTCAATCCAAGAAAATAATAAATATTTATAACAATAAGCCTGCTAACATTTACTGACTACCAGACTTGGTGCTATGTAGTAGAAATATATAAAATGAGCTAATTTAGTTTAACTTACATCATGGGTCATGGGGACAATAACTATGGCAATTTACAAAGAAAGAAACTTTGGTTTATTCAAGACCATGAGGACTAACTGTCCACGTTTACTCAGGACTGAGAAGTTTCTTGGGACATGGCACTCTTTCAGGGTTAAAATTGAGACCTTCCCAGGCAACCTGGGAAGGTTTGTTACCATATTAGTGCTTAAAGCAAAGTAAAACTCAGATTTACTGAATCCAAAGGCCACAAATATGACCACTATGCAATTTTATTTCTTAAGGGATATAAAGATTTCCACACTTCATTCATTTGATTTAATCATTTCCATAATCTTAAGCCTTTCCTTGGAAATTTTCTAATTCCAGAAACCAACTTCTCTCAGGATTGTTTACTGTCCATGATCAAAACTCAGCATTAACTAGTTTAATTCAAATAGGAAGTCTTAGCACTAAATGAACTCATTGCTGAAAAGAAATTAAATAATATAAAAGATACATTAAAAATTTTATTTGGATATCTTAAAATCAATTTTATAAGCTTTTGGTCGACACTTTCTTTCAATAGTCACATAGGAAATAATTTGAACCTCCATATTAGTGATGACTAAACCTGCAATGGTCCTGTTCAACATTCCTAGAAGTCCCTAGCCAATGCTTACCATTTCCCAGTTGTTTTTAACCACAACTCAGAATCCTACTCTGAGATTTTTCTACTCTCCCCTGAAACACTGCAGCTTCCTCCATGCTGATGTAGAAAAAAGACAATGGAAGAAGACAACCTCACTACCCCAATCCAAACATTAATAGAGTGACAGAGTGTTACTGAAGTTTGGGAAGGAGAATTATAACCCTTAATGATTAGATCTCAGACATCACTGCTCCTAAAATCTGTTGGACACATCTAGGCCAGTAGGTTTCCCTACCGTCTCTTAAACTTACTCTCATCCCTCACATGCTCTTGAGTCCTGCTCCCTCTTAGTTCAGAATCTTTTTCTCACATCTCCTGTCCCCTGAGGCCCAAATATTAGATAAAGCTCTGAATCAGTTATCACCTTAACAATGACACACCCGAGAAAGACATCTCTTTATCATTATTTGGTTATTTGATGCCTCCTCATCTATCTGTCAGACTAGCTTATGGTCTTTTCCTTTGCATACACAGAAAGTTCAATAATACTTTTTCCAAATTAAATTCAGTCATCACTCAAAGTCAAACTCTGCTTCTCACCATTTGGAAAAGCAGCTATAAGAAGCAATTTAAGATAAATTTTTAAAAATTCCTATAACAGGAAAAGGATGAATTGCTATGATTTCAGTGAAAGCATCTGGAGGAAGTAAAGAAACAAAATTGGACTACACTTTCAGGAGGCTTGGTTTAGACAGAAAATACATAGATTTGGCATCAGCTGACCAGGGACAGGTTTTTATTCAGGGTATTTTTTCTTTTCTTGTTTCTCTGCTTTCCTTTGAAGGATGTTTCTTAAAGGAAAACATGAAAGTATAGTATATATGAAAAGATATGTAAAAGTAAAGGAAGTAAAGAAGGACTTTTTGAGAGGCAGTGACTCATCATTTCTGTTTAAAAGTCAGTAGTTAGTTTTCTCTTTAGTTCAACAGTTCCAGGATAGGAACAGAGAAATGGAAATTTGATTGATTCAAGCTACAGAATTTATAAAGCATAGTCAGCAAAATTATGAGGGAATTAGGGGATTTACAAAAGAGAAAAAAAAATAAGGGCTCACCGAAAGTGTGCAAGTAGGACAAATAAGAAAGCAAGGCCATGACTAATAAACTGAAGGAAAATGAAGAATAGTGAGACTTGAAATCTTAATGCAATCAAAATAGACAAATGAGGATGGGAAAAATCAAAAAAGCTAAGAGAGGAGACAGCAACCAGATAGTGGAATATCCAAGTTTAAGATTTAGTTGTTAGGATGCCTAAGGATAGAGGACAAAAATAGTATTTATATACTCCATTTTGCTCACATGTATCTATTTGGCTCCTAGAAGAGTGACATAACCAAGAAATGTTTATTTAATGAACTTGATCAAGTTTATCACACCAAAAGAGTTACAAGAAGACATTATGGTTATAGAGTAATATTTCGAATACCACTTTTGGTCTTTTTTAAATCAATAAACTTCAAAATTATATTCATTCCACCTGAATCAAATGTTTTCTACAAGTGGTACAGTTTTGCTAATTGAAAAATCAATAAACAATAACTATGTAAAGCAAAATCTCTTTAACAAATAAAAGAATGACTCTGGGTTTGATATGAGCACTCTAGAGTAAGAACCCCATCTAAACTCATACGTGCAATCTCATTATAGAAGCTGCAAAGTCATAAACCTCAACAATTTATAAAGCTTGTTTCCATGAATGAACTCTAGTTTTTCTTGACTCACTTTTTTGAAATTACTGAACTGAGTGCAAATATTCTTCATTGAAATTATGGCCTATTAATATAATAATTTGGAAAGACAAATATAATTGTTTTATTTCTTAGAACACTTAGGACACTTTGAACTGCACTCCTACTAAAGTGTTTAGAATAATGATATTATTTTCTCACATAACAATAAATCCTTAGGGAAAAGGCTCCAAGGTTCAGAAGCTCAATGGCTGAGAAGCATTTGATCTCTCCTGCCATTCTCAACATGCCAGCTTAGCCCTCAGAAGCCACATTCCTTTAGCAGATTTATCCCCCTGTCAGATCTATTAGATTTTACCCTCTGGGTCATAGGGGTGTGACTGGCCTCCCATGAAATGTAATTCAATGTGGAAAATACAGTTTTATCTAAGGAACACTGATGCTCCTTAAGAAATAAATGAAGTCGAATGAATGTTGAATGGGAAGCCATCATTTTCTTTTTGCCTCCAATCTGTAGAATTTGAGTAGCAGCTAATCCCAGAAATAAGATAACTGGGCAAGGAAAACCGAGAAGGACTGGAAATAAAATATTTTGTTAGAACCAAAAGCAAGAATAAGCATCCTGGAATTCCCCAGAAGTCTTTAGTGAATGGAATGTATTTTGTAGAAATTAAGATGGAGTGTATGAAAACAGCAGAAAAGTGCATTTGGGGTATGCAAAAAGAAATAGAGAGTTGTCTATCATCATCTGACATAAAATATGTTTCAGTATTGCACAAATAGAACAAGAGAGAAACAAAGAGCAACATCAGAAGCTAGAAAGCAGAGGGACAAACTTTGATTGACTTAAAAGACCTGAGAAATATATTCTAAACTAAGTGTAAGAAAAAAGCAGAGAAATAATATTCTAAATTAAGAGTAAGAGAAAAGCAACAGTGAATCTTTTCTTCAAAAGACAAACCTAAACAGGTTTGGGGACTGACATCTCTAGATGATTCCTGAAAGATGTAGTTAGAGTATCATCTAAATGACGATGAGGTCTTCAAAAATATTTAAAAACTTAAATCCTTAGATCCCCATCCATACTTGTCTGGTGGTTTTCCCTCTACCACCTCAGTAGAAGCCTAAATATTTATTCGCAGGAAAGGATAGAAAAGGCCACTGGGGTAGGTATACCAGACACATTGAGGGACTTTATATCACACTGAATTATTTAGGAGAAAATCTCAGAATTAAATGATATACGTTTTCAGGAATTTTAAGGAGTTAAGATGTCCAACACAGGAAAGAAAAGAGGAATCCCAAGGAAGATTGCTGAAGGAGATTCTAGCATAACTTTGAAACAAGCAGAGAGGGCAACCTACTCAGTTTAGATAGATTTGTCAGATATACTACGGAGTATCTTCACCTTGCTTTTTATCATGATGTCATGTTTGTAATAAAATGAAGCTACTAGAGTTTGTGTTCACCAAAACATGGGAATAAATAAAGACAAAGGAGAGCATAGGATCCAGAAAACAAAACAAAACAAAAATCCAACCTAGGGAAAAGATAAGGGAAATTATTCCAGAATGATAGTGAAAGAAATTTTGTGACAATTAATTTGTAATAGGCCTAGAGAGCAACAGAAGTGGATAGAAGAATGTAGTTTTCCAGGAGGATGACTCAAAGAAAATGGAACCATTAAATCGCCTTATGATATTTCCCTTGAGGAAAAATTTCTGAGAAACAATTGGAAATAGGGGAAGAAGTTACAATGAAAAATAGCAAAGGAAAGCAAAAAATGTATATATTGACTAATAAAAGCACACATCTACTGGGATGACTATTTTGAACAAAATGAAAAATACTAAGTGTTAGAATGTGGAGAAATTGGAACTCTCATATATTTTTGGCACAGTTATTGTGAAAAAAGTTTAGCAGTTCCTCAAAGTTAAACATGGAATTACCATATGAACCAGCAATTCTATTCCTAGATATATACTAAGAAGAATTACAAATAGGAACTCAAATACTTGAACATGAACATTATAAACACACTATTCACAATGCCAATAGGTGGAAGCATACCTAATGTCTTTCAACAGTTGAATGAATAAACAGAATATAGTTCCTACCATATTGGAATATTACTGATCCATCAGAAGGAATAAAGTACTGATATATGACACAACATGGATGAACTGCAAAAACATTATGCTAAGAATTCAGACACAAAACATCACATATTGTGTGAGTCTATTTATATGAAATATCTGGAAGAGATAAATCCATAGAGATAGAAAGCAGATCTGTAGTTCCTAGTGGTTCCAGAAAGGCGGAACAGGGATTAACTGCTAAATGGGTACAGGATTTTCTTTGAGGTGATGAAAATGTTTTGGAACTAGATAAAGGTGGTAGTTGCACAACCTTGTGAGTGTATTAAAATCACTGCCTTGCACTGTGTATGATCATAAATTTTACGTTATATGAATTTCACCTCAATTTTAAAAAATGAAAATAAAAGCAGATAACAAGAAATAAATGTAATCATGATGTGCTACAATCTTAAGTATGAGTCATAATTTTTGTATAGCTATAAGCAATAGGAAGACAATAGGAAATTTCTAAAAATAATGATTAAAGAGGGAACAGAATAATCATGTTGGCTAGAAATATAGAAATGCGAAATGCATAAATACACTGAAAAGTGAAATCTATCTTTCAGGAGGACAAGTCAGGGGAGTTTGGAGGAATGGAACAGAAACTGCTATATGTTGCTATAAACTTTTTTTTTAATTGTTGCTATGAACTTTTGATAACATTTGGCTTTCTATGTAATGCACACATATTACTTCAGTAAATATAATAATATTCTATTAATCATTGACTAAATGTCAATGTAGCAGTAATGACTTTGACTATGCAGTGTATTCAAACTAAGGCAAAATAAAATCACCATAACATAACTCTTTTGAAAAAAAAGTAATATACTAACTATGGAAAGAATTCTCCCAAATAATAACAAGATTAATAGCCTTTAGGACAAATTCAAAACTTTGAATATGCAATTCATGGAAACAAATTTCAGAAGTTGTTAAGCTGTGAAAATTTTCTCAATTTTTTATAATTAGAAAAAAATAAATATTTCAGATTGGAAAATATTAAAATAACTAGTTATTAATCCACAATTTTTTTCAAAGATTTGGGGCCATGGAACTATTTGGAATATTACAAAATAGTATGTTTTTGAGAGAAACTGGATAATATCTATTTAAACCTCTAACATCTTCATAGTCAAACTAATTTCTAGACTGAATCTCAGTTATACATGCAATCTCTTACAACAAAAGCCCACAACTTCCTTCGAAGTCAAAATCTCTGCTAATATACCATCATAAGTGGATAAACCTTTAGGCATAAAGATATTCTTTTCAATATTGTTTGTAGCAGGATACTTATTGAATTATAGTCAATCATTGGATAGACTACCATGCAAACATTACAACAAAGCAGTTAAGATAAAATTCAGTTAGTGGCAACTGAGAGGCCATGAAAAAAGCAGGTTGCTAAATAATACCTACTGCATAAGTCCATTTATTCATATAGGGTAATTAAAAATTTGTAGACAAATAATTCATGGAAAAATAGACAATTGTTAACAGAGGCCGGTTGTAAAGGATAGGTTATAAAGAGATAAACAATTTGAGTTTTTCACACAAATATGAGAGTTTTTTCCCCTCAATGCTTATATGTTGATTTTCTAGTGAAAATAAAATAATATTTAAAAAAGAAAACAATGTGCCTTCTGCTTGATCAAAAGTCACTCTTGGAGACCTCACAGGACTAGATCATAGAGATGTACATGGAGCAACGGGTCCTAATGTACATTCAGTTCTTATTGATCACTTAGTAAATGTGACCATAGAATAGCAAAGGTAAAAAGAATATTACTGACTACTTGTTCCAATTCCTTCAGTTTACAGATAAGAAAGAAGAAAATCATAGTCATCAAGTGAGTTTCCAAGTCATCAGGTTAAACAGAATCACTTAATGTTCGTATTCTTTCATATTCCAGTTTGGTTCTGTCTATCTATGTGTCTGTTCATCTATTTATCTATCATCTCCTCTATCAAAAAAGTCATTTAATTATCAAATTTTGGTGAAAACATTACATGCAATGTCCCACTTTCCTATTTTTAAAACTTTTTTGGAGAAATTGAGGATTCTGGCATGTCTTCTGCTTAACATCACTTAATGCAGCTATTCCCTGTTAATCAGTATCAGAGAACTAATATTTCTTGGAACACATCTTGGCTGATTTATCTTATTCCTAATATTTACTCACTGAGCTTTTGTTTATTCATTTGTTTTTAGTTTTTATAACATGTCTTTCTAGTTTGAGATAGGAATTATTGTTAGGGAAATTGGTCAAATGATCTCGATTTACACCTCAAGTTTTAGTTTTAATGGTCTTCTTAATCTCAAAAATATAAAAAGCCTTTTTAGGTCAACTAAAATTATTTATTGGAAAATTAAAAGTTTTTAAACTTACATAACTAGTTTACAATAGTTACCAGACAAAGAAATAACAATTTGGAACAATCTTTTTTGTTAAACTTAAAACATATGCTCAGAACAGCCGTGATTTGCTTTCTAGTGCTCTCTCAAAACAAATCTGCTTTCTCTTGGACACATAAGCCAACAGAATGAAATGCTTTTCTTGGTCAGAAGCCTTATGTAATATTTCAAACTTATCCTCTGTTGTACATGCAGCCCTGTTATAACACAACTGTCCTCTTTCTTTCAAAGTCAATATCTTCTAGTTCGTTCTCAGGAAAACAGCTTTGAAACACCCTATTACAGCTCTAAGGGCTTTACTCTAGATAGATTTAGGCTTTTTTTTTTTTTTGACTTTTAAAAGCTGAACATGATGTGGCTTTGCAGAAAGTTTTGAATTTCAGCCTATTCTTTCTAAACCTCCTGTCATTATGCACAAAATGAAACAACTAAACAAACTCTCATCAGTGCTGCCCCTAGAATGACCCAGGAATCTGTGTGTACACATCTGCCCTTCCATCTCCCCATTCCTCGGTATTTCTTTATAATTAGAACAGAAAAGATAAGTAAACTGATAGAAAATGAGTCTGATTCAGTGATATGGTTGGTCTATCCATTGGCATTTATATGCCATTCAGGGTAAGTTCATCTCCATTCTCCTGGCAACTGGCAGTATTCAGTAAGGTTCCGCCCACTGCTTACCAATTTTTGCAAAACAGTCAGCATCTTGCAGTTTCTCTGCTTTAGACATCCCATGTTCAGTATCATCTCAGATTGAGTTCCTTACTAATTGAACATAATTGTGTTGTTTTTAAAGGGTCTAAAACTCTTCTAAGTAATTAGATATGAGGTTAGTGCAAAATATAGATTATTTTTAGAAAGCAACTAATTAGTGAACTTTTCTGAACAATGTAGTTTTCTACCTTTCTTAATTTAATTTCTTATTCATTTGAATATATATATATATATGAGTTGTGAAGTTAACAATTTTCTTATTTTTTTTTTCTAGAGGAAAAAGCCATTAGGGAATAACATAATTACAGAGCCATTCAGGGGAAAAACTAGACCATAAAAATTTAAAGGAATCCATGAAATTGTTAAGAACATTTGAGCAGTTTCCATAAGCAGTTTTGATAGCTTAGAAACCACAAAATATGGCAGGATTTTAAATATTTGAGAGTGGGTACCTACTCTATCTGAATGTACTATACATTTACCAACACTAATTTATTTATACAGTTTTAGTATGATTTAAATATGTTTTTTGGTCCACAATTCATTATTTCTAAAGTTGCATAACATTAAGCTTTATTTTCCAGGAATTTACTGATTTTGTTAACCCACAAAATGAATCTTTGAATAATCTTCCAAGTTATTTCATTTCAAAACAAATTGTTTTGTTGCAGAACACTGTGGCACTTCAATCCCTTAATCTCATAATTTTTACTGATGTTATATATGTTATATATGACATATATCTCCAGCAATCATTTAATAATGATATGTACATAACTTCATCTGCTAAAAATAAAGGCTTCATGAATTATGTTTGATTCTAACCATTTAATAATATTTTTTACATTTCATCTACTTGTATAAGTACAAGAAAAATGAATACCAAACACACGCATTTCTGCTGGCCAGATGTGGGGGTGTGGCAGAGATAAGCTGATTGGTATGGTAAGGATTTCCATTATTTTTTCTTCAAATATTTCACACATCCATTTTACTGATAGTAAATCCTTAGACACTTAAGACAACATTTCAACTGAACCATATGTGAAACATACAACTTAGTCAAAAATTCTGACATTGGTTATACTGTAGAAATCATTGATTCTGCTTCCAGACATTACTAGAAAGAGTTCCAATTGAAAAAAAAAAAAATCCATTTGGACTTTTGGCTTATCTAGGTGTTGGAAGTACTAAGTAAATCAAACCAAAACAAAGCAAAAACCCGGATTCCTGGTTTTTCTTATCTTTGAATGTTGTTTCTGTAAGACACTGATTCTCAAACTATGGCACTATCATCAGAAACATCAACATCATCTGAAACTTACTAAAATGCAAATTCTGGGGCCCACCCAGATCTACTGAATCAGAAATTCTAGGATTGGAGCCCAGAAATACATATTTTTAAGAGCCTTTCATGTGATTCTGATGCACACTCCAGATTGAGAAACACTATTGTAATAATGTTCTTAAATTCTGGTTTTCTAATATGTGTTGGAAAGCTTACTGGAGATGATGTACTAAGGGGATAGAGTGTCACAAAACTAAATTCATAAGTAGCTTTATTACAGAAAATATTCTATCACCACCTCTATAGCTCCTGAGAAGACAGAGTATCTATTATTTCAGATATTCTATTTACAATTCTTGAGTTGATTCACTAAAACAGAAGTTTTGAGGCTTTGTGGGCATTATATTTTTGTGAGACAAATATGATAATGAACAATTAACTTGTAGTTTTTAGATATTTCAAAATGCAGATTTCAGCATTTTACATGCATGCAGTTCATTAATCTTCCTCAGAGCTATAGAGAGGTTAAAAATGTATTACCAGTTTCAGGCATCTTGATAAATTTTCACAGTGTAATTCATTAACTACAAAATGCTTTGATCCAGAAATATATTTCATGCCAAAAATGAATATGGAAGCTAAATTTCCTACTCATCATTTTTCAAATCTTCCTTCCCTTCTATATATACATCATGTGTACACCACAATCTATATGAGCAATGACTTTGTTGCTTTTAAATCATTTGTGTCCTTTTTGGTAAAATAAGCCATGGAAAAGAAAGTAGATTTTCAATATATTAAGATAGTTACATTTGAATCTTTAATCTTATTAGTAAATTAACTGCCAATTAAGCTGAATTAATCTCTAATTATCTCATTTAATTATTTAGGAACATATATAAGATATAAAAAATCATTTATGTAAATCTGCATGTTAAAAATTGACATCATAGGATAATACAGTTTTTACTAACATATGTTAAAACTACCCGTTTTTAGGTTATTTGTGATTAATGTAAATTAATTTAATGCACATTTTTTTCACTAAAGAGTGAGCCATTGTTCGAATAAAATTTTCATGTTTTTATTAGGTAAAAAGCATAATTTCAATGCATATTTTATTAATTTCTCTAAATCCTGACTTTAAAGTGGACATAACACATACTTCCAGGATTATTGTAAACATTTATTGAAAGAGTTGTATTCAACAGATATGAGTTATGAGTGTTAAAAATAGCTTGAGAAGATCACACAATTCTGATAATAATAATTGTGCAAAATAATAATGATTGGGATAATGTAAATGTATAAAATAATAGAACAGATAATCAAATAAGGCAAAAATACATCAATTAAGAAATAAACAATGTGTCTGCTAAGGATAAAAAAGAAATATAACAGTGCTAAGAATATAGAATTAGAGGAGTCTAGGGAAGTTTGCAGGAAAAAAACCACAAAAATAAATATGAGAAATAGAAATGAAAAATGGTAAAAGAATGTAGGTGTGAATAGTAGATGTTTACTCAACATTAATTTACATTAGCAGATGATTTTAAAAGATTTGCTAAGTGACTGCATGACTAGCAAAATGCAAGATTCTGTTGATGTTATGTCTCAATAGGAAAAGAAACAATCAAAAGGCGACTTAAGTGTTTATTATTTGACGATGAAAGGCTTCCAAGCTTTCAACCATTTGTGAGGTCTCTATTTTTAAACCTTTCTCTTCTGTCCTTAAAATCGTTGGGTTGATATTTCCCTCCATTTGGATTTCTTAAAATAATCACAAAGAGCCAACCTTAAAAACAAGAGACTTAACAGGGTGATCAGAATAGGATTTCTTAAAATAATCACAAAGAAGCAACCTTAAAAACAAGAGACTTAACAGGGTGATCAGACTAGGTGTTCTAGTTATCCCTACATATTTAAGTTTCTGCTACTGCTAAATAATTACTGGGATCTATATTTGTCTCATACTCCATGTGGTGGGCAATCAGTTGAGCATGAGATGTCATGTCTTTGCTGGTTGAGGAAGAACTGGATCTCAATTCTCTTTATGATTGATTCAGAAAGTATTCTTATGAAGTCCATATGTCAGCAGAATTTGTTTGAACAGAACTGGGCGCACTATTTATGCACAAGGTGATTTAAGCATGTGATCTGGTTGGTCTGCTAATCACTTCAACAAGCAAGAAGAGGGAAGTGAAGACATCTTTTGGTTGGACAGCAGCCATCACGGAATGCCTAAAATTTTTGGCTGTGTGGCCTTAACCTGTTATACAGTAGCCCTGGAAATATCCACTGAGTAGAGGACTTGTATGAAAATGATTGCTTGTATTTGATCTGTGCCTTTACTTTTGATAACATAAGAACAACCTTTGGTCTGAGACATCAAAAAATTTCCTACTGAAATGGCCTACGTCTTAAGGGAGAGAGCCCAGTGCAGTGATCTAGGGGAAAGTGCAGAAAAGGGATATCCCCACTATCTAGGGGGTAGTGAAGTGAGAAAAAAAGGGTAAAACAAGTAGAAATAAGCTTTGAAACAAATATTTCTTACCATTAGAGAAAGCCTTAATTAACAATAAGCTATTGTCTATCTCCATTTTAGTTTTATGAAAGAAAAGAATGGAAACAGTTGAAAAGCAGGTTTCAAATTCCTGGTAGTTATTAAGAATGGCGAAAAGACAGTGCTGAACCAAGGAAAATTTTTCTATAACTTATGTATTACATACTTCACATTAGCAAATTTCTCTAATCTTCAATTTATTCCATTGTAAAGTATAGATAATAGTACATAGGCTTTATAGGAGTGCTGTTGGATCAAATGGATTAATAGTGTAAAGAACTTAGAACAGTTCCTGGCACTTACTAAGTACTTAATAAATATTTGGTATTATTATTTTTTATTTGCTCATATTTCCAATTCATCATTTATTCAACACATATAATGGCATGCTCTACCAATGAACCAAATACCTTTGTCTTAGGTTTCCTAGAAAATAGACAGATGAAAATTTGCATGCAGAAAGTCTATCAGGGAGTGAACTTAAGTACTAAGTTCTGTGGGAGTAAAAGAAATATACTGGTGAGAAGAAGCCCAAATATATTATTGCCTGTCTAAAGTGTGTAACAGGATTATGCAATGATCCTAATCATCCTAATGATCATAGTTAATTACTTCTGGTTGGATAATGACTCCATTTCTTTCCTGCTGGTCTTTCAACATTAGGTGGCCGAAGTGATCAAAAGCAGCCAGAACTTAAAGTTTAGTGAAGCACTTGTATTCCCTGGGGGGAATGTGTTCTCTCTGTGAGGATAAGGAACTCTAAACACAAAGAGCCCAGAGTTTCAGGCATAGGAAGCCAAATTTCCCCAAATGCATTGTTAACAATGAAGTGGGGCCATTCCTACTTCCAACTCTTGGTTGCCAGATTTATGTAATTACATCCATGGGGACACCACATGAAATAACTTTTATCAAGTCACAGATGATGTCCCATCTCCACGTCAAAGTCTGTCCTCTGCTTTCAAGTGGGCTGTGCCACTTATTTCTCTGTGTGGCAGTTTCTGAGTAGCGGGGTTTGTAAGGGAACCAAATGATCTCTTGGTCATATTCCCACCTCAGTGCCTCTGTTGCTAAGTGGGACCCATGGGCTGGACTGATATTGAATGTAATACTGGGTCAGCAAGTCAAATACCGTGGAAAGTAGTATGACTCTATAGCCCATGGTTCTGGAGCAAGCTGACAACTTGCAGGCAAGAAAGGCAAAATTATAATGCAAAAGTATGTGGCATTACGGTCAAAATGAACCCTGCCCTTTCCATGGAGGAAAGGCCCAATGTAAGTGCTTAGTATATTCCAGGAATTGTGCCATTTTAAGGAGTCATAATAAATGTCTTCTACTGGTGGTTGGACTTTCAGCTGTGAGAGCCTTGGAGTGGGAACTCATAAAATTGATCTCATGAATAACCTCTATCCTTTCCACAATAGCTACTCTATTAATGTGACCATTTGCCACATGGAGTTAGCTCTTGTCAACTAGCAAAATGATTCTATCTATTTGGTTGTTCAGTACATCTCCATGGAATACGCTATTTGGTGGGTGCTAACATGTGAAGCATACATCTTCACACTTCATGACCAAACCCATATGTTCATCTACATATTTCTTCTCTGGAACTCTTTATCCCTTGTCTTCCAATATTTTTCTTTCCAGGCCTCTGAACAACCAGCCAAGCCATTAGTCACCACTTATGAAACTATATATTCTTACTTCCAGCCAATTCTCTTTCCACACCAAGTAGATGATGAAATATGCTTCCTAAAGTTCTACCTATTGAGAAGATTTTTCCTTCACCACTGTCCTTGAGCCCCTCCTGTGGGGTTCTAGTAGATCTGCAATCTATTGTTGGCCTGTACACGTACACTAAGTTGAATCTTTGAGAACCAAGATCTGAATTTTATTTTTCTATTGGCTGGTCATAAGAAAACCCCCAAGCAATCATAGGTATAAGGTGAGGGAGACGTGTCAGTGCAATTGTAGATGACATGAGAATTCAGGCCAACTCAGCTACCTGTGCCCTTTGACTCTGCTCATTCCCAGTCTACACGTACCAGTTACATCTTCCCTCTGTTGCTGTTAGGCCTGCTTGACCTTATGACTTGGTGGTTCTGACAGAACCTGGTGCATAATTAGCACTTGATGTCCTGTGATTAGGTGCTTCACTTCTATGAGACCCATTGGCATGTCAGAATCAGTTTCATATCGCCTTCCTGAAATAAACTCAAATTGCCTTATTTGCCATTAGCGTATATTGCTAAATTTTACCTTTAGGTTTGTGGAGGCTGGCCTACATTTTTCCTTTCTTGTAAAGTTTTGTCAAGTTTGAAAATTAAAATTATGCTTGCTTATGTTCTCTTCAGGAGTCTGTTTGTTGCTGATGATATCTGGACCTTTGCATTCTAGAAGGAGTTCTCATTATGGTTTTAATTTATTCAGTTGCATAGTACTAATTAGGCCTATTTATTTTTTAGTCATTTTACTAAGTTATCTCTTTCCAGGAATTTGCCTACTCATAAAAATTTTCAAATTTATTTTCATGAAGTTCTTTAAAATCTCCTCTTACACTTCGTGTAATGTATGGAGAATTTTAGTAATGTTCATCTGACATTGCTGATGTCAATTACTGTATTTGTGTCATCTTTTTAAACAAGTGTCTCCAGGGACACCTGGGTGACTCAGCGGTTGAGCATCTTCAGCCCAGGATATGATCCTGGAGTCCCGGGATCGAGTCCCACATTGGGCTCCCTGCATGGAGCCTGCTTCTCCCTCTGCTTGTGCCTCTGCTTCTCTCTCTCTTTGGTCCTTCATGAATAAATAAAACCTTAAAAAAAAAAAAAAAAACTAGTGTCTCCAGAGTTTTATCAATGTCAATTAGTTTTGGAAAACAAAAGAAAACAAAACTTTGTTAACCTTTCCATTATGTTGTTTATCTTTTCACTAATTTTACACTGATCTTTATTATTTGTTTCCTTTAAATTTCTCTGGGTTTAATTTGCTGGTATTATTCTAGTCTCTTGAGGTTAATACTTAGCTCATTGATTTTCAATTCTTATTTTTTCCTAATATATACACTTAGGATACAAATTTACCAGTAAGTGTACCTATCTTTTATCTCAAAAGTTTGATGTTTGTTAATTACTACTCAGTTCAAAGTATATTTTAATTTTTATCATAACTTCTTTAGCTACAAAAAAGCTTTGCTGCAGGCAAATTCTCTGCTTTTGTTTGCCTGAAAATGTCATTTATTAATTATTTTTAAGGATATTTTCCTAGATATAAAATTCTAGGTTAGCAGTTTTTATTTGTAATACCTTAAAAATGTAAAAATGTTTCATTTTGTCAGTGTAATTGCAGCTCATTGTAGGTAATCTGTCTTCCTTTTTATAGGTATTTTAAAGATGTCCCTTTTGTCTTTTTAAATTTCAAGTTTTTATTTAAATTCTAGTTAGTTAACATATATGGTAAAACTGGTTTCAGGTGTAGCAGTTAGTGATTCGTCACTTATATATACAGCCAGTATTCATCACCAATGCCCTCCTTAATGCCCATCACCCATTTAGCGCATCCCTCATCCACCTGCTCCATCCCTCAGTTTGTTTTCTATAGTTAAGAATCAGCTTCCTTCTCTTTTTTTCCCTTCCCCTATGTTCATCTGTTCTGTTTTGCTAGATTCCATGTATGAGTGAAATTATATGGTATTTGTCTTTCTCTGACTGACTTATTTTGCTTCTTATAACACACTCTAGGTCCATCCATGTCATTGCAAATGGCATGATTTAATTCTTTTTGATGGCTGAGTCATATTCCATTGCAAATAAATGTCACATCTTCTTTATCCATTCATCAGGCAATAGATACTTAGACTCCATAATTTGACTGTTGTTATAAACACTTGGTGCATGTGCCCCTTTGAATCAATATTTTTATATCCTTTGCATAAATACGTAGTAGTGCAATTGCTGAATTGTAGGGTAGTCCTTTTTTTTAACTTTCTGAGGAATCGCTATAATGTTTTCCAGAGTGGCTGCATCAGTTTGCATTCCCACCAACAGCCTAAGAGGGTTCCCTTTCTTGGTATCCTTGCCAACATCTGTTGTTTCCTGTATTGTTAAATTTAGTCATTCTGACACGTGCGAGATGGTGTCTCATTGTGGTTTTGATTTCTATTTCTCTGATGATGAGTGATGTTGAGCATGTATTCATGTGTCTGTTAGCCATCTGGATGTCTTCTTTGGAAAAATGTCTGTTCATGTCTTCTGCCCATTTCTTAACTGGATTACTTATATTGGGGGTATTGAGTTTGATGAGTTCCTTATAGATTTTGGATACTAACCCTTTATCAGATATGTCATGTGCAAATATCTTCTCCCATTCCGCAGGAGGCCTTTTAGTTTTGTTGATTGCTTCCTTTGTGCAGAAGCTTTTTATCGTGATGAAGTCCCAGTAGTACTTTTTTTTTGCTTTCATTTCTCTTGCCTCTGAAGACATGTATAGTAAGAAGTTGCTACAGCCAAATCAGAGGTTGCAGTCTGAATTTCCTCTAGGATTTTGATGGTTTCCTATCTCACATTTAGGTCTTCCATTAATTTTGAACTTATCTTTGTATATGGTGTAAGAAAGTGGTCCAGTTTCATTCTTCTGCATGTTGCTGTCCAGTTTCCCCAACACCATTGGTGAAGAGACTTTCTTTTTTTCCATTGGATAGTCTTTCTTGCTTTGCTGAAGATGAGTTGACTGTATAGTTGTGAGTTCATTTCTGGGTTTTCCATTCCATTCCACTGATTTGTGTGTCTGTTTTTGTGTCAGTTCCATACTGTTTTTGATGACTACAACTTTGTAATGTAGTTTGAGGTCCAGAATCGTCTTTGGTTTTTTAACAATTTTGTTGTTATGCCTGAAGTTTGTGGCTTTTTGTTTTCTTATGTTTGAAATCATATATGAGATTTCATAGAGCTTTTAAATCTGTGGCTGGCTAGCTCTCTTCAGTTTTGGAAAATTCCCAACTCTATTCTCTTAAAATATTTCTGTATTCTCTTTTCTCCTTTTGGGACTCCAGTTTCACAGAAATTAAACCTTGTCACCAAATCCCTATTTCACTTTAGCTTTGCCCTGTATTTTTGTCCTATATATCTTTGTAAATCTGGATACTTCATTTTGTCTTATCTTCTATTAATGATCTTTTCATCTACGTTTAGTTTACTATTAGACCCGTCCACTGAATTAGTGGTTTTGGTTATTTTTTTAAGATTTTATTTATTTATTCATGAGAGAGAGGCAGAGACATAGGCTCCCAGGACCCCAGGATCATGACCTGAGCCAAAGGCAGATGTTCAACCACTGAACCACACAGGTGCCCAGTTTTGGTTATTTTAATACTTATTTCTAGAATATCTATCCATCTAGTTCTTTTTTATAATTTCCAATTATCCGTTTTAATTATCAATCTTGTACTTCCTTAACATACACAATATAATTATTTAAGGTCTTTGTCTGTTAACCTTTATTATCTGGATCTATGGGATCTTCTTTCACTGTCTGTTGGTTCTCATTTCTTAGTTCCCTTTCCCACTCCCTCTCCCCCTACTCCCTTGCTTCCCTCTCTCTCTCTCTTCTACCCTTCCTTCTTTGCTCCCTTTCTTTCTCCCTTTCCCTCCTTCTCCCTCATCTGTATCTGTCACCATCTCCTTTCTACTCCTGTGGCTGGTTGATTTGCGATGAAAGAATATTTAAATTTCACTCTTGACAGATGCAATTACCATTAGCAATCTGGGATCATGTTAGTCCAGTGTCAGGGATTGAGAATATATAATGCTAAATCTCATTATACTAATTCGTTTTTCTTATTTACTTTTACTTTTACTCCTATCATGACACCAACCCCCAAATGAAACCCCCAAATGAAAATTTTATGAGTTCCTTTTGTTTGCAAGGACAGGACTCCAAGTATTCCCACTTTATATATAAGAAGCTGACAATAGCTCTGCTTAGCTTATGATCCTCATTCAATGATTTCAGAATCAATGAAGACAATATAGTTCCAGATAGCCAGCTCACCTCCCTAAGCCTTTCTTCTCTGAGATCTTGACCCTGTAGATCATAGCTAGCATTGTTAGAGTCTGGCATCTTTAAGCAGTCTTCTTTTTATTGTGTACAATCAACCTCTCAGCAGGAGACGTTGACTCTTCCATTCTTTTATCAGAAATGGAAATCCAGTGGTTCTGGATCCATGGATTCAATGGATCCAGATCATATCAAAACGTTTTGAGTAGGTATGTGTGTGCATGCATGGATCAGGATCAGAAAATGTGTTTATATATGTTTAGAAAGGAAAACATAACAACATGATTTCAGTTCTTTTTATTTATTAAGCACATACTTTAAAAGGGAACTGAAAAAACAAAGTTGCCTCTCTATCCCCACTTTGCACCATATGCAAATGACACTTTAACTGGTTTTCTGCCTTATATTTTTGCTAATAAAATGTTCCATGAATATTATTATGCCTTCAAACTTTTTTCACTTGTATCTCTAGATCTTTCACGTGTATCCTTCTGAACTTTGTCATAAAACCTTTTAACTGTATCAAAATCAGCACAATGTGAAATGACTTACCAAATAGCTTTGAGTGGAAGATATTTTTAATTCAATTTTTCCTTAAAACGGACACATTTTTTTCTTGCCATTTTTCTTTGTTGTTAAACTTGTACTCCCAATCCAAGCATGTGATGATGGGTGACACTTTTATGGCATTTGAATAAACATGTAAATTCATG
This sequence comes from Vulpes lagopus, assembly GCF_018345385.1. Taxonomy (NCBI): domain Eukaryota; kingdom Metazoa; phylum Chordata; class Mammalia; order Carnivora; family Canidae; genus Vulpes; species Vulpes lagopus. The sequence continues at coordinate 46,851,360 of NC_054832.1, read as the reverse complement.
TTATAAGTTTAACCAATTTAACAATTTACAGTCATTATAATACTCATTTACAGATTGAGAAGAATACATGGCTTAAGTAGCTGAGGTTTAGGAAATCCCAGTGCTTTTAGACTTTCGAAACTTTCTAGAAGACTTTCTAGGCTGAAACTGCAATAGTTACATACAGTTCCTTGCCTCCATGGTTCACTTAGCAAACATTTACTGAGTAGCTACTGTGTGTCAGGAACTGAATATGTAGGAGCAAACAAAACATGTATGGTTCCTGACCCAGGATAAGACCACTTGTAGACATTCCACAAGAAAATAGATAATTATATATTTTAATTAATTAATTAATTAATTTATTTATTTATTTATTTATTTATTTATTTTATATATTTTAATTTAGCATCAATAGTGCAATGAGGAATATCTTACTGGTGATGGCTTCCACATTTTAATTTTATAACACTGGTATGTTTGAAGAAATTCTACCACGTGAGAGTTTTGTTTTAAAATTAAAACAGAGAGAGGCATCTGGCTTGGCTCAGTAGGTAAAGCATGCAACTCTTGATTTCAGGGTCATGAGTTCAAGCCCCACATTGGGTGTGGAGCCTACTTAATTAAAAAAAATTAGATCAGAACAAAAATTTAGGTAGCATTTCCATATATCCTATTTAATATCAAACTAATTATTACATAAAATAAAACGAAGTCAATTTATTTTAAAGATTTAAGAAAGTTTCCTGATATGTGTGTGTGTGTGTGTGTGTGTGTGTGTGTGGTGTATGTGTTTCAATAAAATTTCTTCAAACCTTCTTATCTACCTCAGTGCCTCAGACCTATACTGCACAGGAATGGCTTTAAAACTATCCCATCAAAAGAACTGGTGGAAATGGTCTACTTCAGATATCAGGTTCATTCAATTAATGCACACTTATTGAGCGATTACTGCTATGTGTTAGCCATTATGCTAAACCAGGGAAGTCAATGCTGTTATTACTTAAACTCTTCCGGAGTTTTATAATTGCATAGGGCTATGAACGCTTTAAGAGGTATGTATGAGTACATGTAGGAAATCCCCTAAGAATTCTCAGGATTAAATAGAGACTAGTACTAATGGGCTTGTATGACCTACAACGGTAGATGAGTGCCCCAATAAAAGACTCATTATGAAAGAAATATATACTTGTGAGTTGCTGGTCTGGAATCAGTATTTTTGGAAATAAAAAACAAGGATAGAATGAGAATGACTTTCAGATAGAAGAAATTATCAGGAATCATTAAGCCTTATTATGGGAAGAAGACAAAAGTAAAATAAATTGTACTCTTGTCAATGCAAGAAATGAGAAACACAGTAGCCCCACATTTTTATTACATTTTATATTTTCATACAATCCTCTTGTAGACAGAGCTTGGGTTTTCTCTGTTTTGTGTGAAATTGTGAGTCCAAATTGATATATATATATATATATATATATAATCTCAATTCCTTTGAGTATGTGGAAATAATCTCTCAGAAATAGTGCATTTCCAGGAAAGGCTCAGTGCCAAGAAAAGAAAAGGCCTAGTGGTTTGGGGCAGCTGGTTATATTTATCAAGCTCGGAGTTCCTCTTGTATGGTGGCTTTGCCTGACTTTTTAATTGTGTGGTTAGCTAATAATATGAAAACAGAATATAATGGGAGAGCCAAAAATGTTCAATTCTATAGCCAACAAATGTTATATTTATGCCAGAAGATATGGCTTTTTTACATCATACATTATAAAAATATGATATCATTTAAAATAAACAGCATGGAAAAAATTGAATGCCTAATAACATACTTTGCTGACACATACAAGGAATATTTTTTACTAAAGGCACTTGTGCTTTAAAAAAAAAAGCCATTCATTATTTTTAATCACTAAAAATCAGTCGCAGAAAGAAACAAATTGGTTTTCTGTCTACATATGCATTTTCCATTACAATCATGAAACATTTTTCCCCCACTGGCAGTTTGATTTCACTCAATGCCTGCAAAATGCCTTAGAATTGTTTTTATGAGTTATTTCCTACAAAGCTTGAATGTGTCTGAGGGTGGATGGATGTGATAAATAGTCAAATGAGAGGCATAGGCAGGGGAGAAGAGGCAGATTCTGAAACCATGGTCTTTATTTTAATCAATGAATTTGATTTCATAAAAGTTACACTGTGGTTAGTCAAGTCTTATCATGTCGAGTTGATGACTCGTGCCCACTGTTTATCCTCCAAAACCTCACATTTGTGTAGGGGCACGCTAGACGTTCTTTGTTGCTACTTAAAAGCTTTGCAACTATCTACGATTTCCTCAGCGTTAAAGGCCAAATGGCTGTAATATTTTTGAGAATCTTTGCTTCCAAGGTTTTATGTACAGTCTAGGTTGAAACAGTAGGATGCATTCACAGGAGATGCAGAAGGCTGAAAGAAGTAGAAGTTACTTGCTTCTTCTAAAGCAGTAGGCTAGCAGTGCAAACTCTCTGAAGCATCAAATGCCCGGACCCTCTGTGTTAAATCTGAAGCCGATGGCAGCCCTTCTGACTTTACAACTTTGAATTCTTCAGTCTTTACAATCATTTTGCAACTATCTAATTGCTTGCATAATATTCTTTTATTAAAACAGCACACAATTTCTGTATTGCATATTGAACCAAGAGTGATAGATGTCGCTATAATTTTATATAAAATTAAGAGAAGTCATTGCAGTATAGAAGGTAACAAGTCCTCTGACCTGGAATATGGAATTCATTTGTGAATTAAGGCCCAGTTGACAGTTGAAAAGCCACAAATAATTTTTGACATATTAAAAACATTTTAATCATTATAGCAAAAAATATATAACCAGTTTTTCCTACCAGTTCCTGACTTTGTGCCATATGAAAAAGGCACCATCACTTAAATATGCAATGAGTTCTCATTTTGGAGACACACTTGAAGTTACTTATCAGAAGTTAGTTTTTAATTTTTAAAATAAAATAAAACTAAAATATATTTTAGCATTAAGACATTTAATGCCTTCTTAATGTTTTCTGTTTTGTTTTTGAACAAATACCTAAGAGCTAACAATTATAATATATTCAGTAATAGTGAATACAAAATTTGGTTCTAACATCTTTGCACTCCCTGGCATTTAACTAATATAAAAACTGACTATGTTATGCCAGAACAAGTTACTTGCATCATTAATATAAATAGAATAGCTTTACCTCAAATGGATGTGGAACATGTGAAAAGAATAAAGAATATTAAATGAGGAATAGAATACATTTAGAATACAAATAACAAATGTTCCTGTACAATAAGGCAACAGTCTAGGGAATATAAATGTACTTACTAAGTAACTTACCTCATGTCAGAAGAAGAATTACACATAAAAACTTCTAATATATTGCTATATTTGCAAAAGAAAATATGTAAGGGGAGATGTTATAGTTCATGATCAGTGGAATGGCAGATCTTCTGGAGACAGAAATAATTTTAAATTTGGGAGCAATTTTTAAATGACCTCTGTCTTAAGTCAGGCTGTGACAACAAAATACCATAGACTTGGAAGCTTAAACAACACACATTATTTCCTGACAGTTTTGGAGGCTAGGGAATCCAAGATCAAGGTGCCAGCAGTTTCATTTCTTGTGAGGACTCTTCTCCTGATTTATAGACTGTCTCCTTCTCTGTATATCCTCATGTCTGTAGGGAGGGCCCTTGGCTCTTTCTCTTCCTTTCTTTTTCTTTCTTGCTCTTTCTTTCTTTCTTTCTTTCTTTCTTTCTTTCTTTCTTTCTTTTTTTCTTTCTTTCTTCTTTCTTTCTTTCTTCTTTCTTTCTTTCTCCTTCTTTCTTTTTAGAAAGAAAGTGAGAAGAGGCAGAGAGAGAAGGAGAGAATCTTAAGCAGGCTCTATTCCCAGCACAGACTCTGAGATCTCAAACCTGAGATCATAACCTGAGCCAAAATCAAGAGTCAAACCCTTAACAAACTGAGCCACCCAGGCACCTCTTGTCTCTTCCTCTTCTTATAAGGACATGAACCCCATCATGGGGGCCACACCTCTTCTAAAGTGAAAGACTTTGGAAAGGGTCCACCTCCAAATACCATCACATTGGGAGTTACGGCTTCAAAGTATGAATTTTAGGGAGACACAAACATTAGTTCTTAACAACATCTCTATAAAATGGCTAGTAGGAGCAGCAGTACTCTTAGTACTATGATATGTACATCAGAATGAATATTTACAAATAAATGATGCTATATCAGACTGTCCTAAAGATCATGCAAGATGAAGAGGTTGTTAAAGAATACAAGCATATAACTATAACGAACAAACAGATGGATACCAGAGGGGAGGTGTGTGGGGGGATGGGTGAGATAGGTAAAGGGGATTGGGAGTGCACTTGCTTGATGAGCACTGAGTAATGTATGGAGCTGTTGGATCGCTATATTGTACACTTGAAACTAATATAATATTGTGTATTAACTACATTGGAATTAAAACAAAAATTTTGGGATCCCTGGGTGGCGCAGCGGTTTGGCGCCTGCCTTTGGCCCAGGGTGTGATCCTGGAGACCCCGGATCGAATCCCACGTCGGGCTCCCGGTGCATGGAGCCTGCTTCTCCCTCAGCCTGTGTCTCTGCCTCTCTTTCTCTCTGTGTGACTATCATAAATAAATAAAAATTAAAAAAAAAAATAAAAAATAAAACAAAAAAATTTTTTAAACAAAAAAATTTTTTTAAATTTAATGCCTGCCCAAAGAGCAGAACATTTTACAAAGTCTTTGTTAAAAAAAATCCTGTGAAGTCTTAATCTTTTAAGAATCTTAAAAGTACAATGCATTTGAAAATGAACCATTGATAATAAGGCAATTTCAAGAAATCTACAGGAAGTGGGGCCAGCTACAATGTCGCCACTTAGTAATACTCCAATCACATTGGATCTCTCCTCCATCTGATTGTCTAGACATCTGTTATACCATCAGATCAGTAAGTAGTACAATATAGAACAAAACAAATTTTGGTAGTCTTCTAGATAATGTATCAATCCTGGTATTTTACAAGGGAACTACACTAGTCATTATCTTCCATAACTTCTTTCATTTCCCTTTGTTTCATTGTCTTGTCACTTTTGAATACATGTAGAAATGATTAAATAAATATTTAAATATTTGTTTTCAGAATATTTGTTTCTGTCTGCTCTAGTATTTTGCTATTTTTTTTTCCTTTGGATGTTATTCCTTTGGTAGGAAATATCACATAGTTGAATGTTTTTTTCTTGATAAAACATGCTGTCAATTTATTTTTCCACTATATAACTTGTGTTTTTACTCTCTATATGGTATTTTTTGAAGAAATGTGTATATACCAATAACTTTAAGTACTTCTTACAACATGTTTATGAAATCTTTCCCTACTCTGAAATCATAAAAATATGTCCTTATAATATAAAGTGTTATAGCTTTGCTTTTCATATATTGGTGAATCTGAAGATTTTTTGGAGTTATATATATATATATATAATAAACACAATATCTAGTTATTGATGTTTTTACTTTCCAATTATACATTTTTTAAATAATAAATTTATTTTTTATTGATGTTCAATTTGCCAACATACAGAATAACACCCAGTGCTCATCCCGTCAATTATCATACATTTTGAATTGCTGAGGTAGAACCAATTTTTGTCATAACACCACTAATTTATGTGGCATTATGATAGATCACTAATCTAATAGTATTCTTATAAAGGGAGACATTTAGAGACCAACACACATGAATAGGGAAAATGCCATGTGCAGATGAAGGCAGAGATTCAGGTCATGCATGAACAAGCCAAGGAGCACCAAAGATTCCCAACAAACAACCAGAAGTGTAGAGAGATGCATAAATAAATTCTTCCTCACAGCTCTTAGAAGAAAACTTCCTTACCCTACCTGTGGAAAAAGCAGCTGGTCATTTGAAGAGACTTTCTCTTTTTCCTCAGAGAATTTTAGAGATTTTCTTTTTGTCTTCCTGTATGAAGTTTCACTACAAAATGTTTAGGTTTGGATTTCTTACATATCTGATTTGGGATTTGTTGGGCTTCTTGAATTTGTAGAATGGAGATTTTCATCAATTCTGGAAAATTCTCAGCCACTATCTCTTCAAATATTTCCTTTGAACCATTACTCTTCTTCTAGAGCTTCAATTAAGGACATACTGGTCCTTTTTACTCCATTTATTTTATCTTAAATAGATCCTGCATTTTACATTTTTTCTTCGTGTTGAATTCTGGATTATTTATTTAAATTTATTTTTGAATGCAAAAATATATTAATTTAGCTGTTTCTTATCTGCCTTTACACCTGCTCATTGAGTTTTTACTGTTTTTTTTTTTTAATTTTAGAAGTTACATCTCATTCTTTTTCAAGTTTGCTGTGCCACTTTTTTTTTTGCAGTTCCTATTTCCTATTGATATTTTAAAATGTATTCTTTATTTGCTTAAACATACAAAATGGAAGTTATTTTGTAGTCTGTGCCTGATTCCAGCATATTAAATCTTTGCTGGTCTGTTGATGTTGTCTGTGATTTCTACTAGTTATAAATTATTATAGGTTGCTTGTGTTTTTAGTTATGTTCACCAGCCAGTGACATGTATGATTGGTTTTAGAATTTAATTGACAGCTGGGGTGAAGATTCCTTCCTCAAGAGGCAATTTGCGTTGTTTTCTTCCAGAAAAGCTTTAAGACAAATATCATGAACAACCCAAAGATTTCAAATCATGTGAGAATGGGTTCATTTCTTACTCATCCTCAGGGTGGTGGATTTTGGAGATAAACTTATTGTGAGAGCACTTCCTGTTTTACTACTTACCTTTTGTGAATACTTGGCTGTGATATTTTGATCCCCTCACTTTGGGAGTTTGTAAAAATAAAAATTTAAAATTTCTAGGTCAGCCAATATGTTAGGGGGAACAGTAGTTTTTCACCTTATTTATATAACTGGATTTCCATTTCTACCCCAAGATTGGCTTGATGATTTTTTACAAAAGTATGTGACCATTGAGAGGCTTTTAAAGATTTTTTTTAAAGTAACTTTTATAAAGCATTATTGGTGACTAATTTAATCTCTTATCATAAGAAATGAAAATTTCCCCATTAATCTTTTTAATAATGCAGTTTAAGTTTGTATGGGGTGAGTTAGGCACATTTTTACAATTGGGATAACATTCTTAGCATAAGTATTAAGGATTCATATGCTTTGTATTAGACATCTATAACAACTAGATTTCCTCATTTGATGACTAATTTTACAGTGAAAAAATCTTTTGTCTTATATATTTTATACTTGTCTGTTTTATAATACTTCTCATTCTGTAATGTAATTATTTGCTTGCATGACTTACAAAGCACTATAGCCCTAAGGGCGGACCTACAACTTTTCTTATACATACAGTAGCATAGCGGTGTGTACACAGACCCGGAGCCAGTTATTCAGTGACAACAATTCTCCAGGCCTCACTTTTCTTATTTGTAAAATGAGGATACAGTTTATCATATACACAGTTTGAGGATTAATTGATCTAATGCAAGTGACGCAATGAAGAGTTGCCTGTCACAAAATAAATATCAATCATTATTATTTTTAAAATCTGCCCTAGTACTGAGCACTGTACTTTTGGCAAAACATTCAGTAAGTACTTGATTAATGACAGATCAGCCATAGTTATTCTGAGACTGCCAACCAATTGCATGGTGAAACCGTTCATGCACTTTCTGGGTAACAGAAATTTATCACTGCAAATTAAAACAGTTCCCCTCAAAGAGTTTGAAAGCAATGAATTTCATTTTTAAAGTTGCCCAACTACTAAACAAAGTAGAATGTAAATCAAAGTTAAAGAACATATTAAAAACCAGTGACACTGATACAAGTTTTCTTAAATTACTTATGCATATAATTGATGACAAGCTTTTTGGATTGTATTAAAAGAGCTCATTAAAATGTGCACATTACAACAAGATTCTCACAATGCCAGGAAATCTGTTATATTTAAGATTGTGCAGAAATGTTTGATTTCATGTAGCTAGAGTCCACATCTGATAAGTAGAATTAATTTCAGGCAATATCATCCAAAAACTTTAAGCAGTCATTTTGTAACTTCCTTAACCTAGTACAGATAAATCTCAGAGAAAACAAAGAGAAGGCCTTTTTCAGTACAATTTACTCCTAGTCCTTTGTTCCATACTAAGCACAAACTGTTCTTATATCTAGTCTTTTTTGTTTTTGAGCCAAACATAAAATTTTAAAAAAAATACATAAAGGAAAATAATAATCACTCCTGAGCAAACACCCAGAAGAAAATGTCACCAATCCTAACATTTGGCAGAAACAGGTAAAGTAAGAAGACAAAGATATTTGGACATTTCCAAATTCATAACATTTTAACTGTGCTCAAATATAATTTTGGTTGCAATTTTTATCTCATTTAACATTATATTCCCGAAAAGGGAATATATAAACTTTTTGTTCCAATAGAATCTTACTTAAACATATATTAAGTAACCCCAAAAATGTAGTGAACTATTATTTATTTGAAATAGAAATTCATTTTTACGGTAGGGTAATACTTTCTTTTTTATTTCTAAAATTTTCTAAGGATTTTGTCATATTATTACATTGCTTGCCTCATTTGATCTGTTGTTGTGATATATTTTGTTCATACATTGCCTAATTTAAATCTCCATTGGGTTGATTTTGGGACAAATTCTCTTTGGTCATGGTAGCTTATTATCTTAATGTTCATTTAAATTTATTTATATTTATATGGAATAGTGGTATGTATCTTTTATTTAGGAGATCATTTTCCATGCTTTTGTGTTAAGATACTGCCAATATTAGAAAATATGTATGAATATTCAAATTTTTTGTCTGTCTTTTAGGTCTTATCTAGGATTTTTAGAAGTTCTTTATAAAAGTGTTTTTTTATATAAGCTATCGGGTCTTCTAAACATGCATGAAAACAGAATAATTTTTTTTTTTTGCAGTAACAATTGAGAAAATCTGAAAACTATTTAGTAACCATTGAGGAAGTTATAACTAATCATAGTTCTTTAGTCTTCTTCTTTTACATTAGGATTTTAAGCAAAGTCAATGTTAAGAAATGTGAAAGGTCTGAGATTTACTGTGTTTGTAAACTAACAAGTTAGTCTGCTAGAATTTCATGGGTGCTGGGAAGACACAAGACTCCAGGGTCAGAGACATAGGACTTGATTACTCATGGCACAGCAGGCAGAATGAGCTTCAGGTTTGCACTGGTTCCTCTTGACCCTAAAGTCCCAAGGAATAATGTTGGAGCAGCCCCCAAGGTACACACTCAGGTGGTGTATACACCTAGTGGTTTATGTCCCAGCCAAAGGACCCTGCCCCCAAACTTAGAAAGTCCAATCTGTTAAAGAGTTGCAAGCAAACCTGTTCCATCCTTGCTTCAGAGGAAAACATTATCTTTATTATTCCAGAAAATGAACAAACCTGACTTCTGCCCCAGTGGGAGACGACCTTAAAAAAACTGCCAGTTTTACGACGCAGAAACAGTTCAGAAGCAGCTCAGAGATGATCAGAAACACCCAAAGAGAAAGAATTACCTTCCAACAGCTGTTTCAATATTTTTTTCCAAATATGTCTAAAATTTTTTCTCCAGTATATAATCTAGACTTTACTTGTGTCCCTTTATGTCTCATTTTTATATTTACATGTTTTGCTTTATCCTTTTCTATTTTCACAATTAAACACAATCTCATTTTTCTTGTTTGCACAAAGAACACAATCCTGGATGAAAATCCTCATCATGTTACTGTCATCTTTGAATATATCCTCTCTGAGCATAAGATACTTCTTTTTGTTTTAACAAATACATTTTTTGCCATTAAAAATTCCTTTCTTCTGTCTCACGGTATTTTAAACTAGATAGCTGATCTAGTTCCCCTACTTTATTAACCAGCACAAACTTTTAGGCCCATGTACAGGAAGATTTGTGTGCTTTTAAAGATTTATACAAAGGTTCACATTAGTTTTAACCTTTGCTTTCTTTTTCCTTTCTCTTCATTATGGCTGAACGGAAATAAATTAATAATAAGCATTGATACCTTATGTTAATGCATCGTAATAGGTGGTACAGCACATAAAAATTCCTCCAAGCACTGATCTAGGCATTATGGATAGAGTGATAAACCAAAAACAGAGTCCTTACCCTGCAAGCTTGCAAAATGGTACATATTCATTGTTTATAATTGCAATTTTGAAATATTTTCTGAGATAATTTTTATTATTTATTTTTTACTATCTTCTTTCTCACTGGAATTCAGTTCCATAAAAACATTAACAATGAACAAAAAAAAATAAAAAAAAACAATGAACATTAACATTGTTCATTAATAATACTCCTACCCACACACTGCCAAAATGGCATTCTCCTACTCTATAACTCATCATAAAAACAATTTCTTGCTATTAGAAAACATTAAATTATGCGTTCCCCAAGAAAGGTGGCTTCGGTGCCTCAGTTTCTCATAGCATACTTTATTTGGCAAGTTTTTTTCCATTTTTTCCTAAAAGGAAATAAAAATTTCCCTAAGGCTGAGTCTTTCCTTTCTCTAATTTATTGTGACTTAGCTCACTTGGAATATTTTTGCCTGGTAACCAAAATTATATTTTTCTAAAATATTATAATATCATTTCCTATTTTAAAGACTTTGGCTTTCCTTTTTCCTCTAATATATTTTATTCCAAGTACAGAGTTCAAGACTGTTCATATTAAATCCATATAATTTTCTGGAATCATGACACATCTTCCACAACTATTGTACATGTGCTCCAGCCACTAATGGTCACTTTCACTTTTTAAACTTTATACGTGCTTTATACCTCTGTATTTTTGTCCAGCATTCTATATTGGCTCTAGTAAAAAAATTAATGGTGAGAAGAGATAACAGGAAAGGAAATAAACCAAAATGATATAATTAAGAATTTTAGAAGGCAGATAAACTGAGTGGCATAAGAAAGGATTAATTAAATACACAGATTCATAAATAGATTGGGGAAAAAATAAAATAAACATTTAAATTCACAGAAACAGAAGGATCCAAAAAACAAATATTGGATTTCCTGAACTCTTTGGGAACAAAAGAACTAAAGCAATAACAAGAAAAAAAGGGTGAAACAATCCAAGCAACACTTATTAGAGTTTTAAAAGAAGTTTTTCCCAAGAACTATTATGAAAACAGCAATTTGATATTGGGCACAAAGCCATGAGTCTGGAAGCAAGAGTTCCTAGGTCATTACAGGAATTCTCTATCAAGTGACTGCTACTGTATAAGTTACAAGTTGAAGAAAATACAGTATTTTTTTGTCTCAAAAAAAGAAAGAAGTGGGTGCCTTGCTGTAGCTGCCTTCAGATAGATATTAGTTCCGAGCAATTTAATGTAGCAAATGCTAATGCAAATCAAAAGGCTATAGTTATTTTGTGATCACAATATACTAGTTAGGTATACTTTCAGCGATGGTATTGAATAAGTACAACATTAAAGAATTAAAATAGGGAGAATGAAACCTATATATTACTTCTAGGATTTAATAAATATGGAATAATATTATTTCCAGTAAATTTATCTTTGAAAATATCCCTAAATGCATTAAGTCCCTCTTACTAGTAGTAAAAATAAAGCTATCTTGTTAAAAAAAAAATGTAAGCTATGATGACAAGAATGCAAAATACATTTGCATCCTGAACCGATAGGATTGATTAAAGTGTTTAATCATGATCTTCATGGGACAACTAGAAAATCAAAAGACAATTGATTGAAAGACGGATTTGACACAAAATCAGAGCACATTTCAAGAAGCGGCCAAAATAAAGATTCAAGTAGGATCATAATTAAGCATTGTGTGCATAAATGTTGGCTGAATGTAAGACTCAGACCCATACTCTTTTAAGATTCATGAACTATTTATTTGAAGTTTGTACATCAAATGTGTTATCTTTATGGAATAACTGAGTTCATGGCTAATGATAAGCAGTTGTTAACGTTTATGAGCATCTTTTTTTTTTTCCTTTTTGCACTTCACTAGGAGGAGGGTTTACAATTCTCTAAGAATAAAAGGGAGTTTTGCAGAAATGGATATTCAGAGAGATTTCCAGAATAAGCCTTTGTTGCCATACTTCTTACTATGACATCCACCTCACTGTCTGACATTACAATATATATAACTACACAAAAACTAGCAGACCAGAAGCAAAATTAACATCCAAATTTCTAGCAGCCTTTGCCTCACTCAATTCAGCAATGTATATGTTTTAAAAAGCAATCTACTTGTTTTTACATTTGAAAACGATGACTTAATTTTGATTTTTAAAAAACGGAGCACTGTTATGTCTTCAAAATAAATTCCTCTTCACAGAAACACTGAATTAGGGATTTTCAATAAATTGGAATATTAAATTGCTTTGATGACAGAGCATACATCTATAAAAGAATTTATATTTTACTGGAGTCTTATTCTTTGTATCCCTTCCAATAGTTCTGTTTAAACAGATGTACCACAGATGTGGAAACATCTGGCAGGTCAACACAATTCTGCTATGACCATACTCAGGTTAGGATTGTGCATTTTTTGACATCTAATTGTTAAGCAAGGACCCGTCCCTGGAAAAAGTTTAGTACATTGCATCAAATGATATATTTCCACTTGCTTCTCCTTTCTTTCTAATAAGTATTTTCACATGTGCTCACTAGAAATATTTTGGTGGCTATGGTGACTTTTTATTTGTTTTAGAAATGTCTACATAATTTTCATTGGCCTTTTAAGAAATCACCTGCTCAAGTGTTAGGAACAGTTGAATTAAAATCAATAGATCAATTTTAGTCACTTTCATTTTTTTTCTTCTCCTAAGTTTTGTTGGGTCCATTCAAATTACAAGAAAATTGTTCCAATGGTACACATTAAATATACCAATCCATCAAGTTCTTGAGTCTTCTTTCCTCACTTGGATTGCACATGTCAAAGAGATGAATGCAACTTCTTTCAACATTCTGCATAACCATAAAAGAGCCTTCATTTGGCTTCTCTTACATTAGCACGAATATACAGGGCTGAGTATGCATATAATGTATGCTATGAGCGAGTGTGTATGCATACGTGTGTGTGGTGTGTTTGTAGTTTTAGAGAGTTTTAGGCAGAGGAGGGGATAAAAAAATTGAAAAATTTGAATATTATAGATTTTGAAATTTTATTTTTGTAGTACACACTTGTAAATCTAACAATAAAAACTTCAATTTTTAAACTATCTCTCTGTTTTTACGAGCCAGGAAACATTTATGAGACTCAAGAAAATATTTTCCAAAGCTCAGTGTCTGAATATCTATAACATTTATCCAAATCAGAGAAAATTAATAAGATTTACAGCACTTTGCAGACACTGTTAGTAAATCCTGAGGGAAAAAGCAGATTGTACCATTTCATTCAGTGCTGGGAATCTGGGTGATACGTGGCGACAATAAGAGACTTTTCACTCCTGAAGAGACTGAGGCTGTGTGACCCAAGGGATTAGCATGCACCGTGGGACGCTATAAAACCAATCTAATATTTATCAAGATGTGCAATGTAATGAAAACTGCCTGAAATCATACACCACACAAACAACTTCAGCCTGAGAATAGGAAGCAAAACAAGGAAACATAATCATAAACTAGGTTCTTTTGCGGTGTTTCTCTGCCTCGCTTCTTTATGTTTATCAGCTATTTGTTTATTTTTCAACCTACTTTAGAATTTCCTGTTGAGATAGATTTATATTCAAATGTATCATGAAATATAAAAAACACAAGGTTTTTGTTTGTTTGCTTGCTCTCTCTCCTTCAAAACATGCATTTTTTTTCCCTGAAAAGTCTACTTTGCTGTTTAAAATCAGCCATCAATGCACATTTTAATCAGGTTATAGTAATCCTAAATATTAACTCTGGCTCAGAAACTCATGACCACCCCACACTTACTTGGAGGTTCAACAAACATAAACCATGAGTCCATAGTGTATCACCACAGGACAAAAGCACCATGAGGGAAGGTTCGAAGTTTTGAATATTCTAGTCTCCTAAAATTTTCCATTAAAGATATTCATTGAATGCAGATTTTTTTCACAAAACCAGAAGATCGTTTCAGTGTTGCACAAAAGAGATCCAGAAATTCTCACAAAATAGTCTGCATGGCAATCAGCCCACAATGGGCTTCTAATTCCTTCACCATAGAGGCCAAGACTACTTCCAAGTTTCCAACCAGGATGTTTGCAATGTGCCTCCTCCTTTGACAGCTGTTAAATGCCATAATGGTTACAATAGCATATGCTGGGAGTACTCCAGATGTCTTCACACAGTGGTAGGTCCATTTCTAATAACAGACAATGAGAGAGAAAGGCTGACATAATATTTATAGGAACTTCTTAATCTCTAGTGCATTGTAAATGTTTACAGTTCAAGGTGGGGAATCTGGCTGCTTACCAAATGTATTTTTTCTCCTCTGAGTTTAAGCATCAGATTATATTTAAATATTTCTATTCTCTTTCACTATCTGTTTTAATGTCTCTGTTGCAGGTTTAAACCAATCTCTGTGTCTCTCCCTTTCTCTTTTTCCACAAATATTTACTGAACACTTTTGCTCAAAATGTATTTAACTTATCCCTACCTATCTCTGGCAAATAAAAGAGTTTCCATCTTTTGGGCCTGTCTCTTCACCAAAAATGCTGGAATGATTCAATTCAACATTGGCGTATTTTTTAAACTATTAAACCATATGGAAATATGTCTTACTGAATTTACTTCCTAAAGAGTAGTTTTCCACTGGACCTATTTGATTTTGACTGTAACCTCTGTGTGCAGTAATGTTCCTTTGGTCTTTCCCTCCTCATAAGTTATGAGATGAATGAAGAGAGGGCTATTTTATTCCAATTGCTGAACTCAAAAAGAACCAAGGAAGAAAAAAAAAAAAAGAAGTAAGGAAGATAAATTAGTGAAAGATGCTGAAGAAGACATCACAAATTGTGATACTGGGCTAGTCACAGGATTATTTTTGCGAGGGTGGGGAATGTAGTTCTTGCTCTTGTAAAAGAAGAGAATTAAATGATCTTATTATGGTTTCTTCTAGTTGTAATACTTATTAATTCATAGTCTGAGTGTTTCTGAACTCTCTTTTTACAGCTCTCATGGGCATGGCCATCTTTATACCCGATGACCTCTTTCATTGTTTCTTTAAAAGTCATCTTATTCTCACAAACTCCCTTCAACATCAGAAAAAGAAAGAGAATTTTAAAAACCTTGGTAATAAGAGAACAATTTTTTGGTCCATCATTTATTTTGTAGACTTAAGACACTCAACAAGGAGTATACCCTTTGATGACTTCCTTTTGGAGCTGCAAACCACTGAGGACAGAAAAAGCTATGTGAAAGCCTGCAAACTGTGCTTTGATTTTGGCAACCAAGTCCAATTAAAACAGCTACAGAAAAAAAAAAAGCCTTCAACAGACTAAAATTGAGATCTATAACAATAGATCCTACTCATTTGTGTTTATTCTTATTGATAAAAATTAGTTAAAGGTTAGCATCATTTAGTTCATGATTCTATATAGTTTAGTTTGGTTTAAATTTGGAGGTTTAGGAGGAAGTACACACCCTTGGTCTGCTCATTTGTATGCTACAATCTAAAACTTTTCAATTCAGAACTGCTCTAGAAAAAATGACCTCCCACCCACCACTTCATCATTAAAATGTTTTCCTCAAGGAGGAATACCTACCATTTGGTTCGATGTGGATGGAACTAGGTATTATGCTGAGCGAAATAAGTCAATCAGACAAAGACAATTATCATATGCTTTCAGTCATATGTGGAATATAAGAAGTAGTGAAAGGGACCATATAGGAAGGAGGGAAACTGAGTGGGGGAAAATTAGAGAGGAAGACAACCATGAGAGACTCCTAACTCAGGGAAACAAACAAAGGGTTGTGAGGGGGTAACAGGGTGACAGACACTGAGGAGGACACTTGCTGGGATGAGCACTGGGTGTTATATGCTGGAAAATTTCATTTAAATAAAATATTTTATTTTTTATTTTATTCTTTTTAAATATTTTATTTATTTATTCATGACAGACACAGAGAGAGAGAGGCAGAGACATAGGCAGAGGGAGAAGCAGGCTCCCTACAGGGACCCTGATGTGGGACTCAATCTCAGGACCCCAGGATCATGCCCTTAGCCCTTTGGAAAGACGAAAGGAACATTACTGCAAAGGCAGACGCTCAACCACTGAACTACCCAGGCATCCCTAAATAAAATTTTTTTTAAAAAAAAAAAGAATGCTTTTCTCATTTGTATTATAGGCAAATCATCAACAAGGTGCTTTACTTTCCAAAAGTTCTCTTTCTACCACTTATTGTGATACTTGCTTTGGTCTTATGAATAAGATCTCTGCCCATAGATAATAAATTTAAACAGTCATGACAGTTAAGATAAATTTATAATTAAAGGACAATTAACAGGTTTTTTTGGGGGGGTGGCAATTAAGATCTAGCCTTTTAGCAACTTTGTAGTTTATAATACAGAATTGTTGACGATAATTACTACACTGTGCATAAATTCTCCAGGACTTATTTATCCACTAGTTCTGTTTGTACTGTTAAACCAATAAATCCCCATAACATTTTTGGAGAGATTGAAGATGGGAGTTGGACTGGTTTACTAGAAACTGGACAACTGTTTATGAGAATCATGAAGAATACTGATAAAAAATTAAAAATGTGCCTAAGCTTGCCCTAGGCTTCCTATTCAGAATATCACAGGGAACTCAATTTTAACCAGCTTCCCAACTGGTTCTGAGGTACATAACTCTTGAAAATCACTATATTACAGCCAGAAGCCCAGGGATCAAACTGGTCTGGCCTTTTTGAGTCCAGGACAGGAATGACTAAATTGCCAGAAGGTATCCAGTGGATCTCATTAAGGAGACTCTGGCTTTCCTACCATTGTCAGCAAACTTTGTCTTTCTCTCCTCTTCCAATAAGAAAGAAGTAGTCCTCTGGAGGCAAACTCTCTCCTCTGTCCTGCTCCTCCCTCAGGTATAGGAGTAATCTGAGTTACTACCCCTCAAATATTCAGCAACAGCTCTAGAACATGGTGAATGCTGTAATGATTACTTCAATGCTGCTAACTAGCATGCGTATCCATTTATAAAGGAAAATGCAAGCTCTTTTTCAAGAAACTCCTAGCTTCCCACAGTCCATTATTATAAAATAATAGATGTTGATTTTTACCACCATAAATTAATTTTATTTTTACAAAGTTCCGTTAAATATAAGGGACACATTCTAATAATGTGGGGTCTTAATAATTAAGATTTGTCAACTAATAGCAGGAACTAAGGTGTAGACTTATCTAAGGTCTGAGATCCTGATTTTGAAAGAAAAATGACATACAGCTTATATCCTTGATATTATTTATTTCCTAGTAAAGGTTCCATGAATTTAATCTACACTAATTAGGTCTTGAGGAAAACACTAAAGGCATAAAGATAAACAGTTGGTATTAATTTAAAATTAAGCTTACTTTGCAGTAACTGAGTTAATATTTCTTGATGGCTCTATTAGCCAATTATAATACTACATTCAAATTCTAAGCCCTTCAATTCTGACAATTACAACTGTTTGAGTGAAGATTATATTTGCTGATTATTTTTGCTTGTGATATATCACAAGATTGAATTTAATCATGTAAATATTTTAGTTTGGAAGGCAAATTGAATTCTCTTTCTCTCTTCCTGTCTTTAATTTATAATACATTGCTTTGCATTGTTCTTATGTCTTATTTTTTACTGTATTTTCTAATTTAATGAGGAGCTCAATCTTTCACCTGTTTTCTACCCATTCTCATCTCTACTTTCTAGAAGCAGGAATTCTAACATGGGTTAAGGACAGCATGAAATACTGAGGACTAGAATTTGATCACAGCTCAAACAAAAGTGCAGAATCACTGTGAAGGGCAGAGAAGTTAAAAGTCATTTTCCATATGGATGCCTTTATTGGACTTTCATGTAGGGCTTCTTTCAAAGGGGTGCCTGGGTGGATTAGTTGGTTAAGTACTGGCTCAGGTCATGATCTCAGGGTACTGGAATCAAGCCCCGCATCTGGCTCCCTGCTCAGTGGGAGGAAATCTTCTTGTCTCTCTATCATATACATATCTGATTGAAATGTATATAGATATAGACACATAGCATATATATAATATATTTACCTAATAGATGTCTGATAGATATATCTGGAGTATATTAATTCTAGAATGATTTCCAACTTAAAAAAGATGGACTTACATGATTAAATTAAATCATATCGGAATTAGTGTTTTATAAACATCATTTGAGATAGGGTTTATTTCTTATACCAATTAATTTCTAATAATTTGTATTTAATAATCTAAAATAAATTGTGTTGTTACTGTTTTACATTGATTAAACCATGTGCAACAAAACAGCATAAGAGTTCACTGGAAGCTGGAGTTCACTGGAGTTTTCCTGTAGAAGGCACCAGTTGGGAGGCTTCTCACCATGAAAATTGCTGCTCAGCTGAAGGGTCAGACATTTAACATGGGATACAAGAACTGAAAGAGACTTTCAAGATTACCTAGTTCAATATCCTTACTATATTGATTAAAAAAAAAAAAAAGTGTTACCTGGACATGGCAGATGATTTGCCTTAAGCCAGAATGCTGGAGTTCATTGTGTGGAATGGGTGGTGACTTTGTGCAACATCATTGTTTCATGTGTGACCAAGTTCATTTCCCTAGGTAACTCAGTTTCTATATCTCTAAAATAGAGATGTTGTCATTTCTTATTCTTATATCCAACTTTAAGATTACTTAAGATAAGTTATGTAAAGCATTAAAAAGGTTAAACTCAATACTCAACTTACTGAATAAAACCAGTAAGTGTTGGCTATAAGTATTAATTACATTAGAATGTATATCATAATTTTTTGATCATTAAAACAATTGCTTTTCAATTTAAATGCAGTTAACTATTAATGTTAAATAATAATGTAACCATGCAGAAGACTGAAACTGGACCACTCTCTTTCACCATACACAAAGATAAACTCAAAATGGATGAGAAATCTAAATGTGAAACAAGAGTCCATCAAAACCATAGAAGAGAACACAGGCAACACCCTCTTTGAACTCGGCCACAGTAACTTCTTGCAAGATACATCCACAAAAGCAAAAGAAACAAAAGCAAAAATGAACTATTGGGACTTCATCAAGATAAGAAGCTTTTGCACAGCAAAGGATACAGTCAACAAAACTAAAAGACAACCTACAGAATGGGAGAAGATATTTTCAAATGACATATCAGATAAAGGGCTAGTTTCCAAAATCTATAAAGAACTTATTAAACTCAACACCAAAGAAACAAACAATCCAATCATGAAATGGGCAAAAGACATGAAGAGAAATCTCACAGAGGAAGACATGGACATGGCCAACATGCACATGAGAAAATGCTCTGCATCACTTGCCATCAGGGAAATACAAATCAAAACCACAATGAGATACCACCTCACACCAGTGAGAATGGGGAAAATTAACAAGGCAGGAAACAACAAATGTTGGAGAGGATGCGGAGAAAAGGGAACCCTCTTACACTGTTGGTGGGAATGTGAACTGGTGCAGCCACTCTGGAAAACTGTGTGGAGGTTCCTCAAAGAGTTCAAAATAGACCTGCCCTATGACCCAGCAATTGCACTGTTGGGGATTTACCCCAAAGATTCAGATGCAATGAAACGTTGGGACACCTGCACCCCGATGTTTCTAGCAGCAATGTCCACAATAGCCAAACTGTGGAAGGAGCCTCGGTGTCCATCGAAAGATGAATGGATAAAGAAGATGTGGTTTATGTATACAATGGAATATTACTCAGCCATTAGAAACGACAAATACCCACCATTTGCTTCAACGTGGATGGAACTGGAGGGTATTATGCTGAGTGAAATAAGTCAATCGGAGAAGGACAAACAGTGTATGTTCTCATTCATTTGGGGAATATGAATAATAGTGAAAGGGAATATAAAGGAAGGGAAAAGAAATGTTGAGAAATATCAGGAAGGGAGACAGAACATAAAGACTCCTAACTCGGGGAAACGAACTAGGGGTGGTGGAAGGGGAGGAGGGCGGGTGTTGGAGGGGAATGGGTGACGGGCACTGAGGTGGACACTTGACGGGATGAGCACTGGGTGTTTTTCTGTATGTTGGTAAATTGAACACCAATAAAAATTAATTTAAAAAAAATAATAATAATGTAACCTTTATAAATACTAATGTTTTTATGGTTCAGGTAATAAAATCCTAGAGTTTATACTTAGAGAGTCTAAGGTAAGATATGGGCAATTATTTTCATTCTGTTTATTTCAAGGGAAAATATCTTTACTTACTTAATGCCATATATATTAATTAATATATTTATATATAATTAATGTATATATATATGGCAAGGAAAGAGAGAGAAATGTATTTGCCATATATATGTGTGTATATATATATATACACACACATCTGCATACACACACACATATATACTTTAATTAGGTATTTGTCTTCCTATAGTTGATCCTTTTTTTAAGAAAAGATTTATTTACTTTTTTGAGACAGAGAATGAGAGTACAAGCAGGAGAAGCAAAGGGAAAGAGAATCTGAAGCAGACTCCATGCTGAGTGCAGAGCCTGACCCAGGGCTTGATCTCACAACCTGGGATCATGACCTGAGCTGAAACCAAGAGTAGGCTGCTTAATCAACTGTGCCACCCAGGTGTTCCCCTAGTTGATCTTAATAGACTTTTTTAAAAACTTTTTATTTATTTATTTATGATAGTCACACAGAGAGAGAGAGAGAGGCAGAGACATAGGCAGAGGGAGAAGCAGGCTCCATGCACCGGGAGCCGGACGTGGGATTCGATCCCGGGTCTCCAGGATCGCGCCCTGGGCCAAAGGCAGGCGCTAAACCGCTGTGCCACCCAGGGATCCCTTAATAGACTTTTGATCTTCAAACTACACCAATCATTATAAACTATCATTATTTTCTATGGAATTATTTATAAATTTTAATGAAGATTTTGTAGCATCTTCAACATATCTCCAAATTTGGGAGTGTGTTTTTTTTTAACAAGTTGGTAATATGCTGATAATTATATTCAAGCCCTTTTTAAGACTCAAAACAACAACAAAAATTGCTTTCCAAATCTGTGCTCCTGTTCCACTTCTGTCTTAAATAAGAATGATAATAGTATTCTAAATTAGTCTGGTGCTTATTCTTCAGTAGACTGCTTATGATAGTCTAAATTTTTCTTTATTTTTAAAGTGCATTTACTTCTTTTTCTTACATTATTCTTTATGTAGAAACAGATGTGCTATTTTGCTTCCTAACACCATCTTAAAATTGCCCTTGTAATTCAGTTCCTGAAATATCTAACCTTTCACTATACTTTATATAATTCTAATTTTAGTAATTTGGGGGAAGCTTTCTTATCTTACCAATTCTGGGGATAATGTTTGAATGCTTCTTGTAATTTAAAATCCACTTTTTTGTTATATAATTTTCTCTACGTAGTAGCAATAAACCAATTAAAAAGACAAGTCTTTAATGCTTTTGGTAAATAAAAAGGAGTTCTTTTATTTTAGCAAATTGTTCTACAATACCAAAAAGGGTTTAAAATTAAAGTACAGTCTGGGTTAAAACTAAATCTTAAAGACTTT
This sequence comes from Vulpes lagopus, assembly GCF_018345385.1. Lineage (NCBI taxonomy): Eukaryota > Metazoa > Chordata > Mammalia > Carnivora > Canidae > Vulpes > Vulpes lagopus. The sequence goes on along the minus strand of NC_054832.1, from coordinate 46,829,568 downwards.
TAAAGTCAAGACAGATTTTGCAAGGATAGGCTAAGGGACACATAAACTAACACTTGGGGATTGAAGAACATGCTCAATGGTCTACTCTAGTCCAAGTCACTATTTCAAAAACAACCTTCTATGCCAAAGAGACATAGTGAAGGAAAGTGCAGTTTGCTGAAGAAAGGTGATGTTACAGAAGAAGAGTTTGATGGAAAACAAAAATAAATAGGGTCTACTCTATTGCTTGACTTCCCAATAAAACAAACACATTTACACACACCCATACCATCTTCCATAACATTTCTAAAAATATTCTTGCCCAACATAATGCATCACTTCTCCAAAGAGAGAGAACACAAACTCATTCCAAACTTGAATACCTGTGGGCCAGTGATGTGATAGCCCAAACTTTCTGACATTCATTTTCTTTCATTCTGTTTTGGTTTTGGTTATGCAATCTTAAGCAATTCCAGATCCAGCTCTCATAAAGACTGTAACTGGTGAGCTAACATATAAATATAAGCATCTTGAAAATATATATGTCATATAAAATGGGAGGAAAAGCAAAAATATGCATTAAAGCTTTTAGTTAAGAGAGAGTGCCATTGATCTTAACCCAAAGACTTTATATATTGTGCTAATCACGTAGAGAATAGAACCGTAATCTCATGGAAAACTGTTGGCTAAATCCATCAACAGTGGATCAGCCAGTATAAACTGCTCCAAGATCTAGTCAGTCATATTATTCTTGTCCAGTGCCCTTCACTGTGACCTCTTCAGAGGCACATTAGAGAGAATTCCCCTGCAGGCTGTGCTACCAGCATAGCTACTTGCTTCTCATTGTGTGAGTGTTTGGACATTAAAATTGAGCAACTACAGGCTCAGTTCTGATGATAGCTTATTAATATAACTTCCTCAAAGCCTGAGTGAGATATCAATTTTATTTTGTAGGATGATTTTGCTAGTGACCATGAGCCGAATTCTCTGAACTGAATTGGGGATCATTCTTTTACCTAATCCCAGCTCTTTGCTAGTAACTTTGGCCTCATAGCAAAAATGGAAAGTAACAAATGTCAAGCTCAACCTGATAGGTTTTCCTCATGCCTCCCAAATATTCTTATGTCAATCCAGCCTTTTCAGGTTGTTGTCACATCAGAAAACACTGTGGAGGAGGAATTTATTCCCCTGATTCATTGAGGATTTTCCTGTATAATTGCTTTCCTATTCCAGGATTCTATCATTTCCTATCTTACTCATTAACTTCAGGATACAGTAAAATGTCAATCTTCTGCTAAATAAGATGCACAGCTCTAACCAGTCAGATATTCCTTGCTTTGGAAAACATGTTCCTTAGAAAGCTCATATAGTAATCTTCCTGTTGTCTCTCTGCTTCTAACGTGTCAGCTTGGACTGGAGCTTGCTTCTGTTTCATAATATCTCAAAGAAGGCCACTAGAAATTGGATTCAGCTCTACTTCTCTTGTTTTTGTGAAGAATGGTGTTCTGTAGGGTGCAGCTCCATTTTCCCAAAGAAGAGGTGGAATAAACAACCATTATTGATCCATTTTATTCATTTGGGTGGTGTTAAGAAAAAACTCACCATTTTTTCCTCTCTGTGTAGGGAAAAAACTCATTCTTTCCTAATGTGTGTTTCTTTCCCATGTGGCTCCTTTGCTACTCACACAGAACATTGTACTTCTAATGCTTCTGGTCACCAAATGTGTAGAGGTTTTCCCCACACCAAGCAAGTCTCTGTGACACCAGGTGGGAGTCCTATAATTTAACTTAATTCTGACAGTATTTACCCAGAGATAGCACTAGATCCCACAAATTAAGGGCTCAATCCTGTAATATGCCCCCTACCCCCACCCCCTCCACACACATCAGATGCCAGTTGCAAGTGCAGGTTATCATTGATGCTTCTGACTGGCCTGCTCTAGATCAGAGGTTCCAACAACTCCCTCCTTGGGTTCAGTTAATTTGCTAGAGCAGCTCACAAAATCCAGGGTAACATTTATGTTTACCAGTTTATTAAAGGATATGATAAACAATACATAGAAACATCCAGATGGAAGAGATGGATAGGGCAAGGTGTGGGAGAGGGCAGGGTGATTCTATGCCCTTTCCAGGCATGCTATCCTCCCAGCACCTCCATGTGTTTAGCAATCTGGAAGCTCTCTGAACTTTGTCCTTTTGGGTTTTTATGGAGGTTTCATTATATGGTCATGATTGATTAAAGCACTGGTGATTGCCCATTGATTCAACCTCCCTACCTTCAGCCCTCCCCAGATGTTGAGGCTGGGACTGAAAGTTCCAACTCTCTAATCCCAACAACCACCCCCTATCCCTAGGTGGGGTTCAGGGTCACCTCATTAACATAATACACCTTTATCACTCTCCCCACTTATGAAATTCCAAGGGGTTTAGAAGCCTTTTTTAGGAATAAGGCCAATTACCAAACATTTAGTTCTTACTAATATATGGTGGCAGTATCACACATGGAATCAATCTACCTAATGTCTTAAGCTTTAAGAGAGTTTCTCCATCCACATCAACGAGTGGAAAGCAATGACTTGGTAGTGTGCCTACAATCTTAAAGTCTTTTCTAGGTAGGTAACCCAACAGTGGCACCCAAAGAATTAGTAAGCTTGATACACTTAGCCGTGTCCTGCTGCTCAGGATTAATGAGAAGCAAAGGTAATTTTTTTTCTTTTTTAACTAATGATTCTATTGTATTCTGACATATTTGATTCAGAAGAACTCAGGCAAGAAACAGAAATAGGCTTCCTCAAATACTAAAATTTGAAGGAAAATTAGAGAAATACCTAAGCAACTTTAGTGAGGATATCAGTTCCACTAACTCATCTAATGTGTACTGATCATCCTCTCCACCCAGCAGATATTCAGCAATATATAGAGAAACTACATTTAAGTCATGTCTACTCTTGAAAGTAGGAAAACAATATGTTCTTCATTCTCAAAGAGAGCTCAGTTTCTGGTTTGGGGTAGAAAGTCAAGAGAAAAAGTTTTGCAATACTTGGGGTATTTTAAAATCCAGCTCATTCTGAATGGTTGCAAATATTTTGCCTTCTATTTCCACCCACTGTTCTTTTTCTTATCTGAGCCATTGGGTGGTAGAACAATGGATGGAAATAAGTAGAAGGTGGAAGAATGGAAACGGAAGAACCAGAGCGCTGTAACCATGCCTATTTTCATGCTAGAACTAACAGCTTAACCTCTTTTTCCTTCTCTCTTTGAGTCCTTTTTTGGTAATATAAGGCTATTTTATGCATGAGTGTAGTTATTTCCTTTCATTAAAATGGATACAGCACTTGATCCATGCATCAATTCCATCTGTAATCATAATTTCAAAGAAAATTGTAGAACCAAGTTAATTATTCAAATAATCTAGAATCACATTTTTATATTCAGAGTCGAGATAATTGACAAAAGCATTTCAGACTTCAATTACCTCAAAACTACTTTGAGTTTCCTCCTCATTTAGAAAATTTCTATATGGCTTTGCAATTAACACACTTTGTTTTCTATTCTTTTATTATTTATTTACTTTATTATTCTTTATTATTTATTTACTTTATTATTTGTTATTCCTTTTTGAATATGCCATTGTCTTTTGGCAAATATTTGGTCTTCTGTGCTACCAAATCCAAAAGGAGTATATAAACGATAAATCCATTTGTTGTAAAGAACTTCGGGCTTGAAAATGTATTGTTTTTCCTTTCTTAGAATTTTCTGCAATTGGGGTGCCTGGGTGGTTCAGTCAGTTAAACATCTAAAGCATCTACCTTTGGCCCAGGTCCTTATCCCAGGGTCCACATGAGGCTCCCTGTTCAGCAGGGAGTCTGCTTCTCCCTCTGCCTCTGCCCCTCCCCCTGCTCATGTTCTCTCATTCTTTCTGTCAAATAAATAAATAAAATCTTAAAAAAAAAAAAAAAAAGATTCTCTGCGATTACTTTTAATCACTATTCTGACACTTTTTTCCCAAGTTTCTTATTCGGGTGACTCATATCTACCAGGATGAGGTAAGGAAGTAAAAAGGCAAAGGGGAATCATCCATGGAAGAGCTTTCAGGAAAGGAGAAAGAAATAAAAACCCAAAGAGAAAACAGGGCTTTGATCAAGATTCAATCTCTACGAATCAGTCAGCAGGGGTGAGAAATCTGAAAGAACAAGAGTATTTGTTTTATTGCCATATTTGAAAAATCTCATGTCAAGTACTTATCATCAAATGAATGAAAGGGAAGGGCTTTGAAATGTATGCCTTCCAAGAGAAAAAAAGGGTGGAGAAGACATCTTCCTTTAAGGGCCAAAGGACACAGTTTGCTGGGAAGTAATTACTTTCACTTCAGCTGGGTCTGACACCAGCTTTTGCTTCAGTGACACTAAGTAGGGATGCTGATAGCAGCCCACAATACGGGAAAATCGCCCTGCTCTAAAATGCCTTTTTTTTTTTTTTTTTTTGAATGCAGGACACAGAGAGACAGAGAAGCACAAGAAAATCTGGTGTTTGGATCACCTCTGCATCTCATGCTTCACTGCTTTGTTACCACCAGTGGCAGGACTGCTGGTAATATAATGCAAGTACTCAGGGAATCTACGTCTAAGCTAAACAGCCAAAAACCTGAGGGCACAAGATTCAGCTTCAGGCATCGTTCTCTTTTCTGTAGCCCTTCACTTAATATCAACAGTCTAGGCAATTGTTTGAATAGTAATGAACCAAATCTCTCCTTAGCAACAGTCCAGTTTAAAAAATGGATATCAAAAAGAACCATACTTTTAATAATAATGTGGGTTTTTTTTTCTTCTGTTATCTTTTTAGTCTGAACATACTGGAAAAGGTTCATTATAAAGTGATCCATAAGAAACTGCTTTATTTTTTTCCTGCATTGTTTCAAGAGTGACAATAGAACTGTGTTCAGGATGTCAATATTGTTATCCCAGTGAAATGGACACTGCTTTACAGAAAGATTTCAATTTGCCATGAAATCCCAGAACCTAAACTAAATAAGGAAATTTACTACTGCTACCTCTAATGGTCCCTAATAAGTTACATTTTTTATATTTTTAGTTATCCCTTGTTTTTTATTTGTTTTTCTTTTGATTGTTTTCTGGTCTTTTGGAGGAATACAATTCTATCAATAAAGTTGACTACTTTGCTTTAGCTGTGTGGTTCTCTAAAGGGCTCAGTTATCCATTTATTGCTTTTTGTGGAAAATAATAAAAGGCAGATAAATTACAATAACGGAAACTTGAAATATGTACGTATCAGATGAAATTGCAAACATAATTATGCTTGATCATGAAAAAAGTAAGCTATCAAAGTGAGCATAAGCTATTATTTCAGAAATTGTTCAATCATGTTGCATTATAACAGACATTAAGCTTTTCTTTATGGAAGAATTCTTAAAATTAATAAGTTATTACCCATTTTCCTGACATTTTAGAAAACAATGCTGTATTCAATTTTAATAATGAAGCATCTTTGTTCAGTTAATATAATATCAATCTTCTATAAGGAAAAGAGATTGAGGTCACTATAAATGGTTTTAGATAACATTAGATGAATAATAAAAGTAGGTGAAGGGACCTGAAATTTCCAGATTTAGATGGGGCCAAAGCAAATTCTTAAGACAAATGCATATTTTCAACCCAATGTTACAAGATGAAAAACATCAAAATACGAGTAGCCATAGTACTATCAAATACAAACACTATTATTTACAATAACATTTTTCAGAGACTATCTCTCACAGGATGTAGATGTCGGAATGCCCACAAAATAAGTCTAAATACATGGGTGAGTTGGAGAAACTCATTATTAAATAGATTTGGAAAGTATCTCTATCCTTTATCAACATGTTGTTTTCCCTAACCATCATTTTCCATTCTGGCTTCCTAATATCATCCACTTATCATGAAGCTGTGGTTTCATGAGATTGGTAGCTCCCAGACCCCGAAGGGAGATCTAATCCACCTGGGCCACGCTTGGCAGTCCCATTTCCCTTACCTGTAACTGTTTTAGAATTGGGCTTGAACTCCACCTGTGGCCATTGAGATGGGAGGAGAATTTTCCTTGAGGTCTTTGAAGATACATTTCTTTATTTTTTAGAAAAACTAAAAGTCAAACTCTTCTTTTTCTGGAGATTGCTGTCTTGGGAAATGATACCCAATATCCATTTATAACTCTTAGAAGAATGAATAATGAAGAACAAACATTTGACACATTAATGATGACAGAGTGGAGAAAGGGGGATCAAAATCTGGATTCTTAATGACATCTTAAACCAGATTAAAACAAGGCAACAGGCTGCCTTACTTCTGGTATTCTTTTCAGTGAGATAAATAATAATGATGATGATGGTGATAATGTTTTCATTGTTCAAGGCAATTTGAATTGAGTTTCTTTTTTCTTGTAGCCAATTTATTCCTAAAAGATACAATTTCTCACACACACCAACGAACCCTGCCTGGTGATTAGCATGAAATCAAATTAAAATTTAAGGGCCAAGAGCTAACAAATTAAAAGGAAATGGAACAATATTGGGACATTCACTCATGAATGTTTGCTCATACCGCAAATAACCCAATGTTCATATACACACCCACTCATACACACAGCCTTGAAAGAAAAGAGGTTTAATTTCATAACCTTTCCCCAAGCATCTAATGATGCCAAAATAATCAGTTACTTTGATGACATTGATACAACAGCATTTATATCAATGAAACAGTACTTTGTAGACCAATCAATATATTAATTCATTTTTCAACCAAATGGTTTGGCATATTGAAGAATAAGATAATGATGTAAATTGGTTTGGGTACAAGAATTTCAGTTTTTGTTACCCAGTGGAAGATACTGATTGTGTACATAACCTATATCCCATGTCCTCTGATAAGTGCTAAAATCAAAGAATTGAATAAAACATGGTCTTAACTCTAACAGCATGATGCAGAATTCAAGGTGTCAACACCAATAATTTCTCAAGTCTTTCTCCAAGGTGTATATAAAAGGAAATGAAGTAAATCTTATGCATCTACTTTAGATATAATCTGTGTTGCCAGAGCAACAGAGTGGAAGATTTTTATTCTAAATACGTTTAGAATGCAAATTGTTTTGGAACATAGTTTGTACAGAAATCAGTCAACAGTGTGCTATTGTGGATGGTCTAGTTTACAGAAAAGTGTTTATTTATGCTTTGTAGGTCTTTTTTCATATATATATATCTAATAGAAGAGACATGAAAATTGAATTCAATCATTTGCTTTAATTAAAAACCCACTGTCAAAAAAGTTTCCATCTTAATGTTATCTCATAACATCTGAGGATCCATTTTGGCTTACATAATTTTAGCAAAAAGAGCATGAAATTCATTTTCAAATAATGTGTCCGCAGTATGTTAGAGTTAAAAATGTTAGGCTATTTATTGTTGTGAGGCACTCGAATTTGAAAGGGACAGCTGATAAAGATGTAATTAAATCTTGCCTGTTAAGGAGTCTTATGAATTATTAAAATCCAGATCCTATTATTCCTTCTTAAATTATTCTTTTCAACTTCTTGTTGCCACATATGCCCCCCTCTCAAATGTTAAGCAATTACCCTTTTGAGGGTCAAAGAAGCACCTAAAGGGCCCATCTGGAAAGCTGAGATAAGGGCCTATGATTCAGCTTAAATAGCTGTTGCACTGAGACATTAAGATCAGGTTGGGGAGGAAGCCTTTACCTTGGGGTTCTCTGAACAGCTAAAAGATTTATTTGAGTGCACTTTACATCAGTTCTTGGATGCTTTTCTCTATTTTTGTACAGCTTCATTCTCATCTAACTTCAAACTGTTGAGTTTGTCTTGATATAAATGAAATATCAGATTGAAAATCAGACGCAATTTTGCAAACTAAAAAATATATATATAATTTATGAAAAATGGATTAACTGCCTGTTAATTTCATTAAAAAGCATTAAATAGAAACGATTCTTATTCAAGTTGTCCATACTTAAGAATTGACACATATCACAATTTGGACACCAACTGACACATATAATTCTGGCCTATCTTTAACCTGTAACATTGAATGTTTTTCAGGAATAAGTTAAACTTTGGCTTGTGACCCATTTACACAGAGAAAGTTAATAAGGCTGGGCTCTTTGATGCTAACAATACAATAGAACCGTGGTCAGGATGGAGTGAGGGATGAACAATGGCACTGCATGACTACAGAAGTTTGTGAAAGTAAACAACTTCCTCTAAAATCAGTCTTCCATCAAGTGATTATAAATAAATCAGTATCAAGTTGTTTTGATTTTTTTTCATGCATGGGTATTAGCAGAAACATTTCTAAGTACTACAGAGTTAAAGCAGATATGTTCCAAAACACATCATGTGCCTGCAGCTCCATCAAGGCAGTAAAAGACGTGGTTTAGAATATCATTGAGGAAAACACAAAATATGTTTAGAGATTCATTTGTGTATAGATCCTACAGATAAATGTTTACATGGCAGTATTGATTAAATTTTTTAACTAAAGTTCTGAATTTTCATAGTCATTTAAACCACTATACCAGAGTTCTTTAGGAGTATACTACTAAATTTTCATCGATGTGTACTGTTTATTTTTTTAAAGCAGTATCTGTTATCTGGAACATTTCTTTAGTGAATAATGCAGTGCAATAGAGAGCCCTGAAAATTTAGTCTTCTGAATAAATGTGAGATTAGAAACAAAGGGCGACCATGAGATCATGTGATATTTATTAATAAATTTGTAAAACATTTTTTAAAAAGTATTTATGGTTTATGATTATATCATAATTACTACTTGGTTGCTTTTTTCAGTTTTTAATTCTTTTATAAATGTGTTGTCACAGGGATCCCTGGGTGGCGCAGCGGTTTGGCACCTGCCTTTGGCCCAGGGCGCAATCCTGGAGACCCGGGATGGAATCCCACGTCGGGCTCCCGGTGCATGGAGCCTGCTTCTCCCTCTGCCTGTGTCTCTGCCTCTCTCTCTCTCTCTCTCTCTCTGTGACTATCATAAATAAATAAATATTTTTTATATAAATAAATTTTTTTTAAAAAAAATGTGTTGTCACAATTTCAAAATCTAGGGTTGTCTCTCTCAAGTTTTCTATTTCACTTTAGACCCAAAAAGGTCTACATTTACTTACTTTAAGTTGTTTTATGCAATCACTCCTTATCAACACAGTATCTGTTTCATTCCTCCATCTTCCTCTCTAGGACATGTCATCTAACCCTTCTACAGTGGCTCAGCGCCACTTTCTCTTCTCAGAAGCACACCTTTTATGTTTTATTTGCTCACATCAACTGGTTTAATATACATATATATATGTGTGTGTGTGTGTGTGTGCATGTATATATATAGGTATATATAGGTGTATATATATAAAGGTATATATATGTGTGTGTGTGTGTATACCTAAATCCTTGTGTAATACTGAACATAGATAATTGAAAAAGGCATTCCTCTCTAAGGTGGGGGGTAAGGGAATGGTGTTGAAAGTTCCCAAAGAGTCAAGATTGGGTAATACAGAGTATAAATTATGACCAATTTGCTTATCGATTTATTCTTATTTGTCATTCGAGAAAAGGGGCAAAGAAGCTTGATCAGGGAAAGTAGAAACTGGTTGAGTCAGTTAAACTACCTTTACAAAGTTGAATCATGCTAGAATCAGTGACAATTGAAATTGAACATCCTTATTACCTTATTATCTTACTTATCAAAAATGCTGCCAATTTTTGCCTTCACACCCCATGTTCTCTGAGAGGAAAGTAGAACAACCGAGTTTCATGACTTATGATGGAAGTTAGCCAACAAAGCATATCAGGTCTTTAAGATATGTACAGGAAACAAGGGAAGAAGAGAAGGAAGATAGAAAAATTCATATATTATTTTGGATGAATTTTCCAATAGTAAATAAGAATAATATTTATTGAATAATTACTTACATGAAAAGACAGACCTAGATTTTGTGGAGTCTAAAAGTTATAAGATATGGAGGCCCTTTTAAAGAAAGCATGTATCAAATTCTAAAAATAATCTGATCATGCCCACTCCAACACAACTTGACATGAGAAATTACTAATACAAAATGCTCTTATCCTGGGGATTAGGCACTTCTGTGTAAAGAGCCCTCACAATTAACTCCAAAAACTTCAGGTGAGTCTGCCTTGGACATACGGTTAGACCTGCATTGAGCTTGTTTCATCATCACACCAAGAAAATGAGGGAGAAAACTGAGGCCTGGATAGGTTGAATAAGCTGCGCAGGTCCATGCAGTTAGGAAGAAATGAAGCTAGGATGCCCACTCTTGTCCTTTAGGCTCTGGAGTTGACCCACTCCAACTCTTCTAAGTACTGTCTGCAGATCTGATTAGCGTTTGTAAGTGAAATGCTACAAGCAGAGCATGGGAAGAAAGGGGACATCTGTTTAACACTGGTACTTTTATTAAACATAAAAGCTTGTATATTTTTCCTTTTTCATTGCTTTTATCCCAGGATTGACTTACAGCATTTTAAAATGGTAGTTAGACTGCATTAGATCCTATGTTGTGGGGGAAATGTATTCATGGCAAATCTTTAAAGAAACAAAATTGAGTGGAACAAGAAATGGCCCAGAAAATAATTCAGTAATTATCTGAGGAACAAAGACATTTTCATGTCGAGAAGAAACTAACCCCTCAATATTTATTCTTATACTCATTATTTAATATGAAAAGGGAGCTCATAAATACCTTGACTCTCTGAAATGTATGAGTTTAGTAAATAGGTAACTATTTACCCAACTGTAGATAAGTAGACTAAAAGGGAAAGTATTAATGCTATGAAGAGATGGGTCCAGAACAAGGAAAATAAAGTACCTCTTTACTCTTTGAAGTAGTGGGAGGTAAAATAATGCAATATGTTATCCTTAGAAAGGGATTTTCAAAATGTTTTCATTGGAGCTCTAGGAATTTCAAGACATTCCTGGACACTGCCTCTCCACCTCAGACACATCTCCACCTATATCATATATTCTAGACACACATTTTTTAAAGAAAGTAAAGAAATAAAAGCAGACTGTGTTTATAGAGGAGCCCCAGGAATCATGTCCTACAGGTACAAGTAAGGAAAAATAATAACATGCTAGTTTTAGAGGTTTATTGATACATGTGGAACTAACTAAAATCAAATCAACAAAAGTTTTCCTTATACAAATAAATTCCAACTGGGTACGTATGTAATGGACTAGTGGTCTTCTGAGGAAATCTATCTTCAGATCAACACAATAAATGATAGTTCATGAGTCAGAACGCCTATGATGATACACGTTTTGAATTTAGAATCTGCACAATTGGGAGAATTTCAGAAATTGAATTTCATTTTCTAATAACTTAGAAAGCTTGAAACACTACTTTCCGACACTCGGTGTTACACTCTAATTGTTACACTCTAACAATTCAAACTAATGCCATTATTTCATTTTTTCAAAAAAACAATCTGGAAGTTATTTTTTTTTTTTTGACTGAAGAATAAGACAATTTTTGTTTGCTCTTCAGTCTTGGTTAAGATGTGATGAAGGGATATTAAGTTGTTGCTAGCCATACTAGAAATAGAAATGCTAGTATAAAGGATTTAGTGTACTACAAGATCAATGAATGTTTACTGAATGATGAATAAATAAATTAACTAATTAAATTTCACTACAGAAAGAGTATTACTCTGACCCTGAAAGTCACTGAGCGTTCTTAGCAACTGGGCTCTTGAACTATGTACTACTATGTCACAGAAGTGATCTTTTTGATTGTCTTGAAGGGGTTCTAGGAAAATGTTAATACTGATTAAAGATTTAAACTTCCCAAGGAATCCATGATTTTTTTTGTTTGTTTAATAAATTTGTAATTCTAAATAAAAGTTCAATCACAACAAAAATACTTCTAATGTCTTAAAAATGGCAATCACCACAGAATTCCTGAGTACATGTGAGACAACCCTGGACTACATTATTAATAGGGCACAGGAGTTTGCAAAGAATGAAGGTACTACGTTAACAAGTGAGGGCTTAGCTTAGTCAGTATTAAGAATGCTAAGAAAACTTCAATTATAAGCAAGACTGGTAAGGCCTGAAGGTTTTAGGTGGTTAAAAATCTCACTTTATCTTCCAAATTTATGGATTTTAAACACACATACTGATGCTCCGAAGTCCATAGTAATCATTAGACATTATTGAGTTGGGTCTGAGAATGATGTGTCCAAAGAAACTTGAAGAACTATTTCTGAAACAAGTTGCAGTCCGTACATGCTACTATGTTATTAAACTACTAGCCATATGTCTCTAAATTCATGAAGCCAGGGGCCCAGTCAACGAAGGGAGAGAGAGATTAGGATATTAAATACTGGATGTTATGGCTTAATTAGACTAACTATGTGTAAACATAAATTGACTTTTGTATTGTGCTGTCTGCTGAGAAGGGGGTTGGGAAGTAAGAGGCCTTTTACCTTCACACATACCATGGTTCTAAGAACATTTTGCTTTCAATAAAGAGAAATTACCCCACCATGTGAGTAAAACTTCTGCAGAATTTCTGTTTAAAAATGTAATCGTATTTTCATTTTTATAGAAAATGAAGCTATTTAATGCCTTATGGATTGCCACATAATTATAAGCAGAATCTGTAAAGAACATTACAATAATTTGTAATTTAACATTTATTGTGCACAGAAAACATGTTGAACCTTGCCACCTGGCAGACTTAGATGAACTTTTTGTTTAGAGGGGTTACAAAATAAGAGTAATATTCATTTTCGGAGTATGAGTACATACTAAATGTGCATAGCATATCAATTGTCCAAGTGGAAAGCGGCCCTCATTTTTCCTATTGAGTTCTATGTTTTATATAATGAGAAAACAAATTCTATTTTGAATATTATATTAAACTTAATGGCACATGTCAGATAATTAAGAAAAAACATCTTAGTCAATTATTGACTAAATATTGATGAGTAGTTCTACGTCCTCAGTAAATAGTAGTTAATGACTACAATTTTATTCCTTCTTTTTGTTTGGCATTATCCTCAGAAAGATTATCTGCCTTGCATAGGTTTCAGAATTAAAAATGTGCCAATACACATGACTTTATAAATGTAATCATTCTTATATACTTTCCGCCTTGTGGTTGAAAGACAAAAGTCAGTTATTTATTAAGAGACTCATGACTCAACCATTTAACTAAATTGATTTTAAAATGTTATGCTGGCATTATCAACAATAGCCAAACTATGGAGAGAGCCCAGCTGTCCATTGCCTGATGAATGGATACCATATACCCTATGGTATAGGGGTGCCTGGATGGCTCAGTTGGTTGAGCGTCTGCCTTCAGCTCAGGTTAAGATCTTGGAGTCCCGGGATAGAGACCCATGTCTGGCATTTGGCTCCCTGTTCAGAGGGGAGTCTGCTTCTCTTTCTGCCCCTCACCCACCCATGTGCATGCTCTCTCTCGCAAATAAATAATTTTAAAAAATAAGATATGGTGTATATATACATACACACACACTCATTCACACAATGGAATATTACTCAGTCATCAACAAAGGAAATCTTGCCATTTGCAATGACATGGATGGAGTCAGAGTGTATTATGCTAAGCGAAATAAGTCAGAGAAAGACAAATACCATACAATCTCACTCACATGTGGAATTTAAAATACAAAACAGACAAACCAATGGGAAGGGAAAGAAAAAAAAGGAGAGAAGGAAACAAGCCATAAGCGACTTTTATTAGAAAACAAACTGAGGGCTAATGGAGGGAAGTGAGTGGGCATTGGGCAAGATGGGTGATGGATATTAAGGAGGGAACTTGTGATGAGCACTGGATGTTGTATGTACGTGATGAATCACTGAATCCAGATATCAGTATTGCACTGTGGGGAAGAGGGGAATTCCCTCTTCCCCTTCCCAATAAATTTCTGCCCTCACTGTTCTAAGTCCTTTCCAACATAATTTTTCCTGTTCTAGGATATCATTATCAAAATTAAATTAAAAATAACTAAAAAATAAATAATAATAAAATTAAAAGCTAGGTATGTTGTAACGAAAGAAGCATATGATATAGCTGTTGCTAGGGTGAGGGTACTGCTTTTACCAAGCTCTAAGTAAATACATAAGATAAACCCACATAAAAATAAATTGAAACAAAACAAAATGCTATGCTGAAATGTGCAAAAGTTTTCTAACTAACGTCTCCATATTCAGAATATATTGTGTAGTCTAGGAACATATATAGACAGTAGAGTTAGAGAAGGTGCAGAAATTAATGAAAGCGAATGCTTCTGTTTTAATTGAATTTCACACATAAAGTTTATTAAGGAAATATACACTCATGATCATATTAGGCACTAAGAATCCTAGTTGTGGTAAAATACAAAGCAATGGCAGTCAAGCACTGAACAACTAAGCCAGTCTTGCAAAAAGAAGACAAAGTCTCTAAGAATTATGATCTTGAGATTGGAGGTTGTGAAAAAGAGGTAGAGTAAGTCACCCCTTTCAATGCCAATATAAAGTTTAATTTAAAAAATACCTAGTTACTAAAAAAATATATATACCTAGTTACTTTAAAACTATGTATTTATTCACTGATATATATGAAGGTTTCTAACTTTATTGTGGCAGAAATTTCTCCTATATCATAAAGCATTTAAAGCAAAAAGCAAAATTGAAAGAACTTTATAAAAACATATCTAGAACCTAGATTCTATTCCTATTTTCATCTCATATCTAACTACTCATATAATCTGCTTTATTTAATGCACTTAAATTGCAAACAACAAACCCATCTTTCTTAAATAACTTAGATTTATATAATTAGGTGCTATATTTGTTGACAGTATTTTTTATGTAAAATCAAAATAAAGTACAATGTACATTCTCTGAGTTTAGCCAAAACTTTGAAGATATAGATAGAACATTACATAACTTCTGAAAATTCCCTCTTCCCCTTCCCAATAAATTTCTGCCCTCACTGTTCTAAGTCCTTTCCAACATAATTTTTCCTGTTCTAGGATATCATAAAAATTGATTTATTGGGCTTTACTTCTTTTGTGTACGGCATGGTTTACTCAATATAATGTCTTCTACATTCATTCATTTGTTGCTTTTATCAATAAGCTATACTTTTTTTATTGTTGTTAAGTGTTCCATTATATGGATATATCAAAGCTAGTTTTTACGTGTTTTCCTGATGGCTATTTGGGTTGATTTATCATCACTATTACAGATTAAACTGCTATGACTCTTACATGTCTTTTTGTTAACATATGTTTTCATTCTCGTGGCCCGATATGTAGGAATTGATAGGGCATAAGTGGTTTGCGGTTAGTTTTATAAGAAACTGCTAATCCTATTTCTAAAGTGATCTTGGGAGACAATTCTCCAGGAGTCTCTTGTATTACCGCACTAATCATGCCAGTGAGGCACTTACTGCTCTTTGATTCCAGACTATCTTTATAAGATGCTTTGTCTAGCAAACAACCTTGGGAGATAGAGTTAGTGTCTCCCTCCAGAGCGAAGAGTAGGCTTACTGTCAATTATGAAAGATACAGATGCAGGCTCCCGAAATCAGGCTTCCTATCTCATAATGCCACCTATTTTGTGTTCAGTTGCCATCTGGTCTTCTTCCCATTACCCCTAAGAGCCCGGAAAATGTTGATATTCCGGTTACTGCTACTGCTGTGAGTAACAAAACACCCTCTTTCTATGGCCCAGAGGTACCCAATCTACTACCAGCAGCCATGAAACTGTGGGTGACTAAATATTTTCCTGTAAATAGGGTAAAATCTCATACTCATCAAAGATTTCGACAAGTTGTAGCCTTTAACGTCCCCACCAAGGTGAGGTTTCTGGTTGTTACACAACTTTGTCAACATTTAGTGTGGTCAATCTTTTTAATTTGATCTATTCTGATAAGTAGCTAATGACATTTGATTTTAATTTTAACTTTTTCATTTGCCAGATAATAAGTTGAATATTATTGTGTTCACTTCAGATATTCATAAATCTTCTTTTGTAAAGTTTCTTTTAAAAAAAAAAGATTTATTTGTTTATTTGGCAGAGAGAGAGCGAGCACAAGCAGGGGGAGAGGCAGACAGAGGGAGAGGGAGAAGCAGGCTCCCCGCTGAGCAGGGAGCCCAGCAGTGGGGCTCTAATGATCTGAGTCGAAGGCAGACACTTAACCAATTAAGCCACCAAGGCACCTCTTTTGTAAAGTTTTTACCCAGATCTTTTGCCCATCTTTTACTGCTTTATTAACAAAAAAAAAAAAAAAAAATGATTTAGGTATAGGCATAGGTATAGAGATAGATCTCGTATATAAGTCCCTTTCCTGGTATGTTCTGTCAATATTTTCCGCAAATATTTTTGTATCTTGCCCACTGATTTTCTTAATAGCAAATTTTGATTAACAGAAGTTCTTAATTTTGATGTTTAATTTCCTTTTTTTTGGTATGGTTATAGCTTTTTATATATACTATATTGTATTATGAATAAAAACTTTTTGCCTGCCACCAAAACACAAAAATACCCTCCTGTGCTTTTACTAGTAAGTTTCTGTCATTTTTTAAATTAAAACTTTTGGTTAATTAGCTACAATATGCTATTGTAAGAAACAATACAGAGAGATCCCTGTACCCTCTACCCAGTTTCCTCCAATCTTAATATCTTGCAAGACTACATGGTACAATAGGGGCGCCTGTGTGGCTCAGTGGGTAAAGCATCTGACTCTTGTTTTAGGCTCAGGTCATGATCTTTTGGTAAGGTCAAGCCCACATCAGGCTCTGTGCTGGGCCCATGGAGTCTGTTTAAGATTTTCTCTCTCCCTCTTAATCTACCCCTTTCCCTGCTTCTCTCTCCTTCCCTTAGAAAAGAAAAAAAAAATTACAGTACAATATCCCAATCAGAATATTGATATCAATACAGTCATGGTACTGAGCATTTCTCTGCTCACGAGGCTCCGTTGTGTGGCTCTTCTACACCCACACCTGCTCCTCTCTTATCTCTAGCCTCTCCTTAATCCCTGGCAACCACCAATCTGTTCTCCACTTTTATAACTCTGTCATTTCAAGAATATTATATAAGTGGAATTGTATAGTTTGAAACCTTTTGAGATTGGCTTTTTTTTTTCACACAACTTAATTCTCTGGAGATTATTATGTGTATGAATAGTTTTTAAAAATTATTATTTTTGCTGAGTAATATTCCATGCATGGATGTACTGCATTTATTTAATGCACCATTCACTCATTGAAGGATACCTGGGTTGCTTCCAGTTTGTGGCTGTTACAAATAAAGCTACTACAAATATTTACACACAGATTTTTGTGTGCACGTAAGTTTTTATTTCTTTAGGATAAATACCTTTAGAGTATAATTGTTGAGTCAAATGGCAGTTGCATTTTAATTTAAAAAAAAAAAAAGAAAAGATTGGGCAGCCCCTGTGGCTCACTGGTTTAGTGCTGCCTTCAGCCCAGGGTGTGATCTTGGAGACCCGGGATTGAGTCCCATGTCAGGCTCCCTACATGGAGCCTGCTTCTCCCTCTGCCTGTGTCTCTCTCTATTTGTGTCTTTCATGAATAAATAAATAAAATCTTAAAAAGAAGAAAAGAAAAAAACTTTTTCCCTCCAGAATGGCTATATCATTTTGCATTCCTACCAACAATGTATGAATGACCCAGTTTCTTTGCATTATCCCCAGTATTTGGTGTTGTCACTAATTTTTTTACTTTAGCCATTATGGCTAATATATGAATGTTTTTTTCTAAAAGGTAAGCTGACTTTTCATGTTGCCTAAATCTATTAACTCACATGCTTTGAGTCATGAGTTTAGGAGTGTGTTTCCCTTTCTGTTATTTTAACTTGGTATTGGGAGAATCCAAAAAAGAGGAAGTTATAAGAAAAATTTAAAAAATATAAAAATACTTAAACTTTCCAAGTGCACTCCATTTTTCTTTTATAGCTTTTTTTTTTTTTTTTAGTTTGTAATTGCTTATTTATTATGTGACTACAAATTAGATCGTTTAGTTGCTTACTGCGTATATCTGCCTTCACCAGTAGAGGGCAGGAATCCTGTCTGCTATCTCATTCTCCACTGTATTGCTCCTACCAGGAATATTATGCACTAGACCTAATAGAAATTAATAAATAACTATTGGATGTTAATATGATTTCTAAATAGACTCCTATCTTATATATGCAATTACTCAATAAATGATTTAAAAATAGTACTTACAATAAAGTAATTGTTTAAAAATTGTGTCCATGAGCATTCTATAAAACTTCCACTTTGAACAGTACCTTGACTTAATTCACTTTTCATCATGTATACAAGATTTACAATGACCTGAGTTAACTTCCACTGGTTTCTAAATGTCAGAGAAAATCCTGTTCGACTCAAAAGTGAGCTTTTTCTCCTTTTAAACATTTCCAACGGAAAACACTTTTTAAAGTGTCGCTGGTGCCACTTTTTAAAGTTTAAAAGTCCAACCTCTTGTACGCATAAAATGTCTCCCTTCTGTAACTTTATAGTCAATGACTCTGATAGAAGACTACAGGAGTTATTCAATATTCTTTGCTTCAGATGCAATACAAGCAAAGTTCCCCAAGACAGAACGTAAATCCAAGTCTTGAAAGTTTTCCAGTGAAAAACACTGCACCGTCTATGTGTTACCCCCATCTTGCCATGTGATTCCTCGTGCATACTTGATTCCATCAGTACCTTGTTTATATGTTCTTGCCCTTCAGCAGTGTAGACTCCTTCTAGCACATGTATTTTTCTCCTGAGCACCTGCCCTGGCTGGTACTGTCTTTTTGCCATCTACTTTGCAAACTGATATTGCCACAGAATGAACGTCTCTCTGAGCTCAGCTCTCTGACTGATGGCAGCTGGTATAGCAACACCCGAGCTCCCTATGGCCCTGGTGGAGAGCTCCGAAGCATGTATTTTACATTGTCCCCAGATTTCTCCCAGCAGGATTAAGTTCTAGTGACCAACACTGAAAACTCACTTGAAAATGAATGCTTTATTGGCTGCCTTCCTTCCTCTCTCTTACTTTCTAACTCTTCTACTGATGCTTTTTGGAATTACTTCCAAAATAAATTACTTGAATTCTAATCCTTGTTCAGGTTCTTCTTCCGGGGGAACTGAAAGTAAAATACAAATTCCTGTTTGAAGGAGAAAAGGAATGGCAGTTATTGGTTTCCTTCCAAATATCCCTTAATACGTTAATAAGTGAACTACATCCTACCAAGTGCAAAGAGAAAGTCATGCACTGTTGTTTTCCGCCCTCCCTGCGATCCTATAAAACCTACCATGTCAAGTCTTCCCTGTCTCTTAGGTAAAATTCTATGAGGTTTTCCTGACTTTTCTGTTCACTTCCAAATTTAATAACAAGTCTCATATTCAAATATTAAAGTCTGTGATATCCAAAGCCCTAGATAGAAGCAGTTCAGGCTCAGAAACCTGCACTGGAGAAAAAGATAAGGTTTCTTTCTTTACCATTTGTCTGTTTACTCATCACTTCCTTCTCTTCCTCCACTCACTCAGCAGCCTCTGGCTCCTTAGGGTTGGAATAGAGAAAGAAAAGAGAGGGAAGATTGAAATATTTGAATGTTATAGTGTCATAATCTGGAATAGTGTAGCTGATGCCACAGTGCTTGCTCTTTTTCTTCTCGGAGGTATGGTGGGCCAGCAATCTCCCTATCCTTGCTGTAGACCTTTCTCAGCACTATTACCTACAGTGATAATGCAGTCTCCAGCTGGCAGCTTCACACTTTTCCCCTTTCTATATTTGCCCTTTTCTGCACTGGACAGTTCAGTATACTTCTGCCTCTTTCAACCAAGATCATCTTTCCTCAGGCAGGAGGCCCTTTAGGTGGGACCATTTTCAAAATAATTCAAGGCAAGATAACTTCTAGAGTTCTATGGGGTCTCTGTAAATACTGGCTGTGGTCAGTGAAAACAGAATTTGCTCCCATCAAAGAAAGCCCTCTCTTTTATCAGTCAGGCCGGCTACAGGCAGCCCAGCTCTTGGTGTCACACTTCTCCAAATGTGGATCAAAACTAAATGTGGGTCAACACCAAACCCTGTGTCCTCAGCCCCAAAGAAAGAGATCAATTTTGAGCTTCGCTCTCTCCCAGACTCCAGGTTAGTCTCCTTCCTGCTAGTAAGAATGGCCATGATCTGTGAGGGGACATCTTAAATCTTTCTGCTTGGCTTGAGGTACGAGACGAAAGGACAAAAGTATAGTTCTTCCCACAAAAACCCATTATTAAGATCTTTCTCCTATTGATCTTTGTACTTCCTTTGTATTGGCTTGAGGCAGCTACAGACAAATGTTTATCCATCTGTCCATTTGGAGTACCCCTTAGTGAGTTCTGTGCAGGTGGTCTGGTACCTCACTTTCAAATTAATGGGTATTTAACACTCCTTCTTCTAATATTTTTGGCCCTAGCTAAAATTCTGAGAGAGTCGGAAAGTTCCACTGTAACATTCTGCTATACCTCTAACTCAAAACTTAAGTAAAGGAACTGAAAATTTTAAGTTTAAGAGTATTCCAAAATTTACGTTACATCTTAACCATGTATTACCTTGTTGGAATTGTCTTACTTAATACATCATCTAATAATTGTCATCAGTGACACCCAAGTTAGGAATTCAGTTTAGATGTACTTTTCATAAAATTATTTTCTAGGGACTGAGACCAACCTATAAGGATATAAAGGGAAAATATGTTTAAGAAAATACCTGGCCATTTGCAGATATTTTCAAGAAATGTTAAAAATGTCTTATCATAAAAGAAATTGTGAATTCTAAAATGACAAAAACAGAAATATTGCATATTGTACTCTGTAAATTCCTATTACCCAAATTAGAGTTATAAATTCAATACCAATTTTGATTTTTAAGTCTGCCTTCTAGTATTTTTCTATATTTTCCATTTTTTAATAATAAACGCACATTAAATGTGTATAAAATTTGTCTTTAGAAATAAAATTAGCTAGGTCAGCCCCAGTGGCTCAGCAGTTTAGTACTGCCTTCAGCCCAGGGCCTGATCCTGGAGTCTCAGGATCGAGTCCCACGTTGGGCTCCATGCATGGAGCCTGCTTCTCCCTCTGCCTGTCTCTCTCTCTCTCTCTCTCTCTCTCTCTGCTTCTCATTAATAAATAAATAAAATCTTAAAAAAATAAAATTAGCTAAATCAGAATGTAATCTCTGTGTTTTAAGAAATCTTCAAAGGGTTGACATTCTTAAGAGCCAGCTTTGCCTTAGGCAGATTAGTAACACCTGTTAATTGATTTGCCAATTATTTAATAATTATTCCAACAACTACACAAAAGCAGTAGGCTATCTTACTGCTAGTTCATGTCATGGCTTCTCAAACCAACAAAACATCTATAAGGATGTTCGTATTTTATTTAAAGCTGAAATATTGATGTGAGATGTAGTTGCAAAGACATTGAATCTAGAGGCATAGTGTTTATGTACAGATATTAAGAATAATGTCTTTTACAGAAACTCATAAACCAAGGATACATGCATTGTCTTTTTTTCTCCTCACAAGTTAGGAAGCAGAGCCTTTCTTAGAAGACTAGGGCATTCATCTCACTGAAAGTCAAAAAGATTATTTGCCTATGGGAGATACCATTTTATGATTAATAAGCATGGGCTTCAGAGATTTACAGAATTTGAGATGGCACTTTGTCTTATAATTTTTTTCCCTATTTTCTATTAATGAGGAATTCCTTGAAAGAGGCAAAAAACCCAATTAATTTAAATAGTCCTTTGCAGTGATATAGGAATTATGGCATTTTCCTAAAGCAGAGACTAAAATTGTCCTTTTGGCTATAGAAATTAATTGGTCCTTAAAAACACACTCTGTAAAAGTGCTGTTGTCTTATTCTATAAAAATGCTTTAAAATATATCTGCTGGAAAGTAAAATCATATATATTGAAACTGTCCATGGCTTTTCTCTGTTTGCAAATAAAAAGTTGCCTTTTTCTAATGCCAGGCAGTAAACTGAACCTGAATTCTAAGGATGATACTGTGAACTTTCTCATTTATATCATCAGGAGTGGTTAAGGCTCTGCAATTAGAACTCAGCTGACAATCTGGGTGATGAAGGAGGCACAAAAAGACTTCTGATTGCTCTTAAGCTGCATCATTGGCTTTGCACAGTACCAGCAACATTAAAGATTTTTTTTTTTCAGCAAATGAGTTACAAAAATAGAGGAAACAGCTTAGATCATTATTGTCTCACATTTAAGATGTGTGCTAACATTCTCAGGGTGATACACAATAAGGACGAAAAGAAAATAAGAATTAGTAAGAATGGGAGTCAAGAGTTCCCTTCAGAGGCTACAGAGAGAGGGGTGGCTCACCCACTTGCTGGGGTCTGAGCAATTTAGCAAAGAGGAGGAGGAAGAGAACAGAGTGCAGATTATGATGTTAGTCACTACTGCACTATCTCTTCAAAAATATTAATAAAAACCTGTAATAAAGCTTACATTATTTTTTTTAATTTGAATAATTTAGGTTTTATTTGGGTGTCGGTCTCAGGCATCAAGGACAGGCTTGAAGGTGGGCAAGCAATGTGCAAGTCACATAGAAGAACCAACAGAATTAATGGTTTTGTTTTTAGCAGAAAGCTTACAGAAATATCAGGAAAAGCCAAGATCATTTGGTCTCACCTTTATTTACCATTTTATTGACAGTTAGAAGGTGATACTCTACGATTTTTTTTTTTTTTTTTTTTTTTTTTGCCTACTTGGTTTCTTCTTACCTGGAGTACCTGTTCGCAGACTCAACTCTCATTACAACTTCAGATGAAAGAAAGGACACTGTATTTTGTGCTATTTTGTGTGACGTTGAGTATTCATTTTCTGTTCGGTGTCATAATAGATTGCCACAAACTAATTGGCTTAAAAAAATATGCGAGTTATCATTTTACAGTCCTGGAGGTCAGACATCTGATGCAAGTATCATCAAGCTAAGATCAAGCTCTTGGAAAACCCGAGTTCCCTTCTGGAGGCCAGAAGGAAGAATTGTTTTCTTGCCTTTTCTAGCTTCTAGAGGCTGTCCTAACTTGTTAGCTCATGGCCCCTTCCTGTATTTTCATTTTTTTTTAATTTTTTTTAATTAATTTTTATTGGTGTTCAATTTACCAACATACAGAAAAACACCCAGTGCTCATCCCGTCAAGTGTCCACCTCAGTGCCCATCACCCATTCCCCTCCAACAACCGCCCTCCTCCCCTTCCACCACCCCTAGTTCGTTTCCCCGAGTTAGGAGTCTTTATGTTCTGTCTCCCTTCCTGATATTTCCCAACATTTCTTTTCCCTTCCTTTATATTCCCTTTCACTATTATTCATATTCCCCAAATGAATGAGAACATACACTGTTTGTCCTTCTCCGATTGACTTATTTCACTCAGCATAATACCCTCCAGTTCCATCCACGTTGAAGCAAATGGTGGGTATTTGTCGTTTCTAATGGCTGAGTAATATTCCATTGTATACATAAACCACATCGTCTTTATCCATTCATCTTTCGATGGACACCGAGGCTCCTTCCACAGTTTGGCTATTGTGGCCATTGCTGATAGAAACATCGGGGTGCAGGTGTCCCGACGTTTCATTGCATCTGAATCTTTGGGGTAAATCCCCAACAGTGCAATTGCTGGGTCATAGGGCAGGTCTATTTTGAACTCTTTGAGGAACCTCCACACAGTTTTCAGAGTGGCTGCACCAGTTCACATTCCCACCAACAGTGTAAGAGGGTTCCCTTTTCTCCGCATCCTCTCCAACATTTGTTGTTTCCTGCCTTGTTAATTTTCCCCATTCTCACTGGTGTGAGGTGGTATCTCATTGTGGTTTTGATTTGTATTTCCCTGATGGCAAGTGATGCAGAGCATTTTCTCATGTGCATGTTGGCCATGTCCATGTCTTCCTCTGTGAGATTTCTCTTCATGTCTTTTGCCCATTTCATGATTGGATTGTTTGTTTCTTTGCTGTTGAGTTTAATAAGTTCTTTATAGATTTTGGAAACTAGCCCTTTATCTGATATGTCGTTTGCAAATATCTTCTCCCATTCTATAGGTTGTCTTTTAGTTTTGTTGACTGTATCCTTTGCTGTGCAAAAGCTTCTTATCTTGATGAAGTCCCAATAGTTCATTTTTGCTTTTGTTTCTTTTGCCTTTGTGGATGTATCTTGCAAGAAGTTACTGTGGCCGAGTTCAAAGAGGGTGTTGCCTGTGTTCTCTTCTATGATTTTGATGGACTCTTGTCTCACATTTAGATCTCTCATCCATTTTGAGTTTATCTTTGTGTATGGTGAAAGAGAGTGGTCCAGTTTCATTCTTCTGCATGTGGATGTCCAATTTTCCCAGCACCATTTATTGAAGAGACTGTCTTTCTTCCAATGGATAGTCTTTCCTCCTTTATCGAATATTAGATGACCATACATTTCAGGGTCCACTGCTGGGTTCTCTATTCTGTTCCATTGGTCTATGTGTCTGTTTTTGTGCCAGTACCACACTGTCTTGATGACCACAGCTTTGTAGTACAACCTGAAATCTGGCATTGTGATGCCCCCAGCTATGGTTTTCTTTTTTAAAATTCCCCTGCCTATTCGGGGTCTTTTCTGATTCCACACAAATCTTAAAATAATTTGTTCTAACTCTCTGAAGAAATTCCATGGTATTTTGATAGGGATTGCATTAAACGTATAAATTGCCCTGGGTAACATTGACATTTTCACAATATTAATTCTGCCAATCCATGAGCATGGAATATTTTTCCATCTCTTTGTGTCTTCCTCAATTTCTTTCAGAAGTGTTCTATAGTTTTTAGGATATAGATATTTTACCTCTTTGGTTAGGTTTATTCCTAGGTATCTTATGCTTTTGGGTGCAATTGTAAATGGGATTGACTCCTTAATTTCTCTTTCTTCAGTCTCATTGTTAGTGTATAGAAATGCCATTGATTTCTGGGCATTGATTTTGTATCCTGCCACACTACCAAATTGCTGTATGAGTTCTAGCAATCTTGGGGTGGAGGCTTTTGGGTTTTCTATGTAGAGTATCGTCATCGGCGAACAGGGAGAGTTTGACTTCTTCTTTGCCAATTTGAATGCCTTTAATGTCTTTTTGTTGTCTGATTGCTGAGGCGAGGACTTCCAGAACTATGTTGAACAGCAGTGGTGAGAGTGGACATCCCTGTCTTGTTCCTGATCTTAGGGGAAAGGCTCCCAGTGCTTCCCCATTGAGAATGATATTTGCTGTGGGCTTTTCGTAAATGGCCTTTAAGATGTCGAGGAAAGTTTCCTCTATCCCAACACTCTGAAGGGTTTTGATCAGGAATGGATGCTGTATTTTGTCAAATGCTTTCTCTGCATCTAATGAGAGTATCATATGGTTCTTGGTTTTTCTCTTGCTGATATGATGAATCACATTGATTGTTTTCCGAGTGTTGAACCAGCCTTGTGTCCCAGGGATAAATCCTACTTGGTCATGGTGAATAATTTTCTTAATGTGTTGTTGGATCCTATTGGCTAGTATCTTGTTGAGAATTTTTGCATCCATGTTCATCAGGGATATTGGTCTGTAATTCTCCTTTTTGGTGGGGTCTTTGTCTGGTTTCGGAATTAAGGTGATGCTGGCCTCATAGAACGAATTTGGAAGTACTCCATCTCTTTCTATCTTTCCAAACAGCTTTAGTAGAATAGGTATGATTTCTTCTTTAAACGTTTGATAGAATTCCCCTGGGAAGCCAGCTGGCCCTGGACTCTTGTGTCTTGGGAGGTTTTTGATGACTGCTTCAATTTCCTCCCTGGTTATTGGCCTGTTCAGGTTTTCTATTTCTTCCTGCTCCAGTTTTGGTAGTTTGTGGCTTTCCAGGAATGTGTCCATTTCTTCTAGATTTCCTAATTTATTGGCGTACAGCTGTTCATAATATGTTTTTAAAATCGTTTGTATTTCCTTGGTGTTGGTAGTGATCTCTCCTTTCTCATTCATGATTTTATTAATTTGAGTCTTCTCTCTCTTCTTTTTAATAAGGTTGGCTAATGGTTTATCTATCTTATTAATTCTTTCAAAGAACCAACTCCTGGTTCTGTTGATCTGTTCCACAGTTCTTTTGGTCTCGATATCATTGAGTTCTGCTCGAATTTTAATTAACTGTCTTCTTCTTCTGGGGGTGGGGTCTATTTGTTGCTTTTTCTCTAGTTCCTTTATGTGTAAGGTGAGCTTTTGAATTTGAGATCTTTCCAGTTTTTGAATGGATGCTTGTATTGCGATGTATTTCCCCCTCAGGACTGCTTTTGCTGCATCCCAAAGATTTTGAACGGTTGTATCTTCATTCTCATTAGTTTCCATGAATCTTTTTAATTCTTCCTTAATTTCCTGGTTGACCTTTTCATCTTTTAGCAGGATGGTCCTTAACCTCCACGTGTTTGTGGTCCTTCCAAACTTCTTGTTGTGATTAAGTTCTAATTTCAAGGCATTATGGTCTGAGAATATACAGGGGACTATCCCGATCTTTTGGTATCGGTTCAGACCCGATTTGTGACCCAGTATGTGGTCTATTCTGGAGAAAGTTCCATGTGCACTTGAGAAGAATGTGTATTCAGTTGAGTTTGGATGTAAAGTTCTGTAGATATCTGTGAAATCCATCTGGTCCAGTGTATCATTTAAAGGTCTCGTTTCTTTGGATATGTTGTGCTTAGAAGACCTATCGAGGGTAGAAAGAGCTAGATTGAAGTCACCAAGTATAAGTGTATTATTATCAAAGTATTTCTTCACTTTGGTTATTAATTGGTTTAAATATTTGGCAGCTCCCACATTCGGGGCATATATATTGAGGATTGTTAAGTCCTCTTGTTGGATAGATCCTTTGAGTATGAGATAGTGTCCCTCTTCATCTCTCACTATAGTCTTCAGGGTAAATTTTAATTTATCTGATATAAGGATGGCAACCCCTGCTTTCTTTTGAGGACCATTTGAATGGTAAATGGTTCTCCAACCTTTTATTTTCAGGTTGTAGGTGTCCTTCTGTCTAAAATGAGTCTCTTGTAGACAGAAAATAGATGGGTCCTGCTTTTGTATCCAGTCTGAAACCCTGCGCCTTTTGATGGGGTCATTAAGCCCGTTCACTTTCAGAGTTACTATTGATAGATATGAGTTTAGTGTCATCATATCTATTCAGTCCATGTTTCTGTGGATTGTTCCACTGAACTTCTTCTTAAAGGGGAATTTTAAGAGTCCCCCTTAAAATTTCTTGCAGAGCTGGTTTGGAGGTTACATATTCTTTCAGTTTCTGCCTGTCTTGGAAGCTCTTTATCTCTCCTTCCATTTTGAATGAAAGCCTTGCTGGATATAGTATTCTTGGTTGCATGTTCTTTTCATTTAGGACCCTGAAGATATCCTGCCAGCCCTTTCTGGCCTGCCAGGTCTCTGTGGAGAGGTCTGCTGTTACCCTAATATTCCTCCCCATAAAAGTCAGGGACTTTTTTTCTCTTGCTGCTTTAAGGATCTTCTCCTTATCTTTGGAATTTGCAAGCTTCACTATTAAATGTCGAGGTGTTGAACGGTTTTTGTTGATTTTAGGGGGGGATCTCTCTATTTCCTGGATCTGAATGCCTGTTTCCCTTCCCAGATTAGGAAAGTTTTCAGCTAGGATTTGTTCAAATACATATTCTGGCCCTCTGTCCCTTTCGGCGCCCTCAGGAACCCCAATTAAACGTAGGTTTTTCTTCCTCAAGCTGTCATTTATTTCCCTTAATCTATCCTCATGATCTTTTAATTGCTTGTCTCTTTTTTCCTCAGTTTCCCTCTTTGCCATCAACTTGTCTTCTATGTCACTCACTCATTCTTCCACCTCATTAACCCTCGTCGTTAGGACTTCTAGCTTGGATTGCATCTCATTTAATTGATTTTTAATTTCTGCCTGATTGGATCTAAATTCTGCAGTCATGAAGTCTCTTGAGTCCTTTATGGTTTTTTCTACAGCCACCAGTAGCTGTATAATAGTGCTTCTGAATTGGCTTTCTGACATTGAATTGTAATCCATATTTTGTAACTCTGTGGGAGAGTGGGCTGTTTCTGATTCTTTTTTTTGAGGTGAGGTTTTCCTTCTAGTCATTTTGCTCAGTGCAGAGTGGCCAAAAACAAGTTGTATTGGGAAAAGAAGAAAAAGAGAGAGAAGGAAAGAAAAGAGAAAAAAAAAGAGAGAAAGAAGAAAAAAAAGGGGGGGAAAGAGAAGAAAAAGAAAAAGAAAGAAAGGAGAAAAAAGAAAAAAAAGGGGGGGTGCGGGAAGCAATCAGAAATCAAGAAGAAAGAAAAAAAAAGCACAAAACAAAACAAAAAACAAAAAAAACAAAAACAAAAACAAAACAAACAAACAAAAAAAAACACGGGGGAGTATCTTCCGATTCTGTACACTTTAAGTCCCTTGACTTCCCCTGGAACTGGTCCGTCTCCTTGGTCTTCTGGGGGAGGGGCCTGCTGTGCTGATTTTCAGGTGTTAGCACTTGGGGGAGCTGCTCTGCCCCTGCCTGGTGCAGGGCTCGGTGGGGGTTGTTGACCCCGTGAGGCCCCGCCAGGAAGCCACAGTGGCGGGGGCAGCTCTGGGACCCCGGAGTCAGCCCCCGCAGTAGCTCCGGGGCTCTCCGTCTGCAGGGCCTGGGGGCTCCCGGCCGGGCCCCTGATCTGCTCAGTTCCAGGCAGGAGCGTCCTTGCTGTCCTGGGCCCTCCCGGCCTCTGCCTGTCCCTGGGGGAGGCCGGATCCTGGGCTGTGTCCCGGGCCCTGTGCTCTGGGGCCTGCGCTGTTGGATTCGCTCCCGCCCCGCAGCCCCCTCCGCGGAGCCGCCGCCCGAGCCCCTCCGAGCTGTTCCCGGAGCCGCGCAGCCCCCTCCGCGGAGCCGCCGCCCGAGCCCCTCCGAGCTGCTCCAGGTCCGCCGAGCGCTGCAGCCCTTAGGGAGCTCGGCGCATCTCCCCGGGGCGCAGTTCCTCTGTTACTGTCCCAGGGAGCCCGAGGGCATCCCCGCCTTTCTGGGGATCCTGCTCCAATTCCCCGGGAGGCCTTTCCGCGGGGAAGGTTGATGCAGCTCCTGCTCCTCCGGGACGGGGCTCTCCTGTCCTGGGGACACTCGCCCCGGCCTCAGCCCGGCTCCTCGCGGGCCCCTCCCCCTTGGAGGCCTTTTGTGTCTTTATTTCTTTTTCCCCGTCTTCCTACCTTGACAGAAGCGCGAACTCTTCTCACTGTAGCGTTCCGGCTGGTCTCTCTTTAAATCTCAGGCCGAATTCGTAGATTTTCAGGATGATTGGATGGTTTTCTAGGTAATTTGTTGAGGACCGGTGACTTGGGGACCCTGCTCTGCCGCCATCTTGCCCCTCCCCCCCTTCCTGTATTTTCAAAGCCAACAATGGGAGGTGGAGTCTTCTTGTCACTTTTCTCTGAACCACTCTTCTCTCTTCTTCTCTTAAGGACTCCTGTGATCAGATTGTGCTCTCATGGATAATCCAGGATATTCTATCCATTTCAAGGTTGGCTGATTAGCAACATGAGTTGCATTTGTAACCTTATTTTCTTTTGCCATCTAAGGTAAAATATTCACAGGTTCTGGGGATTAGGGTATGAAATCTTTGCTGGGGGTCATTGTTCTGCCTACCAATTCCTGCCCTGCCTACCAATTAGGTTTAGTTGTGAGTAATTGAGATTCAAAATTAACAATGATTTAAGTAAACTACTTTTTTTAATTTAAGTAAACATAAATGTCTTACTGGAATGACTAGCATCTTTATTTTACAAATATTGGCACTAATAACTTCAATGAATCACATGGATTACAGATATTACTAAAAGATGAGTTTGTTTCCATTTTAACCCCAACACAAATTTCTAAAATAGGCTAATTATATATATATATATATAATTATATATATATATAAAGTCATTATAACCAGTCATTTTTATTAAGTTAGTACAAAACAAAACTGTATTATAAAGAGGGACAAAAAGAATGAAAGCAAAGATCACTTTTCAACCTTTTGTATTAACATCACATAGCAACAAGTTGCGTTAATAGCAACTTGATATCAATAACACACACACAAAATGTGTTTTTTAGAAAAATTTAAAAGATAATGGGATTTCTTGGCTATATGGGCATAGCATTATATTTTAAAAGACTTATGGGGAACTGAAGTTCCAGAAACACCTTAATGGACAGAAATAATAAACTAATTCTTAAAATAAGAAATTTAATAAGGATAACTTATGATTGAAATAATACAAAGAGACAGAATAAGGATATAGTATTTTAGTAGATACATCTATTTAATTTTCTCTAGCTGGTACTAGAAACAGGATGTGTTAACAGTATAATAGCCAGATGCTAATTACATCCTAAGATAAATAAGTAGCATGATAAGGAGAATATTTTCTTTTTTTTTTTTTAATTTTTTTATTTATTTATGATAGTCACAGAGAGAGAGGCAGAGACACAGGCAGAGGGAGAAGCAGGCTCCATGCACCAGGAGCCCGACGTGGGATTCGATCCCGGGTCTCCAGGATCGCGCCCTGGGCCAAAGGCAGGCGCCAAACCGCTGCGCCACCCAGGGATCCCAGGAGAATATTTTCTTAAAGGGGGAGGCAGCTATGGCACCCTGGTATGTTCAGACCACACCTGAATAAAAAGTACAATTCCAGACATAGTAGCAAGAAGGGAATGTTTATGCTGGAACACTTCCAGAAGAGAATAAACCAGAGAGTAAAAAGCCTGATGTTGTGTCAGTTCAGAAACCAAAACCGCATCTTGTGGAGGTAAACATATAGAAAATGTGACAGCTGTCTTAAAATTTCTAAAGTGTATCAGGTAAAAGGACATTAAACCTGGTCCATGTATTTTCAGTGGATAGGACCAAACCAGAGAGGGAGATTTTAGCTCAATATAAAATCAGTATCTTTCTAATAACTAGAGCTTTCCAGACGTAGAATAGTCCACATCCGTACAAGGTAAATGAGCCACTACAAAATTGTACCTGCACAAACTAAGAATTTATTTTCCAAGAATATTTCTAGAGAAGACTTAGGACCAATCCTTAGATGTACTCTAACCCTCCTTGACCAATCCCTCTTATATTACTAAGTAGAGCATGAATGTCAGTCTCATATATGACATCCTTAATCTTGGTGCTTGATATTCTATTTGTCAGACTTCTGTGATGTATATTCTTTTAGCCAGTATGTTAGGAGTAGAATTCTGTACATTATATTTTAGCCAATAAAAGCTAGAATATACTTTGACTATTATTGGTGGTAGTGTGTATAATCAAGAATATATCTTGACGGTACCCTGATGTCAAAGACAGCATTAAACTCAGAAACTCAAGTGAAATTGGCGAACATGATAACAACAATAATTCTCAGGATTTCCATAGGATTTCTTTCTCTGAAATGAGAGTAACTAAGATTACCAACTTGGATAATCCATAATATCCCTACAATTACTATAGGAGGGAGGTCTTCCGAAAATGAGCAAGTATTTATGACAGGTAGGATGGAGACTTGAATCTATTTTGTTTGAATAGCTTCCACTAAAAAAGAGTAGCTTATATAAGATCAATATTCCTACCCAGAAAAACAAAGCTAGACAGCATACCCACATGCACACACGCACACACACACACACAATCATACGACCATACGACCACCCCCACCCCCAACAACAACAACAAAAACAAGTTGTTTGAAGACATGGGAAGGAAGCAAAACAGCCAGACCTGAGGGACAAAGACCCCAGGAAGAAGAGACATATGGTTTAGTGAGCCCCAAACTGACACTTCCTACCCAGCCATTTTCAACTGAGCAGAAAACTTCAGCTCAGTGTTTCTAGCTGTCTCATAAGGCTGGGCAGATAAAAAATGGAGTTTAGGTTTACCAAGGCAGCCATTGCATTAGAAGGCAAGATAAAAAAAATGTCATCTGTAGAAAAATGAGTCTGATATCTTGGGCTATTTGTTCCCTCGAGGCATCCTGCCAATTCCTTAACTGTGCACAAAATGCTGAAAACTTAAGCATAAATTGACATATGAGAAGCTAAAAATTAATCAGGGACTTCAGTAGTCCCACATGGATGAGGAAACAAAAATTAGAGCTCAGGGCCTTCCAAAGTAAATGGGCTCTGGTAATCAAAAGTAGACTTTCATTTGAAACTATAAAGGACCACACCTTGGAAGTAAGAGCAAACCAAAATAGAGAAGCCTTAAAGAAAAAAACAAAAACAAAACAACAAAAAAAAAAACAAAACAAACAAACAGAAAAACCAAAAAAAAAAAACCCTGAAACAAAGTCTTTAATCATCTCTATCACAGACTGGATTAAGGTTATTTCCCACTGATTCAGCTGCTTTCCAAAAGAAACATAGATCACTTCTAAGGAAAATTGGCATCATTCAAAGGCTAAATAGTTTTTGTGCACAATGTCTGTAATTTAATTATAAAACTCACAAGATATGCCAAGAGATAAGATCAAGTAGCTGAAAATCATAGTGGAAATAAATAGAAAATAGAAATAAATCCACAGGCTATTCAGATACTGGAAATATTAGACACTGTACTGTTCTGATATTAATGTATCCATGGCTATAACTACAAATGTAAGGTGAAAACATTTTTAAAATAGTTGGAAATGTTGAAAATTATACCTAAAAATAGAATTCATAAAGAAGAATTAAATGGAAATACTAGAACTCAAAAAATCATAAATGAAATTAAGAAATCAATAGAATGTTAAATCGCATTCTAATTAGTAGATCAGTAGAAAATACGCTGAATCAGGGAGAGTAAAAAGACCACAAATATAGAAATACTTCAGAGCCAATTAAGACATGATAAAAACTTCTACCATATGTGTAATTGGTGTTCAGAAGATATAAATAATATTTGAAAATATGTTGATCAAGATTTTCCAAACTGATGGAAAATATTAAGCCACAAATTAAGCTCTATGATCTACCTACATTGATAAATTTAAAACATCTCTTTTATATTTTTATAAAATATAAAAAATAGAGAAGAAGGAGAAAGAAAGGCAAGAATAAATTTTAAAAATGTGCATTACTTTCAAAGAAGCAACACCACCTGACAGTTGGTTTTTAGACCAAAATGATTACAACCAGAAGAAACTGAGATGACATCTTTAAAGAGCTAACACAAGACAAAAACTAACCCAGAAAAAAATATTCTTTTTTTAAAGTTTATTTATTTAAGCAGTCTCTACATCCAACATGGTGCTCAAACTCAGAACCCCAAGACCAAGAGCTACATACTCTACTGACTGAGCCAGTCAGGCGCCCCCAGAAAAAAAGATATTCTTCATACTGAAGACTAAGTGAAGATATTTTCAAGCAAATAAAAACTGAGCAAATTAATCATCTGTAATATGACATGTATACATATATAAAAATGCCAATGATTAATAGAGAGTTGTATTGTGTAAGGTTAGACAAATTAGCCCAATGGATTTGCTGAAACAATAGTTGGCAGACCATGACTTGTGAATCAGCTGTATGTTTTTATAAAGGTTTATTGGAACACTACCATAGCCATTCATTTACATATTGTCTATGGCTATTTTTGCGCCATGATGGTTGAGTTGAGTAGTTGCGACAGGTACCATATGATCCACATGTCTAAAATATTTAATATCTGACCTTGAGAGCTATTTGCCTTTTACTGGAGAGTTTAAAAGCACACACACACACACACACACACACACATATATGTGTGTGTGTATTATGTGTATATATATATATACAATATACATATATATTTCCACTTGATTTATGACAAATGTAATACTGCTATGCAACAAGTAAAGTATGTTTTTTTCAATAAATTGTGCCAAGTTATCATAAGTACTTCAATAAAATATAACTCTTTACCTATCCTCTGCATCACATTCAAGATCAGCTCTAAGAAAAGTGCAGATCTAGGGGCACCTGGGTAGCGCAATTGTTGAGCATCTGCCTTTAGCTCAGGTCATGATCTTGGGGTCCTGGGATCAAGAGCCACATCGCGTTCCCTGCCTGCTTCTCCCTCCCTATGTCTTTGCCTCTCTCGAATAAATAAATAAAATCTTTAAAAAAAAGTAAAGAAAGAAAAATGTAGATCTAAATATGAAAGGTCAAGTTTGTACAATAAGTTTTTAGAATTAACAACAGGAGGATATCATTATAACCTTGAAATAAGCAAAGAGTTGTTGAACAGGAAACAAAGAGCACTAATTACTATGGAAACTATGGATAAATCATACTTCATTTAAATGAAGAATTTTTTTTATCAAGAGATATCATTGAGAGAAGAAGATGAAAAGACAGCCTAAAGATTGAGAGAAGATAGTATCAGTTAATCAACATCTACTGAGCTGCACAAATAGCTATGTGTAAAGGACTTATATGAATATATAAAGACCTACATAAATCAATGAGGAAAGGATAATTTATGAAAATATGTCATAGACTATAATAGTTATTTCACAAGAAATGATATAAAATATCCAATGAATGTATGGATAAAGTGCTCAAATACATAGTCATAAGCCAATATTCAACTAAACCACAATAACATGCTTCTACATTCTTATCAGAAATATACATTTTTTTGAAATACACATTTTTTAAAAACTGACAATATACATTTTTTAAAAACTTACAATCATTAAAGAGTTGAAACAGCTGGAATTCTTTTACACTGGTTGAGGTACTAGTTGAATTCACACAACCATTTGGGAAAATTGATTGATAGCATCTATCAAAAGAGAACATATGCACTATATGAACTTAGTAATTCTATTCCAACAGAAATATATTCACATATGCAGCGAAGGACATGAGCACAAATGTCTATAGCAACAGTTCTGTAATCACCCCCAAATGGAGATCACCTAGACGTTTATGAACATTGGAAGGAAAAAGTAAATGAGATTAAATTAATTAATAGGATATTTTTAAACAATGAAAATATAACATGCACATATACAATAATATAGATGAATTTCACAATATTCAGTGAAGAAAACCAAAGAAAAACACCTGCTGTATGATTTTAGTAACATATTCAAAAACAAGTGAAGTCAATATGATGATAGGTTTTAGTAGAGTAGTTGTCTTTGGAAAGGAGGTGCAGTTCATGTGAAGGGACATGTAGGGGCTTCTTAATAAGGATGGTAGTCATACAGGTGTGTTCATTTTGTGAAAATTAATTGATTTGGATATTTATAATGTTCATGCTTTTTTGGAT
The DNA here is from genome assembly GCF_018345385.1 of Vulpes lagopus. NCBI lineage: Eukaryota > Metazoa > Chordata > Mammalia > Carnivora > Canidae > Vulpes > Vulpes lagopus. The sequence continues at coordinate 46,794,236 of NC_054832.1, read as the reverse complement.
GAATGTAATATGTCAATAAAAAGTTACCTTAAAATATGACCTCACCTACACCTCAGCTACTGAAATAGATCATAATGTTTACTATTATCCACACTGTTCTGTCAAAAATTAATAGAGAATGTTACCATTAATAAATGACTGTTTTTTGGGACACCTGGGTAGCTCAGCAGTTGAGCATCTGCCTTTGGCTCAGGGCGTGATCCTGGGATCTGGGATTGAGTCCCGCATTGGGCTCTCTGCGAGGAGCCTGCTTCTCCCTCTGCCTGTGTCTCTGCCTCTCTCTCTGTATCTCTCACAAATAAATAAATAAAATCTTTAAAAAAATTTTTTGAATAAGAATTACTTCTATAATAATAAAATAAATTAAACTTCTTTTACAGTAGCACAGTGAGACATTTGGTCTCAGCTATGCAAGTTATATTTGTTGATATACTTACTCTCTTCATAGTTTCCTGAATTATTTGTGCAATTGACTTTCAACTACAATACATTCTTCCAAATTACTCTTACAAAAGGCATCATGAAAAATGTCTATTATGATTGTGATATCAGAGATTTTATTGTCTAATCTGCCTTTAGATAAGTAATATAGCATTAATATTTTTAGACTTTGACTTTTAGTTTTACCTTTACACTATAAGTAGCATTGTCCTCCCTGCACAATTTTCCCTATCATCATTTCACTTCTTTTCCTTTACTATCTCACTAGCACCTTATCCCTGAATTGGGCAGTTAAAAACCATCTGATATTCTGCATTCCTGACTTTTTCTATTTAAATGATTTATACACACTTCCACATAGATATAATTTTTCCTTGTAGGAATAAAATAACTTTTTTCTTACTTTGTGAACCATCAGTGTCCCTTCTTTTTCATGTAAATTAAACTTGTTCTCTTCCTTCTAGTTCATCACTTTTCCTTGTCTTTCTTTTTTTTTCAGTCTGTAATAATTCTTTTTTGAATGGAGTTTCCCATTTAAATACCAAATAATGATCCATTAGTAGCTGAGCTTTTATTTGTTTTCATTTGCTTGGCGTCTATCATTGTAGGCACTTGAAAACCAAGTGCATCCTGTATGCTCCGAGAGGCAAGCTCATACCATATGGAGCAAAGTGCTTCAATTATTAAGTTTATACTGCACTTGGGGACCAGAGTAGAGTGGGCCAAGCATTAGAGGCAGAATTAGAGCTTCTTAAGCTACAAATTGTGATCATTTTTATTTCTAATTATTCTCTTAAAGAAGTATTATAGGGAGCACCCAGGTGGCTCAGTTCATTGAGAACCCGAGTCTTGATTTTGTGCAGGTCATGATCTCAGGTTGTGGGATTGAGTCACATCTGGCTCCACACTCAGCACAGAGTCTGCTTGTCCCTCTCTCTTTGCTCCTCCCTTTGCCCCTCTCTCTGCTTTCTTTCTCTCTCTCACTCTCCCTCTCTCTCTCTATCTCAAATAAATGAATAAAATATTTTAAAAAAATAAAAGTTATTATATTTAAAGCAAAGCTCACATAGCTACAAACTGAAAGACTTGTATTCAAAGATGACTATCCAATGAGATAAAGGTTATACAGGAAACAGCATCATGAGATAAAGGTTATACAGGAAACAGCATCTTAGTTTGTACTACAGCATAAATTGCAAATAGGTCAAATGTATGAAAGACTTTGAACTCATCAAAATAAAGAAAGTATATTCAAAGCAACACAAAATAATTAGTCTAAATAGTTTATAAGGGTTTATGGGCCACCGTAATGAGAAGGAGCCATGAGATTCTCTTGGTTGCTGTACAAAGCTACAGCAGACAAAGCAGACAAGGATAAGCAGACTGCAATATCCCAGTTTGTCCCTTTCTGTGGAAGTTACCTTCGTTCAACTGCCTGAAAGCTGAGATTATTGTCTATTGACAATAATCTAGAAAAGATACTAGATTATTCTTCAAACAACTCTGAATCTGATCTGAAAAACTGATGACGTTTAGAACAGTTTTTAAACATAGATGGAGGAGGAGCATTGACCTCTCACCCCTCTCCCTGATTCTACCCAAGGGAATGCAAATTCAGGAGGGATGAGAAAGCTTCCTAATCCCTCCATCAGTGATCAAAAGTTGTTCAGAGTATTCTCAGCTTCTACTATCTTGGATGTTTTTATTATAGGTTATATATTCAGAACCAGGAAAAGAGTTTAGGTTATTTTGGCAAATCCCCTGAAAGAGTATGTATTTCATTCCATGCAACAGAGCCCCTTTTTGGTATTAACTGAAACTGTTTACAGCCTACCTGAAAATCCTAAATTGGATTTTCAGCATTCTCCGTTCAGTTCTATCATATCATTTGCAATGACTACTAATTATGAGTTGTGTGGAAGACTGTGCAATATCCCAGTTTGTCCCTTCCTGTGGATGTTACCATCATTCAATGATCTGAAAGTTGAGTAGCAAGTGTTATTATTTTTTTTTTACATCATTCAGACCCAGTTTTTCACAAAGGCGGGTGGGGAATCATTTAAGAGGTATGAATACAGGGATTTTCACAAGGCGAGCCAAAACAAGGCAAACTCTCTTCTACTAGGGATCAGCAAGCTATTTTCTGTAAACAGACAGATAGTAAATGTTTTAGGCTTTGCAGGCCACACTCCTTTGTTGCAACTACTCAACTGTGCCATAGTAGCATGAAAGCAGCTATAGCAGCCATAAATACACAAGTGGGCATGGCGAGGTTCCAAAAAAATTTTATTTACAAAATCAAGTGTCTGGCTAAATTTGGCCAGTGGTCCATAGTTGGCTGATCCCTTTTGCTAGGTTGTTCCTGAAATTCTATTATTCCTTTATTGTAAGACAGTGATCCTTTTAATAATATAGCCGGCCCTCTATTACTGTCAGCAATCATTTACAATTGTTTGGAAATGATCTTTCAGTTACCAAAAGAGCAGTTTTCAAAAAGGACAAAAGAAAAAGAAATACTGAGAGACCTAGGCAGAAAGAAAGTCTATATTAGAGCAACTAATAAAAAAAAAAAAAAGTATTGACTAGGAACAGAATGCAAACTTTAGTAAAGTAAGAATTTCTCCAGTGTCCATGCAAACTCACTTATGCATTCATTTACTCAGCTATTTAGCCAGACATTTTTTTAAAGATTTATTTATTTATTTATTTATTTATTTATTTATTTATTTATTTATTATAGACATAGAGAGAGAGAGAGAGGCAGGGACACAGGCAGAGGGAGAAGCAGGTTCCATGCCAGGAGCCTGACGTGGGACTCGATCCCGGGACTCCAGGATCACACCCTGGGCCAAAGGCAGGTGCTAAACCGCTGAGTCACCCAGGGACCCCCTAGCCAGATATTTTTAAGCACTTACCATGTCGAGGGGCCTTATACTAGATATAAGGATAGGACAATGAATACATGTCAGCCAAAATCCAAGCCTTACAGAGTTTTCAATCTAGTAGAAAGTATCGACACCAGGGATATAACTTAAAAAATAATGAAGCCTATGGACACAGACAGTGGGAGACCCCACATAGAAGGCCAAAGTGGGGTACGGTGGAGGTACTGATAAGACATCTCTGAGCACGTGATGTTGAAGCCAGAGAATGTAGAGTTCATCAGAGTTGGCCAGACGAGTAGGACTGAGGAAGACTAGGGGTAAGTGACTAAGAGTTCTATTATTCAAATAGCTGTCCATTTTCTAAAGTCAGATCTTTCATATTTGTACTTAATTAAGATACTGAGGATACCCTTGTTGTACTTGATACAGTAGAATAATATTTTCCTACTGTGAGTACTGGATGGATACTTCTGATATTTGGGATAGAAATAAAAATTTGTGCAATCCCCTTGAATGGGCTTTCCTGGATACTAAGCCAAAATTTTGCCTAGTTTCATGTTTGACTTTTTTATTATTATTATTCATGAGAGACACAGAGAGAGGGGAAGAGACTCCCGCGGGGAGCCTGATGCAGAGCTTGATCCCAGGATCCCGGGATCATGACCTGAGCCAAAGGCAGATGCTCAATCACTGAGCCATCCAGGTGCCCCCATGTTTGACTTTTCCTCTGTTTAGCAAATGCTATCAGTTCATTGAGACTAAATAAAAGACATAAGGGCAAATTTAGCCTCTGAAAGTTAGATTAAGGGATGTATTTCGACCAGAAAGAAGGAAAGAAAGAAAGAAAAAGAGAAAAATAAAAGAAGAAAGGAGGGAAGAAGGGGAAAAAAGTCTTGGTGTGGAGAGATCCTGACCACTGACTAGTACCAGAAATATATCTTCAGTTTATTTTTGAAGAGCTTTAAACTTAAAATGCCACCCAAAAGGCATTTGGGGAGTTGTTTGGTGAGTAAATGTCATATCTGTAAGAAGAAAGACTAATAGACTCTCTGAACTGTAATGGCCTGGGGTCAGTAAAATATACACTCAATTTTTGTAAGACTTACTCATAGTGTAATGGGCAAAAGTTTTGTCTCAAAACTCTAGTGTCCCTGATAAATACTGCACTTGGTTCTTTATGTTACAGTATTTAAAACTCTGTATATTGTGGTGATACACCACAGGTTTACAAGACTTAGGTCAAGAGAATTGGTACAACCCTGCGGCTTGCTTTATGATCCTACCTGACATTTTCATTCAGCAGCCATGCCTGCAACTTCAGCAAACACTGTAACATAAAAGGGCAAATGCATTTACACAATCATCACCTCTTTCATCACACATCTATATGACTGTGAGGGTCACTGTGGCTCAGGGGTCCTGAGGTCCCAAATTCAATATCTATCCTCAAGTCTCCTGGAGCAAGTTCAACCTCAGATGTAGTAGTTGGGCCCTGATATATCCAGGCTGTTATTTCCTGAATGGAATATTAATGCATCACTCTTGGCAGGGGGATCAGGGATGAATTTCAAAAGATAATTAATAAAAGCTTTGACATCATCACCAGTAAGCACACATTGAGGAACCAGCTCTACAGGCCACTGGGAAAATTATTTCAAATTAAGCTATTTTTCTTTAAGAACTCGTACCATACAAACAGCAATCCACAGATGGTTAACTTCTTAATTATCTTTCAAATATCAGTGCGATGGTCACTTGTGTGGAGATTCCTTTTTCATCTTCCAAATAAATGTGAATCCTCCACTTAAAACTTCTCATAGATTAAGGTCCTTCTCTCTGTAGTACACATCACATCAGTATTCTACTCTTACCTAACTCATTACTGAATAAATATCAGCCTTCAACAAAATACCATAAATGATATGAGTATGAGGATCATGTCTAGCTTTGCCCACCTTTGTGTCCCAGAGAAGTGTTTACAACATCACATAATGGATGTTGAAAACTATTTACTGAATGAATAAATTAATGAATAGGAGAGTGAATAAAATAATAACCGATAGATTTATAGAGGGCAAATAGATTTATAGAAGGCAGCTGTCTAAATACTTGGATTTGAAGAGCATAGTCAAAGGAATTCTCTTAACAATATGTATACACAGACTGTTACATGCATATAATTTAAAATGTTAGAAACAATTTTTTCTTAGGAATTTCCCAGTTAAATGCAATTATTCATTAGTGAAGCTACTGTACTAGATAATTAATTCTACAGCTGAGTTCATTAGAATCTGTCCATGACTGGATCTGTCAATGAACGGGGAAAATTTCAAGATCCTCCTTTTCAGACTCATCCTTAGTGTCTGGTAAATTAACAGAGTGAGTGGTGAGTGACTGAATGTAACAGAAAAGGAGGGAAAGAGAAAAAGGTGGTGAATTTAAAGCCACCATAGTATAGTGGTCTATAGCTTGGCATTAGTACTACATTGTTGAGATTCATAAACCTCTCTCTAACATGCATTCGCTGCATATCTTATGCAATTTATTTAATCCCATCGGGGCTTTACTTTCTTCATCTATAAAATGGGCTTATTAAGGTGGGCTATGCCATTAGGCAATTGATAGGATTACTTACAGCTATGTACGCAAAGTGCTTAGAGCGGTGGCAATCACTCTGTAAGTGTGTTGGTGTTCACAATTAATGTTCCACTCTTCTCAGCTTAATATCTTTTAGTCCCAGAGGCTCTTTTCAGAACCATAACCCTTTAGAATGTGACCATTTTAGAAAGAATATAAAGTTGTGAGCCAACATTTAGGAGACACCGCAGAAGGCAGTGCGCACATAGATCTTCTTGTTGAGTTTTTAGCATTTGTATTTCCTGTGGTAAATGATAAAAAGTGTTAAGATGGATAGCAAAATTGAGGAAGCGATGTAATTAAAGCATTTTTAACTACAATTCCTTTTTCTATGTTCCAAGTGCTCTATATCTATACTTGTCTTTATAGACAGTAATTAAGCAACACTAAGTAAAAATATGGATTCCATCATTTCTTTAAACATACATGCATGCATGTATACATACATATATATGTATATCAAAATGAAGTAAGGGTCTTTTAGTGCCAACTGTATCAGCCTCATCACCCCTTTGGGGCCAGAATAGCCACCAGGTGGCACTCAGATTTCAAATTGCTTTGCAAATTGGATAAGGCATCTGGTTTCCCAAAATGCTATTGTTCCCCTAAACTTTGTTATACTGCAGAATAGCTCTTTCTCTCTCCTTAAATACTTGGAGGCTCTATAATCTTCACTACACAGCCAAATTAATGCTCATCCTTTTAAGTATAGGTTAAATAATAAATATAGGTTAAGTAATATATACATATTGGTTCTATTTGAATACAAATAGAATTTTTTTTCTTTCTGTATCCCAAAATGCTTTAAGGAAAGAAACTGCCTTGAAGCCATTCCAAAGATATTAGTCTTGATATCAGGCCTTCTACACTGAAACAAGGGAAAACACTAACTTAAGAGATTAGAATGTGAAAAATCACTGTTAAAACTTTGTGCGCTCCTGCTCTGCTTTCTGTACTCATTAGTTTGTAACATTGATGGATGTGTTTTAAAGATCCATAGACAGTTATTATGATTTTCTACAACATCCACTATTTCCCTAAAACTGTCATATTCAAGACAAGCATGGCATGAGAGAAACATGGTTCAGTGAATAAGAAAGGAATCATAGAATCATAAAGCAAATACACTGGGCTTGATGTTTCAGGATTGAATGAATTTGAGAAAATTGAAAAGGAATTTTCAAATGTCAGAAAATGCCAGTATACTAAAATTGTTAGACAAGGCATAGGCATTAAAAGAATGCTTCAATTTCAATAAATATGCCAAACCCAAATGCACAACACAATTCAAGGTTTAAATTTATTGAAATCTGGCTACATTTGAAACTGGGTAAGTGTATTTATAGTTTATCCATTCAGTTTCCATTAATTTATTATGAGCCCTTGTTCTGTATGAAGGAGACCCAAGGGTTAAAATAAAGTCTCCATTCACAAGTGCTTACATTATACTGACTTCCATGGATACTGGTCCGGTACGCATGTTAAATAGTTTCTGAAAATAACAAGTGATATAAAGAAAACAAAACAAAGTGGTCAGAGGAGAGGCTTTTAAAGGGCATAGATTAGCCTAAGAGCTATCTGATCACGAGGAAAAAGCCACATTAAACTTTACAAGGAGCAGTTACAGGTAAAGCAGCAAGCTGAGCCTGGCGTGTGTGTACAGTAGTAAGAAAGTCTGTGTGGCTAGAATCCAATATGTATTTATTAGAGAGAGAGAGAGAGTAGTGGGCAAGAATTAGATAATGGAAAGCCTCCGGCACTGGTACACAACTTGGTTTATCTCTACTGTCTTCCATGAATGATGTACCTTTAGAAGCAGGATGGTACCATGGTCTGAATTATAAGAGAACTCTGGTTGCTACTGAAGCAGTTTAGATGATCATGATGTTAGACTGGAGAGGTGACAGTAAAGTGGGGAAGACTGAGAGGTAAGGAAAAGAAAATGTTCTGGTACAATAGCAAGGTTTGGGGATGGCCAACTAAGTGTCAAATTTACTAAGGAAACTTTGGAAGAAGAATACAGTTCAGCAAAAATCAAGAATTTTCGGCTATGTTATATCTAAAATTCTTATTAGAATTACAAATGGCACTGTTAATTGAATAACTGGAGACTTAAGGTTGGCGGGGGGGAATCTAGAATGGAGAGAGGTCTGGAGGAAAGACACAGTTATATGGAATTCACTGGGTGAGGGAGAAGAGACAAAGTTTCAGGAGGAATCTCGAGGTTATGCCCAACACTTGTTGCTTGGGAGACATTTAAAAATGTACCAGGGTTTGTTTTAATCAGGTACGGTAAGACATGCAGACACAGAAATGACTGTCATGAAGGACGACTTACAGATCCCTAGAAAAAGGAGGCACAGCTACTACGCAGAGCCACAGAGGGGAGAAGCAAGGTTGGTTAGAAGGTAGAGCGGAGGGGCACCCGGGTGGCTCAGTGGTTGAGTGTCTGCCTCTGGCTCAGGGCTTGATCCTGGGATCTTAGGATTGGGTCCTGCATCAGGTTCTGCAGGAAGCCTGCTTCTCTCTCTGCCTATGTCTCTGTCCCTCTCTTTGTGTCTCTCATGAATAAAGAAATAAAATCTTTTAAAAAAAATAGAAGGTAGAGGGGAGGAAAAAGTGAGCTAAAGCTTGTGGGATTTGCTGGAAGAAAGGAGTAAATCAAGTTAAGTAAGCTTAACAAGGGCTAGTTTGAATAATTTTGGCAGGCTTTGGGGGATACAGTTTGTCTAGTACCTGGCCCTGGGGTAATTGGGGCAGAGGTTATTAGATTAGAGTGTAAGGGCCCTGTGGGAGCCAGAACTAGTTGGGGATTATGACTGGATTGGTTGGTTTATGAAAGCAGCACTCACAAAGGAGTCATGTGCTATCTTTAGGAATTTGCTGGCTTTGGGAAGAGCAGTCTCTCCTGGATGAGAAAGGTCCTAAGATGTCAGTGTATCATAAAACATAAAATAAAAAAACATGACTAATATAGAGTTTCCTAACTATAGAAGAAAATAAGGAAAATGTATTGTCAAGGAAAAAAAGAAAATAAATTTTCAGCTCTGTAAAGAATGAATGAGTGTAGAAGGGTAGAGAGAAAAAAAAGGTACCGTGGACATTAGCAATATTCGAATGACCTTGAGAAGAAAAAATTCAAAGAAGTTGCGAGACTGCAACCTGTCAAAATGAGTTGAGAACATAATGTAGGTAAGGAAGATGAAAGAATCTTGGTAAGAAAGAAACAAAGAAATGGTGCAGAAGATCACTTAGTTTTGTTTTACACCTAGGTCTCAAACTTGGCCTGGTGACCTGTTTAAGAGACTCTTGGTTTTACCAAATGCTACTAAATGCAGAACTAACCTTCTGTTCCCAGGACATTGACAGAGTCTGAGTTTACAATAGAGGCAGGATAATTGAGTTTTCTAGCTCCAGGGGAAAGACCTAAAGACATTGGCATTTGGGTTTTTAAACAAATGGTCCCCCTCAGATGATCCTACAGGGAAGCTCAAATTAACAAGCCCTACCCACACACACACAGATTCCAAATAGAATTTTAGATACTCCTTCTTTATGTAGTACATACCTCTCATCTGAGAGATAATATGTCATAATGGTTAAGACTCTAGATTTCAGATCTAGACTGTCTGGATTAAAATCACAACTTCACCACCAACTATATGGTACCCTGGGTAATATACAGAATTTGCCTTATCTCTAAAATAAAGATTATAAGTGTCCTACCTCATAGAGTTGTGTGAAGTCGTTGAGTAACAGAAAAGAAGATCTTAGCCTTACAGCAATGTCAACCAACTAATATTGTTTTATGAATCCAGATGGGGACAACACAAAAAAGATAAATTTAGAAAAAAGGAATATTGAGGAACAAAAAAAAACTGCCATTATAATTCTCAAAGAGATAAGAAGATATTAAATCCATAAAATAATAAGAAACAGTGCTCTCAATAATGCCAGAGAACAACTAAAAAACTGAAAATAAAAAAATTCAGAGTAGAAATGAAAAGTGCAATAGAAATATTGGAAGATAAAGTCGAGAAAATCTTGGGAAAAAAGGAGCAAAAAAGAAAATGAGATAGTAAGTAGGGAGAAAAGACTAGAAAATTTGGAAAACCAATCCAGGAGGTTCAATGTTAGGTTTTCCTTTGACATCTCAAATAAGAGGGAGACTAATGGAAAAAAAAATGCTTAAAGCATGATGAAAGAAATTATCAATGGAAACATATGAGATAATTTCACAGATATGAAGGGTTTGAATTTCCAGAGTAAAAAAAAAAAATCCTGCTGAGTGCCAAGCACAATGGATGAAATTGGCCCACACATTATACTATTCTGGCAGAAAGCGATTTTCATGCACTTGTGAAAAACCGAATTTTAATGTGTACTTTTTGAGAATGAAATTTCAAAAGTGAGAGAGGACTTTAAACAAAATCAGTAGAAGCTTCACAGTAGAAGCAAGGCTGTAGTGCATATAAGTAAAACGGTGGACGTAGAGGCCGATCTAGGAATTCAACAATTACTGTTCATTCCAGTAGAGTCCACAGCTTGAACAGAAGCTGCTGTAGACAGGAGAGTAACAGTGTGATTGTATAAGTGGATGAATGTGTGTGAAAAATGCCAAAGATGGAGGTACTGATAAAAACTAATCAAGTGAAAAGTCTTTAGACTGGCGAGCCTTCATATCCACAAACTTAATGTTGAGCATTATGTTGGCATTCTCTGGAGGAACAGAACCAATAGGGATGAGAGAGAGAGAGAGAGAGAATTAAGAACATTAAGTAATTGGCTCAGAGGATTATGAAGGCTGCAGGTCCAAAATGGGCATGGTGGGCTGCAATCCGCAGGTTGCAAGGAAAATGATGTTGCAATCCAAAATGAATGCCATGAGCCAGCAAAATTCCTTCCTGCCTGAGAGAGGGTCAGTCTTTGTCCTTTTAACACCTATAAGTGGGTTCACCTAAAGGGTGTGTTCACCTATAGGGTGCTAACGTATGTGACTGGTGGATATTGGGCATGTGGCTTTCTTCAACTTTATTCTTTGGGTCTGTTCTGTGCCAGTTCTTTATTCTATTTGTACCAACAGATACAAAATTATGTGTACCAGAAATTACAAACTAACAAAATGCTGAGTCTCTCAACCCCACACAGCTGAAGAATTCATGATAATAGTTGAATTATCAAGGTTAAAAAATCCAAGAGCTTTCATATAGGAATCTGCATCTCAAGCTTCTTTTTAAAAATTAGATTTGTTAAGACCAACTCTTGGGTGCACATAGATACTGTATGAATTTTCTTTTTTTTTTTTTTTTTTTTTTTGATTTTCTATTACTACTGTAACAGATTACCAAGAACTTAGTGGTTTAGAATAACACATCTTATCTCACAGGCCTGTAGGTCTTAAGTCTGAAAGGGGGCAACCTTCTTCTTTAAAGATCAGCTGATTACCAACCTTAATTTCATCTGCTAACTTAATTCTCCTTTGCTACCTAATAAAATACATTCAGAGGTTCCAGGAATTAAGATTTAGGAATATGGACCATCTTCATTCTGCTTATTGCAGCTGCAACGTCCTAGAGACAAATAGCAGCTGCTCTCTAGACAGATCATATGTGCTCTGCAACTCTCACTCAGTCCTTTCCACTCATTTCCAGGTTACTAACTTGGTCTTTATGAGCATCTGAGGTTGTGATCCCTATGATAAACATACATATGTTTGTAAAACACAAAGAGTTGTCTTTTAGAAAGCAGTTGCTTATCCAACTTTCATAAACTCAGGCATTATATGAAATTCTGGAGTGACTCCTGGATTTCTTTCTCTAAGACCCGGGTTTTCTTTTTTCTTTTCTAGTTGACCATGGTGGAAAAAAGTCATTGGATATAAGAAAATTAACATTTTTATTAACTCCTAGGAACCAGCAACTCACTAAGTATAGTATAGTACCAAATTTTTGGACTATAATTGCCTTTGCATTACAAGTTTACAAAAGAACTTAACAGGAAGTCAAGCAGTGTCTTAGTTCCAACGATTGAGAAGATACCAGTATCAGAGAAAGAGGAAATCTTTTCAGATATAATTCCATCCAGCTACCTAATTGAGAATTCACATGAGCAAGTTCTTTGTGAGCGATGGTGGGACATGATCCCTAAAGTGAATGTGATATTAGATACAGAGTTCAAGCTCCAAAGATGTTTGCTTAATGACTAACATTTGAACATTTCTTGAAATAATTTGTGTATTTTCTTTTTTTGTTATTTCGTTTGTGTTTTGCTTTGTTTTGTTGTATGTGGTTTATTTGTTTGTATATAAAGACAAAAACACCCCCACCCTTTTCTGTAGTTTATTAAATCTAGGCTCCAGGGAGGAAAAAGGCATCCATATTCAGCGACTGAGAGAGGAAAGACAAAAGAGAATAAATACTGACTTTTCACAATCATCCCATCCTAAGAGAACACTAAACTTAAAAAATTAACACTTACTTTGCTGCAGAGCAAGCAACCACAAATTCCCCTAATCTCGAAAATTTCTGAAGCTGTCAATACAATGTATATGTTGTTGTCCAAAACCATTATGCATAGCAGAGACAGAGGAATGAATACATTGTGGAACCATTAAACAAATCAAAATTACACTTTAAAGTGAAATTCTGCACTAATGTACATTATGTTACTGTAGGATGATGCCTTCACGCTCTTCCCCACTGAGTTAAACATGCAATTGGATTCATTTGGAAATCTGAGGAGAAAAAACACCTCACAACATTACCATTTTCATTTTATTTTGTGCTGGGCAGCTTCAGGATCTGAATATTTTGTGAAGGTTCTCCCCGGATCTCCTGCCCCAACTGTGTGTGCTCACGGAGGCAGCGGAGAGAGTTCTAAGTGCTATTCAGTACTTTAAAGGGAAAAACTGCAATGGGATTTAATCAAAAAAGACTCTCTCCCATGATACCCAATTACAAAAGTGGCTACACTGCTGCAAACTTCTAAAAATTTTATAGAAGTGTGTGGATTATTTAAAGTTTCGAAGCACATATTCCAGATTTTCCTTCCCTGTGATTCAACTGGAAGTCTGTGTGCATAGTTTATCATGAGCTATATTTTACAGACAAATATAAAACCTGCCATATATGTTACCTGTGTAATCAACATAAGTAGTAAATATTCCATATGTTTTGGAGGATTCAACTCTTACCTATAGTTATCGAGCATTTCTTCTCATATATCTTACATCTAACGTGTATATAGAAAGAAAAATTTGGCAACATAAATACAATTTAGCCTGACTTATTTCATAGGAAGTAGCCAGCTCATTTGCAGGAAGCTTTTCCTATTGCAAATGTCCTACTGAATGATGCCCCAGATTAAACTGATCTAAAAAATTTTTTTTCTAATTGAACTCATTGAACTTACCTATTACCTATTAAAGGCTCAGATGTGATCTCACCCTAGTCCTTCACATGTAAAATCATCATTTGAAAATTGACTTTTACTAGGAGAAGTGAAATGATGACTGCCTTCTTGCTAAAGTTTTGGATGTTTTTACAATTGCTCCTCATTTAGCTGTTATAAAGGTCGTTCTAAGCGCCATGAACACAATGAGACAAGTAATTAGATCAGTTCTTCTCATCTGATAAAAAGTTACCTAAATTATAATTTCATATTTTAAAAAATGGTATTCAACATATATAAAACTTGTTAAATAATATTTTTTAACAGCAGACATTTAAAAATATGTACTGTTAAGTACAGTCAGTAAAGAACCAGAGACCTTTGGTTTTGCAAAAATTGATGAAATTTTTATAAAGCAAAAAGTAACCCACTTAAAAATGGTCACTTCTCTGTAATTCAAAGCCCTGAAAAGCCCTATTTAGGTAGTTGGTTGTCCTCCCAATTAGAATCCCTAATGCAACTTTCTCCCTACTACAATTGTGCTGCCTACAATTGTGCTCAGAATTATTTTTTTAAAAAAACAAAGATAGTATGTCACCCTTGTGCTTTATAACATCAGTTTACCCTCAAGCTTTTCATTGAGGTAACTGTACAGAGACTTAGGTGTTTATCAAAAAAGCCTTGTGGGCTTCTCTTCCTGTTTCCAAATAGGCTTAAAGTCTAGTATAGTCTACGACCCAAGGGAGAAAAAGGAAGCTCAAGTAGTAATTATACTGGAACAACAAACTGGAAGTATCTGTTGAAAGTTTACAGATCTATTAAATTAAAAACCTGAAAAACACAAGTGTTTTATTATTTATTTAGTTTCCAGCATTTACTCAACAAATATTTATGAATGCTTACTCTATGCCAATCACTCTGCCAGGAGCCGTGACTACAAAGATGAACAAATGCAGTTGCTATCTTTGGGGCATAGGACAAGTGCTTATAAATTTGCTGCATTGAGGGCAAAAACCCACTCATGTTTTGACACAGTTCCCTTGGGAGGCACCTTATGCCCTGGCCAGTTACCTTCCTGCTTTCCTTGGCCTTCCTACATTATTAGCCTGTGGCTTCAAATTTCTTTTGTGAACATAATCACATAATAGGTATTAACTATCAGTAATTCATTTCTGTCACTGATTAAAATCAAGAAAACACATTTGATTACATTTTTCAATGCTTTAGGTAAAAATGCAATGACATGGGAATATTCTTTGAAGGCCAGGAAATTAGGAAGTACTGTAATAGTTTCACTGTTCTTAATTTGATGCAATAAATGGGCATCTTATTTTAAAGCTCATCTTATGGGGAACATGCTCATAATTTATTTTCAGTAAAATTTTTTAATCTGTACAATAGTAATTTAATATTCAATTTAATAATTGAATATTAAAGAAGTTCTAAAAATAAAAATACATTCTAATTACACAAACACTATTTAGATTATTTCTGCCTTACTTCCATCAAATTTGGTTTTTATATATTCATTTTACCTAATTATAGTTTCTCAAAACTTGCATTCTGTAATGTAAAAATTTGACTTATTACAAATATTTGTATGTTTCTACATAGTGCTTTATTACTATAGTGCTTTCATTATATTCCAGAGCATATAAGTATGCTATATTTTATATTTTATATATAATTATTTCTCCATTTCGTGTCACCTAGATAATTTCCATTTTGCTTTTTACATAACAATCATTAATGTGTTGAATCTTTCTGTAACTGTGCTTTATTTACATTTTAGATTGGTTCCTTAAGAGACACTAAGATTTTTTAAAAATTAAAAATAAAAAGGACTAAAATTGTGAATATTTTGAGTTCTATACTTTTTCCAAAATTATGGCCTTGAGCTACATAGCTTCAAGCAATGCATATAACACCAATTTCAGTAGACTCGTAGCAATCACAGGGATGTCATGTTATAATTTTTCTAATATCATAGAAAAAATGATACCATATTATTTCAATTTAGATTCCTTTAAAGTTTATTGCCATGAAATATTTCTCCATATTTTGCTCTTCTAAATTTTGCCATTTGGTATTCCTTAATGAATGTTAATGTTTTAAAATAAGTCAATACTATAATCCCTATTGTTTTTTTCTCATTAATGGATACTGAGATACCATTAAGGTTAATCATGGAGTATAAAACTCTTGTCAAATGATTATTTATTTATTATTGTTTGGAATTATATGCACATACTCCACTAATAGCATTAAAGCACTCAGTATTTACCTGATGATTTTTGTGTGTGAGCATTAGTTGATTTTTAAATAATTAATTTTGAAGTGAACTGCTTTTGGACCTTTTAAAGGATTTCCATAGCTGAATTTTGTTTCATATGTGTGAGTTTTGCCAAAAAGGCCAATCACCAAGAGGCCTCTTCCAATAGAAAACTTGGAAAATGCTCATTTGGTTAACAACTGTAATAAAGGTTTATGGGACACATTGTTAAAGACTGTTCTGAGGTAGGTATATCAGTACCTTTGGTAGATTAAAAAAGTCACATCTGATTTCTGCCTAAAAAAGTGCAGTACAGTTTTGTTTTCCAATATTAGATAAACATGACTTCTTTTTTTAAAAAAAATATTTTATTTATTTATTCATGAGAGAGAGAGAGAGGCAGAGACATAGGCAGAGGGAGAAGCAGGCTCCATGCAGGGAGCTGAAGTGGACTCGATCCCAGGTCTCCAGGATCAGGCCCTGGGCTGAAGGTGGCGCTAAACCACTCAGCCACCCAGGGATCCCAAACATGACTTCTTTATATTATAAAGCCATTGCATGCCATTTTGATATGCCTTTGTCTATTTTGTGTACAATTGTCTAAATTCAGCTCACTAACAGCAACTACTTAGCTAAAATGCTGCTGTCCATTTTCTCACTCATTAAATAAACAACTTGGCCCTGAACTAAGCATTGTTTCTGTGATGATAAATGGTTTCATTAGGAATTATACTGGTGCTGGTGATCTTGTGCCATATACATAATGCTCAGTGATACTGATGAGACTTGACATGACACAACTCAATGGAAGACATTCCTTGTTGGTATACAGTGTCTATCACCAAGAAACGTATTGTTAGTTTTGCTCTTTGTTTGTTTCTTTAACTTTCAACTCAAAATATTCAATGCAGGCAAACTTCTTTCTTACATGGTGAGAAATTATGTAAATTATGCAAATACACGTAAATTTGTGTCCCTTGTGTAATTTATATAAATATGTAAATTTGTACATGCATGTAAATATATAAAATTTATCCTTTATATATTACATACAATGGCATGTAATTATGAAGTACTATTAGCAGATAACACCTACATATCCACCATCTACTCAAGAGCTAGAATATTTTCAGTCTTTGCCTTTTTACTTGTGTGCTCTTTATTCCATTCTCTTAATTTTCCATTATCAAAGTAACAACTAGCCTGAATTCTGCACTTATTCTTTAGATTTTTTTAAATCAATTTTTAGTTTTATATGAGTATATAGATATAGGCATACTGTGTGTATGTACACATTATATTGTCTAGTTTGCTTGATAGGAGTTTTATAAAATAATACTATATTGTTTGTAATATTATGTAACCTGCTTTTTCCACTCTATGTTATAATCCTAAGATTCATTCACATTCTTTTTACAAGAGAAGTTCTTTAATTTTTATTACTTTTCAATATTACCTTTCAATATTCTATTAATAGAAATTTGAATATTCTATCAATTGTATTACTTTTCATATATGATTAGATCATATATATGTACACACTCATGTATATACAGTAATATACACATAAGATACTTGTAATAATTCATATAACACATGCAATATATAATTTTGTATATTATTTTATAATATATGGCAATTGCCCCAGGAATATGACACAAAATGTTACAAACAACAGAAATACTTAACTTCTGGTTACAGCTCTACTCAGGATAGAGCTATCTCTAACTGAACACCCTCTTAATTGAGAGACTGGGTAATATGAACAACTGTGTTCTGCTTTTCTTAGACCATAGCACAAGATTAAATTGCATTTATGGGGACATTCTCCATGAACCTTACGAAGTTCCCACTTAACTTTCTTTTTAACCATTTTTTTTCAAATGTGTAAAAAAGTATGCAACTTAAAAATTACTTCTGGTGAACACCCATGTAATCATCACTCAATCACTCAGATCAATAAATAGAATATTGTCTCCATCATACTTGGATTTCATGATAATCCCTTCATTGCTTTCTTTAAAATCTGAACACAAGTGTACAGAACAAAAACTTTGGGTAAGCTTGCCATATCATGAACTTTAAGTAAAATTTATATTTTAAGTAAAAGTTTATATTTTATGTCTGGATTTTTCACTCGAAATTATTTTGGTGAGTTTCATCCCCATTGTTCTGTGTAGCAATCATTTATATATTTACATTGCTTAATTTTATTCTCTGAGGTCAGAAAGAGATTTTCTAATATTATTTTCTGAAAGATTTGTAGTTGTCCTTTTCATACTTACGATATGAAATTTACTTGTAATTGATCATTTGTGCATAGAATGAGGTAGAGGTCAAAATTCTTTCCTCGTCTTATTTCTCATGTTTTATACCATAGCAAATATATATATAATATGACAGCACCACTTACTGAAAGACTTGACATCATTTATTGGTCTTATGTGCTAGTTTTGAGATAAATCAAGTTCCCCCACATTTCTTGGCTATGTAGGAAGCTCTATTGCATTTTATTTATTTATTTATTTATTTATTTATTTATTTATTTATTTATTTAATTCAATTTATTTATTTATCACTATACATATATTACACAACTATTAAAGTTTTGTAATAAACTTAATATACAGTGATCTGTCTACCCACACATTTTTTTTCAAGTAACTTTGTATCTTTTTTATAAATAAATAAAAAATCATTATTTGAAATTCCAAAAAATGCTGCTGGTATATTGATTTGAGATTTCTTTTCCTTTTTTTAAATTTTTATTTTATTTATTTATTCATGAGAGATACAGAGAGAGAGGCAGAGACACAGAGGTAGAAGCAGGCTCCCTGTGGGGAACCCAATGCAGGACTTATCCCAGGACCCGGAGCTTATTCCTGGAGCTGAAGGCAGATGCTCAACCACTGAGCCACCCAGGTGTCCCTGATTTGAGATTTCATAGAACATATAGATAACTTGGGGGGAAATTTACATATTGAAAATGTTTCATGAACATGAATTAGCATTCAATGACTATACTATGTTTCTTGTTTTTGTGTTTGAAAAATGTTATTTATCTTTTGCTAGATTTACTCCAAGTATTTTGTATATTTTTATTACATTATGGTAAAAGGTAACTTTTAAAATATAATGTTTAGCTCGTTGCTATAATACATAATATACTTGATTTTATTGTATTCATTTTCTCAACCCGGCCTTTAAACTTTTTAATTAATTTTAATAGAAGCTGTAAATTCTCTTACTTCTACATACATGATCATATCATTGGAGAATAATACAAATTTTATATCTTTCTTTTAATTTTTATACTGGTATTTATTATTTAATATTCATTTATCTATTATAGTACTATACCAGGACATTTGGTGATATATTAAATAGTAATGGTGGTAATAGCTGTGTTTATCTTGTTCTCTATCTCAAATGGAAAGCTTTCAACGTTTCAGCATTAAATATGATGTTTGTGGTAAATTTTCTCTAAATGCTTTCCTTTGTTTTTTTTTTTTTTTTTATAAATTTTTACTTATTTATGATAGTCACACGGAGAGCGAGAGAGAGAGAGGCAGAGACACAGGCAGAGGGAGAAGCAGGCTCCATGCACCAGGAGCCCAACGTGGGATTTGATCCCGGGTCTCCAGGATCGCGCCCTGGGCCAAAGGCAGGCGCCGAAACGCTGCACCACCCAGGGATCCCAAATGCTTTCCTTTGGATTAGGAAATTCACTTCTCATAGTTTGCTGAAAGATTTTATCATGAAATATGCTGAATTTTGTCAATTGCCTTTTCATTATCTGTTGAGATGGTTTTATCTGCTTTTTGTTGTTGTTGTTGTTAGCAGGTAAATTACATTGTTTGATTTTTAACTTGACTTTAAGTTAAATAAAATTTACAGTCCCAGAAAACAAAAGCTAGTATATAAACACAATTCTTAAACTATATTATTTTCCCTTCTGTATCCCTTTGTCCATCTCTCCCTCATCTCATCATTATCTATTGATCCTATTTCTACAAAGTGGCTTTTAGTGGAATATCATTCTAAACAATGATATAATATGATTTTTAACCATACCAAATACATAGTGCTTTGTAATTTAACATATGCCTTTTTATACATTATCTTTTAAAAATTCTCATCACAACTGAGTGAAACAAACACTATTAATTCCACTTAAAACTGATAAAACTCAGTTTAAGAGAAGTAAAATGACTTATCTGAGGCCACATTTTAAAGATATAGGATTTAAATCAATGTTCTCCAATTCCAAGTTTTATGGCAGGATAACTTAATATTTGGTAACAGAAGACTCATTTGTAACCTACACAAATTATATCTGGTGTCATCCAGTTCAATTCTAATACTAGTAATGAATGTTAATCCTTAATAGTGTTAATCAGAAATCAAACTAGATCATACAAATGATAATAGTAAATGATCCTTCATTTAACAAATATTGTGTCACTACTATTATGTGTAAAATATTCTACTGGATATTATAAAATATATATAATAAAGACATGAATGCTATTAAAATCAGCAAGACTGGGGCAGCACGGGTGGCTCAGCGGTTTAGTGCCTTCAGTCCAGGGCCTGATCCTGGAGACCCAAGATCGAGTCCCACATTGGGCTCCCTACATGGAGCCTGCTTCTCCCTCTGCCTGTGTCTGTGCCTCTCTATCTCTCTCTGTGTGTGTTTCTCATGAATAAATAAATAAAAATCTAAAAAAATAAAAATAAAAAATAAAATCAACAAGACTTAACCTCTCACCTTTAGTCCATATAATCAGTGGATATTTCCCCCTTTTTTGAACAATATAGGATAGAATAAAACACTCTGATCGAACTCAGAAAAAATAAAATGTGGATTAGAATAGCAGACAGGGGGCATCTGGGTGGCTTAGTTGATTAAGCATCCAACTCTTGATTTCAGCTCAAATCATGATCTCAGGGATATGAGATCAAGCCCCATGTCAGGCTCTGTGTCCAATGGGAGTCTGCTTGAGATTCTCTTCCTCTCCTTCTCCCTCTGTCCCTCACCTCTCAAATAAATAAATCTTAAAAGATTTGTTAAAAAATCTTTTTAAAAAGAATGCAGTCTGGGGATCCCTGGGTGGCGCAGCGGTTTGGCGCCTGCCTTTGGACCAGGGCGCGATCCTGGAGACCCGGGATCGAATCCCACATCGGGCTCCCGGTGCATGGAGCCCGCTTCTCCCTCTGCCTGTGTCTCTGCCTCTCTCTCTCTCTCTCTCTCTGTGACTATCATAAATAAATAAAAATTTAAAAAAAAAAAAAAAAAAGAATGCAGTCAGTTGACTTGAAGTATTGATCTAGTTATTGAACTAAAAGTAATTTTTTATAGAAACCATACTTACCAGAATAAACATCAATACTGAAAACTAAATCAGTATTATAAAATATACTCCTTAAACATACAGTGTACTTTTTGAATAGACAAAGAATTGTACACACTGATGAAGCTGTATGAAGACCTGAGGATTAATCAATTATTCATCATCTTACTAAATAATTGCCAAATTGTATTTTAGTCATCTCTACAAAATATACCTTTCTGATATAAGACCCTTTCAGATAAACAATGAAGCTTCACTTCCAAATTTTCAATTTTTCTGTTTTCCAAATATCATGGAATACCTACTACTGCTTTTTTCAACATTTCCTGTATACAAAATGTTCAAATTTATGTATTATAGATATGTATACCAATATTATTGTGATATATCTTAGTGGATTTACAACATTATAATACCATCCTCTATATGCTTGCTTTCCCAGTGATATAGACTTCCATACTAATTTTATATTCAGAGTGACTATGGCAAACCCAAGCACACAATTAACCATTCAATATTTATTCAATTAAGTGATAAATAACAGAATAAAGGAAAAAAGGAAAAATGTTTCTCAAATATCATATAATTTAAAATTGAAACAAACTAAATGTATTTTTTGGGTGATATGCATTGCTTTTAGTTTTCTACCTCTTTCATCATAAATTTATCAAATGTCTGCTATATCCTTCTCTATGTATAAACACACATATACATACACATACATTGCAATAGTCAGAGTAGAAAGAAGCAGAAATTTGATTTAAAAACTATTTCTAAAACACGTTAAGAACAAAAAAAGGAAAGATTTTGAACATATTTATTGATCCTTTTCTAATTATAAATGCAGTACTTACTTGTAGAAATCTATTATACATCTCACAGAAAAAATAATTGTACATTTTGGTATATTTACTTCACCACCACCCCTCCCCCGTTTGTAGGCAATTTAAAGACAGATTGTAAAGACAGGTTAAAAATGAGTTCATCACATGACTGAACATGTTTTTGAATCACTTTGAAATGGATACTGTTAAGGTAATGGAATTGCACTGGAAAATTTCTATTATAATAATAGGTGAAAACCAGGAGAATGATGCTGGCTATAAAATTATGATGAGTTAATACCAGCTCCACCTGTGTCCTGAAAATCACTTATTAACAATGATTCTAACAATGGCCTGTGTGTAGCTCACAACATACTAGTGAAACTAGTATTAAGTGTTTCCATGCCTCTCTTTCTGTACAGGAGTGTTTTGATAGATTTATAGTAGCGTCTGTTGTTAAAATCCCATTATATATTGATAAGAGCACATGGTTACAGACAGAGGAATGTTTCAAAACTTTTCAATGACAGTTTTTGGCACAGAGCAGCCAATCAATACATTAGGTTGAACCAAGTCCTTATAAATAGCATTTATGATAAGCCAATGATGACAGTGAAAGTTGGCATGACCTGTGTATCTATAGTAAATAGAACTTTCTATGGCCCCAGGAAAGATGATTGCACGAATGGACTTTTATGAAGTACCTTTGCTCTCTGCACAAAAACTATAAAGAATATCAGTTAAATGTATAAAACTTTGATATGGTGCAAGAAGACTTTATAAGCTAACAAATAGCTGTCCACATCATAAGAAAAATTTACCCTTAAGTAGTAAATATATAATATTGTGGTTCAGTTGACATTTCCTGGGTTGTGGGGTGAAATCTGGAGAGCATCAGCAGAATCCAGCAAGGGCAGATGCAAATCCTCAGTGGGCGTATGTTCTTGTAACAATAACAATAATGTCAACAACATCCAATAATACCATTTTTTAAAGCAAACAAACAAAAAGTAAGAACAATTTTTGCAAAATTTGTATGGAGGTATCTAAAATAAACCCAATTGGGATGTCTGGATGGTTCTGTTGGTTAAGCATCTGACTCTTGATTTTGGCTCAAGTCATGATACCAGGGCCCTGGGATCAAGCCTCAGGACAGATTCCACACTCAGTGGGGAGTCTGCTTCCCTCCCTCTTCCTCTCCTTCTGTGCCTCCCCCAGCTCACACTTTTCCTGTGTGGCCACAGTCACTCTTTCTCTAAAAACAAATAAATAAATTAAATATTTTTTAAAAATAATAAAATAAAAATAATCGAATGTTTAAGTTCAAATATATATAATCTTTTCATTGTGGATTTGATTTGTGAGTTTATTGTGTAGCCATTATGAAAATTATAAGGCTGTAATATTTGGCTTCAGTCTTATTTTTCTTTTTCTACATCATTTTCCACCCCAAAGCAGTGGAAAGGGTACCTCTGGGTCAGAGGGAAAGAAGATAAAAACACAACACAGTTGAGGGTCTTCCTTCCTCTCTGTTGCTATGGTATAATGTGATTTAAAAAAAAAGTTACATCATAGATTTTTATCCCCATTTAAAATTTTTATTGATTTAAAAAATACTCTACAGAAATTTTCAAACTAATTAAGTGGAACAGAGCTCTCAGACAATAGAGTGTTTTTATAGCTCTTTTGTGTTTGATGGCCACCTGGAGAAAACTCTGAAGGAAAATCTAGCAATATACCAATTCTGATGTTCTTCTTTTCAATAGTTGCAATCTCCAGAGTTTCCAATGATATTTTGCAGTATTTCCTAGATGTTTTCTGGAGAAAAATAGTTCCCTGGGATATTAATAAAAATTTATTTACTGTTATTTTTCTTGCTTTTCATGTCTATCATTACATATATTTAGGAAACATAAGGGTAAACAAAGTTAAAGATGTTTCTTTCCTGCAAGACTTTTTCAGAATCTTTAAATATTTTTCAACCCTCCAGGAAGATGATCAAGCACACATTATTTCCTCAAATTCTGTGACCAAGGAATGCATTTTTGTGGTGATTCTTAGATGAGTGATCAGGTGGGGGACAGTGTCTCATGGAACAATTTTATAATGGAATTTTACTTTGAAAAACATGCATGTGAGTGACAAAGAACATGCCTAGAAGACTTACATTATTTTTCACTTGAATATAGCCAGAAACTATTTTAAAGTGACTTCTGCACAAAGAATGATTTTCTTTTGTAATGATGAGCATGGTTATTGCATGCTCCTTTGATTTTTTTTTGTGCTATTAAGAAACTTTTAAATGGTTCCCATATTTTTTAATGTTAAAAATGGCTTTTAATACTTGTAATATTCAGCAAGTTATGTGGTATATTTTTCTTTTCCTTTGAAATTTTGAAAATCCTAATTATAAGGAAAGCTAGTAAGCAAGTCTATAAAATCATTTTATATATATCAGTTCCATTTAAATGTTACATTTTAATTCTTTCATGGGATAAAGAATATATATCCATGCAGGGTTTAAAGATCTACTTAATCAAGTATTCCTAGTAAATAAGAACTTGTGATTAAAATTGCAAGTATACATGTGTAAAGCAATTATTCTGCATGATAGTAGAGAGAATTCAATCAAAGTAAGTGCATCAGAATTATATCCCTTATAAAAAAAAAACTCCAAGAACAGAAAATAGCTATATTTGGTAATTATACTAATTTTACTTAATTTACCTTTCAAACTATTCAAGTCTGTGTCAGTGCAAATGACACATGAATAGACTTTTTATTATGATTTTCTTCTTTTATTTTGGTAGCATAGATGGTGCTATAACTCAGTATAAGAGTATATAGAAAATAAACATTCAACTTCAATAAAATAATAAAAACACTATGACTCTCAGAGTGTTTTGTTTGAGGAGGTAAATTAACGCTCAGAGACTCCATTTTCCAGCAATGTATTTAACAGTTTCAATGTGGGGATTCCACAAGCCAATGGCCTACAGAATAATGTCTCTTAAAAAACCAATAAAGAAATAGCATACTCCAAACCAATGACAGATTAATCACACTATTGCTCCAGGCAGAGGGAGATGAAAGGAATAAAGTCCAAATTTCGTCAAGGTACACCTCAACTACAAGTTGATATTCAAGAGAAACAGCTTAGCCAACCAAGAGCTGATGTCCAGCTGCCAGGGCAAAAGTCACCTGTTGCTAGAGCACATTGCTTGGGAGCAAAGGCTCCGGTGTTGATGGCAAGATGATCTTTACGCCACTGCATCTTCTCACCACTGCCGATAAAAGAGTCCCCTTGATCTTGGTTGGAGCTAATGCCCCAAGGTCTTCAGAGAGCTATTTTAGGTAGCGAAGTATAGCCTTGCCCAGACTGAACACTCTCAAAGAATCATCACTTCTTCGTATGTTTTTACTGATAAACCCCAAGTGGGGATTGAACTACTGAGTTATTAATGATGAGAACAGTTGAAATGATGAGATCCTGATATAACTTATTTTATTCTTATATCCAAGCAACTTTACTTCTAAAAAAAACACTTTTTTTTTTTTTGGTCATAAACAAGTGGATTTAAAAACACATTAAACAAAGCACAACAGATAGTCACTGTTCTACATAGTCAAAACATGCAACTATGATTTCTTGGCCGGGCAGATGGCCATGTGCTAGAGGGCAAGGAGCTAGAGTTATATCTGAGGAAAATCAAAGCCCGGAAAGGCAAATAAATCCTCTGTCTTCGGTCATGTAAAACAAACAAACAAAAAAAGTAAAAAACTATATTTTGTAAAAAAAAAAAAAAAAAAAAAAAACCTAATAAGGACCTAATTACTCTGCCACTTTATCTCCTTTCTACGCATCTAAGTTATGTTCCTATCCAGAGTCACAATATTATGGGAGATAAATGTTTTTGTTTAGATGGGTTTTAAGGTAATGACCAGTATACTACCCATATCTCCAAACTACAATTTCTAAACTGTCATTTCCTCATAAGAAATCCCTTTTTAGAGATGGTTTCTCTTGATTTTTCTTGTTAAAACCATCCATGTGCTGTATTTATGGTAAATGCATGTCTCTTCCATTTGAAAGGTTTACAAGCACTTAATTGAGAATCTTAATTAAATACTCAGGATAAATATTAAAGGAATAAATCCTTCCAGAAAATAGCAATGATTAAAAACAAGAAGTATAAGGAAATCTCTCTGTCACTAAAAAAAGGGGAGGGGTGGCCTAGATAGTGTAGAATCCAGTTCAAAATCCTCTGACAAAATGACCTTTATATAATCTACCAGCATACAACTGATCTCTTCTGTTGAGGAGGTCCCGAGGGCTTTTCATGATAGGATTCCACTTCAAAGCTAGCAGTCCAAATGCAAACAAAGGGAATTTAACACTCCTTCAGCTTATTGCACAAATTGGTTTTTTTTTTAATGTCCTGATTTGTATTAAACTTTACTAAATTTCTGCTCTGCTTACATCCAGCACAGCAGTCAACACATCAAGATTCATAAAAGAAACAAAATACTAAAAACTTAATATCAAAAACATTGCAGGTCATTAAACAGTAATTACACTTCTTGCCCACCAAATAGATACAAGTGGTGCATTAAAGGTTACGTTGTTTGAATACAACTGAAATTTGGGATTATAGGGACAAGGGCCCACTGTCCCAAAATGTGCCACGGTGGCATATTCATTACTTTAAACAAAAGTCACTTAAGAAACAGTCAATGCAGAAAGAACCTCTTTTCTTCTTTGTCTCCACAAACCAGAAGATAAATCTGCCATGTGATAGGTGCCCTCCCTAGACCAGAAGGTAGAGACATCCTTATCACCAGAGAGAGGAAATTTAGAGCAGAGAATGTTGTATAAACAACCCTCGTTACTTTTAAAATTTACTACCACAGCCCAAATCCTGTTTAGAATTCCTTACTAATTGAAGCTCCCAAAGTTAAGTTTTCTTTGTCCTGTCAATTCCTCACAGATTACTGCCTCTTTGTCTAAAAAGTATTAAAAACTGCTTGCCTTGGAAATTTCTTGGGGTTTCAGTTTCATTATTGGGCCTCTGTACATACATAATAAAACTATGAGTTTTTTCTCCTATTAATCTGTCCCATGACAATTTAATTGTTAAATGAGCTAGCAGACCTTTGAGAGGCTCGAGGAAAAATTTTTCCTCCCCAATAGGTTGCATAGGAAAAAACAACGAGGTGTCTGTTTATTGATTCTTATACATGTTCATGGGTTTTCTCATAATTGATTTTTTAACAGAGAAGGTGTTAATTAGGGAAGAGAACACAAAATAAAAGTCTTCTGAACTTTGATATAAAATCATTTGAGTCACCGAAAACCCTTACTTGTTACTCTGATCTTGCATCAGGGTACTTAATGTTTCACTGTTCTTGATGTTTGTTAAATAACAATGATTGCTCTCAAAAATGCACCAAGGATGAGGTACTTTGGAGGAAGGAATTATATACCTCCTTTGGGGAAGGAAAATTATAATTTATTTCTTTATTCTAGAAAACAATGGTATTTTGGGTTTTAACAAGATGTCCTGATTTCAACTATATTTGCCAACTCTAAAGTCAACCATACTAAATCTGAAATGTCACCAAAAAAATTGCAAAAATGCAGAATAGATTTATTTTGAAAGTAGAATACAAATATAAAATATTACCTTAAAAATATTTCATTTATGGGCAGCCCGGGTGGCTCAGCGGTTTAGCGCCACCCTCAGCCCAGGGCCTGATCCTGGAGACCTGGGATCGAGTTCCACGTCAGACTCCCTGCATGGAGCCTGCTTCTCCCTCTGCCTCTGTCTCTGCCTCTCTCTCTCTCTCAATCTGTGTCTCTCATGAATAAATAAATAAAATCTTTTAAAAAAATAAATAAATAAAAATAATAAATAAAAAATTTCCTTTATATATTTGAGACAGAGATAGCAAGACAGTAGGAGTGAGGATGGGAGGGACAAGCAGACTCCCCACTGATCTTGGAGCCCAATGTAGGTCTCGATCCCAGAGCCCTGAGATCATAACCTGAGCTGAAGTCAGATGCTTAACCGACTGAGCCACCCGGGTGCCCCTACAATAATTCCTTTTAAATAGGCAATTTGAATTATCCACCAGTTATGCTTGAGAGTACATAAAATTCATATATGCTTAGATTTGGCATATACTGTATATATTGAAGGATAATTGGAAGGCAGGCAGACAGGGACAAAAGGCTCTGCCCTCAGTGGAAATCCCCCTTAAAAGGATTTCACACCACTTGGGAAGGAACCCTTCCACCCTTTCTCATGTGATAGGTAGATGACAAAAACCTGATTGGGTGACAGGCTCATAAAGGGGTTATCAGATTAAAACAGCCCACCAACAAGCCCATAAAAACTTCTAGACTTAGACACTCTGGTGGCAACCCTCTCAAGTCTCCTTCTTCTTCGGGATCTTTGTACTCTTGCTCAATAAACCTTGCTCTGCTGCCCACCACTCTTTGGTCTTGAAGCTGGAGTTCTGGTCTCACAGAGTTGAAGAATGAATCTCACAGACAAAGGAAAGAAAGTAAAGGGATAGAAGTTTATTAAGCAAGGACACAGAGAAAACTCTTAAGGGTTAAAGGGGTCCTGACAGGATTGCCACCAGGGGCTTATAGGGTGGGTCTTTTATTGAAGGCTAACCAGGGAACTTATATCTTTTAACATCTCTATTGATATCAGCACTGAGGAAGGACTAGTGACAGCACCTTTAAAGGCTATCTTCCTTTTTAAGGTCGGGTAATTCTCTGACAGTCACCAGTAGGGGCTACAACAAGACCCCACTTCTGACACCTGGGACAGGATGGTCTGGTTTGTTTATCTCTGGTTTCCTTTCATCTCCATATGTTTGGGATTTTTGTGAGCCCGATTCCATGGCCCCCTACCTACCCTTGCCTGTCCCTTACTCAGTCTACCTCTTCATTCTTCGGAGCCATGTGACCAAGAACTGCCAGCACTAAAGGAAAAGAAATCCTGCAACATAGAAATCCTTTCAAGCGTTCTTATGCAGTGTGTAAGATTTACAGTCAATCTTACTGAATTACTAAATTGATATATATTTCAGTAAAAATTTCTTTTTGTCAAGATGTTAGTCACACCACTAGGTCCCAAAATTCTGAAAAGAAATAAAAGCTATCATATGTATAAGTGTTAAGACATATTTTCAACATGTGAGCAATAAAGTGAGTATGAAAACACCAGCTGGTACTGCATTCAGTGGCACTTTGATATATTACTTTACCCTTAATTTGTTAAGTAATGAGGAAATTACAACTTTTTTTTGAGTAAAGATAACTTATTGCTATTACACTTTAAATTTAGACCCAGGATTTCTGAA
The DNA here is from genome assembly GCF_018345385.1 of Vulpes lagopus. Classification (NCBI taxonomy): domain Eukaryota; kingdom Metazoa; phylum Chordata; class Mammalia; order Carnivora; family Canidae; genus Vulpes; species Vulpes lagopus. The sequence continues at coordinate 46,765,057 of NC_054832.1, read as the reverse complement.
ATGAAATCTAATATTCAAACTATCCCTACATTTAAATACTATTTTCTACAACAATTTCACACAAAATAAACATGAAGTTATTATGCCTCTTAAGAGAGTCAATATATTTCCATAAAAAAACTCATAAAATTCATGAAGATACCTATGGGATATCTTTTTTTCAGTCATTTTTTAAAAATCTAAAACTTCTGGAGTTATTTTGGCTTTGGGGATAGAGTATGTAAATATAAAGATTGTTGGAAACAGTACTCAATTGCTATTGTAATATTGTGTACCATCCATTTCTCCCTCCACCACCATGATTTTCCTTTAGGGGACCACCTCCCCACTCACAACTTAGACATATCACTACAGCCTGGCCACTCAACTTTAACCATCATTGTTGCAAAATGGATAGCTAAACATTGGACAGATGATACAAATTATTTAAAGAGACACAATCTCTACACTTTTTTCTGGGGCTGTTTGGAAAGAATCTTGGTTATGGGGTTACCAAGAAGACTAGGTGATATAATAACATGTTTATAAAATAATACAAGATAATGTAATAAGACATAACAAGGAGTAGATGTAGGTCTACCTTAGACTGAGTTGAATTTCAAGCATCTTCTCTGAGGAGGTGACATTGTAGCAAAATTCTGAATACAAAAACTAGAGCCAAAACCATAAGCAAAGAGAAAGGTAAGTGAAATATTGAAAAATAAATTTCAGGGGTGACTGGGTGGCTCAGTTGGTAGAACATGGTTTTGAGTACAAGCACCACGATGAGCATAGAACGAACTTAAAAGCTCGCTCAGCTGGAAGGGCACGTGACTCCGAATCTTAGGGTTGTGAGTTTGAACCCACACTGGATCTACAGATTATTTAAATAGATAAAAAACATTTGTTTAAAATAAGTTACAATGAAAAGACTTACTAATTGTCATGAGAAAGAAAATGACCTTTGGGGATGATCTTTTACATGTCGATCAGCAAATCATCTCTGAATTTCAATCAACTTTAAATTCTGATTTTTTTTTTTTTTTTTGTAACTAATGCAAAACAAATTGGACATTTCGTGGATTTCTTTGCCTATTCCTTACTTGGAATGTTAGGATACTCCAAGATTATGTCGAGTTGAGAAGAATTTATTACCTTACCCTTGAGCCAGCACAGTTACCTTTGGCAAGTTGTAGATCACTAACACCAGTAATAAAACAATCCATTTTTAATTTTCCTGACCAATAACACTTAAAAGAACTCTATGGTGATTTTTCAATGTTCTCTCTGCAGGAAAACTGACCAGACTTTATTGCATTCACCACCTTCATAAAGAAGTATTTCCTTCAGCCCTGAAAATCCTTCTGTCTCATCTTTATTCTTTAAGACTGCAGCATGACCAAAGTGTAAGCCACAGATTTATGGTCTATCCTTACAGGAAGTGTAGGCATTTGTATGGAGATACACCTCATTCTTCTAACTGAAAATAGTGCAGTAAATCAAACCATGACAAACTAACCTCCCTACTATTTTTTTTTCTTAGTTAATAATAAAAACAAAGTAGTTTAGGGTGGAGATTAACAGAATTAGGGTAATATTAACTATTCACCCAAAGTACTCCAAGAATTATCATCAGGGAAGTCAGTGAATTTCTGCGTAAAAAGGAAGAGCAGCAAGTTCTGTTCTCTTTTCTTTACCATATGGGGTAAAAATGATGATTCAAGGCCCTGATAATGAAGACTTTTTCAACAATAAGCAAAGTCTTTGACATAAATGTATATGCATAAAAAAGTCAATGAGTCACATTGGCATGCAAAAATAGCTGTCTCTACCAAATGCGCTACCAAGCATCTCAAATGTTGCATCTATGCACAGAACAGAAATTAATTTTTCCACTGGCTAAAATTCTGTTTGGCAAAAACAAAACAAAACAAAACAAATTCCTACCATTTTAGTGATCTCAGAAGCCTTTAGAATTTCACATCTTAGGTATTATATATCTTGGTGACATTGGCATGTCTAAAAACAGATAAAAATAAAGAACTCTCTGCATTAAAAATGTCATTAATTCCATCCAACTACATGCTTATAGTAACTGAATTAAATGCTAATCCTCATGGCCTTTCTCAAAATTCTAGAAAAAATATCAGAAGTTTTATTGTACAGAAAAGGTACAGTACTATCACATTCTTCCCACTATTTTTGGAAACACAATAATATATACTAATGATACAATTTTCATGAGATTTTTCACAAATAAAATTTCAGAGTAATAGCTAGAAGTAAAAATTAAGTATTTCTTCACAAAATGTATTTGTGTACCTTTGTAAGATCTGACTGCATTTCATTCTATTTCTTTTCAAACCTATACTCTATAGGGTACATACATTGCCTTTATATTAACTCTATAAATAAAATATAAATAAACTATATAAATAAATTCTCACTGAGTGCTTACCAAGAACTGGCATCATCATAAGCACTAGAGTTATAGCAGAGCACAAAAGAGACAAAAATATCTGACTTTATGTGGCTTCCATTTTATGTAAGGAGGGGGAGAGGAGTTTGAGTGCATCAAATTCTACAATTGATAGCACATTTTATTTCTGAACTTCTTTCCTTTTCTTTTCTTTCCTTTTTTCTTTTCTTTTCTTTTCTTTTCTTTTCTTTTCTTTTCTTTTCTTTTCTTTCTTTCTTTCTTTTTTTTTTTGAAGGAGAAAGAGCAGGAGCATGCCTGAGTGATGAGGGAGAGGGGCAGAGGGAGAGGGAAAGGGAGAATTTTAAGCAGGCTCCACATCCAGCATAGAATCCAATACAGGGCACAATCTCATGACCCTGAGTTCATGACCTGAGCAGAAATCAAGAGTCAGATGCTTAATCAACTGAGCCACTCAGCTACCCATCCTTTTAACTTCATCACTTAAAAGGAAAAACAAAACAAAACAAAACTTAGATCAAAAAATTTTCCTCAAATCTTTTTTTTCTGTATGAGACTTTATATGGACACTGAAAATAATATATTTCTTTAGAGATCATCTTTCATTCTATTACAAATGAATTTATTTCAGCAATGCTGAGAAAACCCAGCCTTGACTTTCATAATCCTTGTCTATATTATTATTTGGTGGAGGGGTAAAAAGAGCAGTTGTGTTGTACTGGAGAGAGAATTATCACATTTTGTTTCATTTATTTAAATAGATTTGCTGTATTTGATACGAAGGATCAAACTTTACCCTGAAATGAAATTCAGGGTCCCTGCTGACTTTTCCAAAATCCACTTTATAGTACACAAATGTTTAATATCATTTCAAATAGTTTTCTCCAGGGGAGAGCTGGAACTATGTGCCCTGAAGAATAAATACCCTCAACTTAAGTAGTCATTAGATGTCACTCCTCCTCCAAATGGATACAGTTGAAAGAGGGTTTCTGTTTTTGTTGGCAGTGAAACCAAACTGCATCCAACAAGGAATAAAAAAGCATGTAAATGAGAACTACAGATGTGTGAACCATTTGGAAAAATAACTCGCACTGAGTTAAGTGAAATTTATGGAAGTCTTTTGAACTAGCCAGGAACCATTTAAAAAGTTTATATCATATTGGAAGTACCTTACTAATATTTATCTTTACCACACAGTTGTATATTGCCCTTCATGACTGCCTTTAGTCTTTCAAACTATATTTGAGGAAGTGCCAAAAAGTCATTTTTGGAGATGAATGCGTACTCAAAGTACAAATAATAACATGAAAAAAAATCTCCCTTATTCTGTCCTGGTCTTATATAAAATTATATAAAATTCTCAATATAGAGAGAATCATCAAGAAATTCAGAATAATAGTGCATTCATTCTTTTGAGATGGGCTGGGAAATCTATTGGGTCTAGTAACAGAAAGCACAGATACCTTAGTGACGCATGCCAACATTCTGTATTCTTTCTAATGACGCCATTCCTCTCTGTTTTCTGAATCCCACTGTGGACCCCACTTTGGCCACTGGACAAAATTGAACAACTACCATCCAAAACAGCTTATACCTAAAACCTGACTAATCTAAGAAGCAAGTTAGGAAATGCCTATGGGGTCAACATGCTTTCTCCATTTGTATTTTGTGGTAATAGTATCACGTTATGAAAATTCAACAGGTACATGTTATGTAACAGCAATGATTGCTAAGACTAATAAATGACATCAGGAAAGAAAACAATCAGGTTTATTTTTTGTTTGTGTTAGATGTGGTTTAATATGCTAGCTAATAAGTAAATAAAACTGTTCTAATTTGTTTAGTTCTTGATATTTATAATCTTTTTTAGGGTCCCTGGGAATAGGCCTCACTTGGATTAATTTCCCTTCTTTGTCTAGAAAAGATACATTTCAGTTTATATAGGACTAGTTAACAATTGAAAGGAGAAAACAAGTCATGCTATTAATGCAAAAAATGCTATATACCCTCAAACGAGAATAATTGGCAATAGTATAGGCTAAATATTGCATTATACTCCTATCAATGAGCTAATTGACATTGGCAAATCTCTAGCTCAAATATATTATATCTACATTTTAAAACCTGATATGTATGCAGTTTGAAAGTTATAAGTAACAGAAAAAAAGGATATTCTAAAAGACAAAAATAATATTTGCAAACAAGTCTTAAATATGTTGTATATGCTTTCATCTTTAAGGCAGAAAAAGTTCTATATTTATAATTTATATAATTTAACAATAGGAAACTTCAAAAAAAATCATTAGTTCAGTAGACAGAATGGTAAGTATCCTAGCTTAAAATAAACTTCTTCAGTTACTATAGGCTTATATATATTTTTGAAGCTCATACAGTGTTTTAAAACCTTATTTATAGCATTGAACTTGGGGCTTCACAAATTTTAAAATACTATGTTAACATCTATATCACAAAGGTGATTTTGATTAAAAAGATTATTAATAAAAGCTCCTGGCAGAGAAAATACAATATGTCATATGACTCTTGCTTCCAATGAGGATTAAGTATTAAAAGGAAAGGATGGGATTTTGTCTACGAGAGTTTTCGCTCACTTATCTGGTATTTCTCATAGCAGCATAGGTGTCACTTTTTTTCTTTTTTTTATTATTTGGTAAGGAAGCATTTTTAACTTTCCTTGGGAAAGTGGGAGAAGTTTTGAAGATTTATAGTGACTATTTCTTAAAGGCCTTTGGGGGTTAGGTGCACTTTACTGAACTCTGCATGATTTGCTAAGTTTTGTTTCACCTAATGTTTTGCCTCCTCATTTCTCAGGCAATAGGAAGAATAGATCTTTGTTGCCTGATTTCCCGGTGGTCAATTTTTGATTCATTTCTTTGAGAATTTATCAGATTGTATTATATTTATTTTAACTCTTAAGCAAACAGAAGGTCATGATTAAATAGGCATATCAAAACGAGAATGTAAAAACTCAAAGATTTTTGGTAGTCAAACAGCAGAAGTGGGGTGCCTGAATGGCTCAGTCAGTTGAGTGTCTGACTTGGTTTCAGCTCAGGTCCTGATCTCAGGGTCCTGAGATTTAGCCCTATCTCAGGCTCTGCCCTCAGCAGGGAGTCCGCTTGGGATTCTCTCTTTCTCTCTTTCTCCACACTCACTCATTCCCTCTCTCTCTCTCTAATAAATAAATAAACATAATCTCAAAAAATAAAACAAAAAAAACAATAGAAGTAATAATAATATTAATATAGTAAGAATAATTAACATTTAGGGACATCTAAGTGGCTCAGCGCTTGAGTGTCTGCCTTTGGGTCAGGTCGTGATCCCAGGGTCCTGGGATTGAGTTCCTCACTGGGCTTCCCACAGGGAGTCTGCTTCTCCCTCTACCTATTTCCCTGCTTCTCTCCTTGTGTCTCTCATGAATAAATAAATAAAATCTTAAAAAAAAAGAATAACTAACATTTAATGAAAATTCACTGTATACCAGGCACCTGATGAATGTTTTATTAACATGTTTAATTGTTCCAACAAAATTATAGGGAAAATTTCCTCCATTTTATAGATAAGAAAACTGAGCCAGTGAAAGGCTAAACAGCTTACCCAGAGTCACTATTAAATACTTTTTTATAGGGATGCCTGGATGGCTCAGTTGGTTTAGTGTCTGCCTTGGGCTCAGGCCATGATCTTGGGGTCTTGGGATCAAGCCCTGCATCAGGCTTCCTGCACAGTGGGGAGTCTGCTTCTTCCTCTCCTTCCGCCCCTCTTCTCCCCATCCCTGCTTGTGTTCTGTGCTCTCTCTCTCTCAAATAAATAATTTTTAAAAATCTTCTAAAAAAGTACTCTTTTTACATAAAAATGGTCAATTATATATTCTCTTTGCCTATCTAGTTTTTAAGATATGGAATTTTTTATTTAATATTTATTAAATGAATAAGTTTGTTAGCAAATTAATAAATGTAAAGCAAATTTTAAAAATCAAGAGCTGGATGTTATTTGAATTTTAAAAAAGAATGCTACCTTTAATATTAGCAATGAATCTAAGATAAGATTAATGAAATACCAGAAAAGTGACCTTAGAATAAGGCATGTGATATAATAACATGATGGAAAAGCGGGTAGCACAGAGGAAAGAAAAAAGAATAAATTATTATATACAATAATATTGGGAAATTTGGATTAATAAATGTAGAAAGACTACTCTAACATCACAGTCAAACAAACTCCTGGTAGATTAAAGACTTAAATGCTAAAAGTATAAAATGAATGGAATAAAATATGAAAGAATAGCTACATAGACAGAAAAATACTTCATAATGAAAATTTCCAAAACATAAATCATGAGGTAAAAATTTGATAGATTAAACTATGTATTTTTTTTTTTTTTGCAGATTATAATCCCTATCTACAAACCCATCAAAATTTTTTTAGCCTCTCATATAGATAGATTGGGCAACTGTGTCTTATCTTGGTCAAAAGGCTATACACAAAAGTGATAGATGTTACTTCCATTCAAAGATACTTAGGGAAAACAGAGGTTCAACCATGCTCTACTGTCCCTTCCTCTATATTAGTAAGGCCATATTTGAAATAGCAGTGCCAACAGATGGAACCTTTTAGATACTTAAGTCCTCACTCTGAAGGGACTCATAGAGGCTGACCAGAACTGCAACAAACTTTAGATGATATTTTATGTTTTAAGCCACTTGAATTTTGGAGACATTTTTTATCCAGTACAGCCTAGCTTATCTTGACTGTTACACCCATTAACAAAAGACACCCACCATAACTAAAGGCTAGACGAAGATAATCTCATGTCTGAAACCAAAATAGCAATAATAACTAGAATATGAAATGAAGTCTTATAAGTCAACAAGAAAGATATCTGAAATCTAGTAAAAACTAGTGAACAAAGGACAGGAATATATAATTCAAAGCAGAGAATCACAAATGACTAAGAAATATTTGATTTTAATTCACTAGGAAGCTTGTCATTGTGAATTTAAAAATGAGAAGGCTGAAAATAGGAAACAAATGGATAATACAACATGTTAGCTGAGGAAAGGAAATATTGAAGATTTCATATACTTCTACTAAGAGTTTAAATAGTTGCAGCCATTGTAGAAAGTGCTCTTGCAAAACAGTAAAAATAGCTATGTGTATAACTCCAGACCTTGAAATTCCACTCCTAGGTTTATATTCCTACGCAGTTCCATAACAGCTTCTCATTTATTTGTAGTAAAGATGTCTGGGTAGAATAGATCATTAAAACATAGTGGACTAGATCATAGAATATTATGTAGCAGTTAGAAGTAAAGACTCCATGTGTATATAGCAACACAGATCACAAAAACATAATATTGTATGAAAAAAGAGATAAAAAATTTACATACATATATCAATAACATTTATGTAGATCTAAAATCATGTGCCCAAAACAATTGTATTGCATACCAAGACACAGTATTTAAAGACAAATATCAAACATAATAGAGAGGTGCCTTTGTGAGATGAAGCAATGGAAGTATGACATGAGGATGAAAGAAAATAAAATGAAATAAGTGGGTTTTCTTGACATATATAAATATGATAATGGGGCATGAGCTGGAGTATATGCTTAATTCAACATTCTGCAAGTGAGGCCAAAGAGAAAAGAGAGAAAGAATAAAATACTAGGAAAATGAGAATATTAGGAAAAGTTTAGAAAGTCCCAACTGTGACCTTCATTAAAACTTTTGAGTTTTAGGCTAATGGAAATAATATGAAGACAAACTCATTAACACAGAACCAATCAAAAAGATAAACAAAAAACCTTATTTGACGCACATTTTTAGTTTAGTTTCTGAAGTGCAAAAGAGTCACTTTGAACTCCCCGTAATTCCATTCAGTATTTTTATTAAATTACTCTCCCACAGTATTAGAAACCATGAAGAAATATTTCTGTACTTTGAAATGTTCCTCTAATTTCTTGTATAATCATGGAGCACCAAGAGAGTAAAAAAAAATATTTTTTAATGCCACACAAGGTAGGTTGGTATTAAATATAGCTTTCTTTGGCGAGGCCCATTTGTAGATTTTCCTTTCCTAAATATGTTTATTAAAACAGAATTAAAATAATAAGCAAATCCTAGCGAGTCCCTCACACAAAATAAGCTAGCTTGCATGGTGACATAAGTAAATACAGTATGAGACAGTAAATGGATATAATTTTTTTTAGACATTCAGGGAAATAATCACCACAAGAAGCACAGCTGGAATTGGAATCCAAGTTTATAAATCCTTGGGTTTTTCTAATGGTATCTAATCATTTGGATTCTAAATAGTTTGAATACTAAGTAAAAATAAAGGGGCAGGTCCATATTTTATAACTTCCTGAGGATCTAATGTTTCTTGTCTGTTGCAGTAAATGTACAATTTTTTTAACAACACACAATGATATTTGTGATAATGGCCACTAAAAAAAGCTTTTATTCTAAACAGTTTGCTAATTTTCAAAAGAGCCTTTTGAGCATGAAACTACATACCACCATTTCTTTTCAGCTTTGGGTCAAAAAAAGGTCACTTTATGGGAGTTATTGTTGATTATATGCTAACATTCGCAGGAAACAGACTTTGGTTATTTTAGGATCAAGATGACAGCTATATGAAATGATAATGTAGCTATATTGGGAAATGTAATTAAACTGCCTTTCTGTATTGAATGATAATTGCAATGAGACTGCTCAGTGAAAATTTGATGATGAGACATAGAGGAATTTGAAATGCTACTGACTCCAGTCTTATTTAGAACCAGAAAATTCAACCCAGTCTGGTGGAAAGGGTTTAATTCTAAGTATTAAGTGAACAACCAGTTAAACAGTATTCTTCCCTCTTAAATCAAAAAACTACTATGACAACCGCCTTTCCCCAGACTAGGGAAGTGTTTCTCTTTGTACAATTCTTATAGTCAAGATACCAACATTTTGCCCCATGAAATGCTTACAGGCACAACAAGAAATCAGAGTTGTGCTACTAAATGTCATCCAAAGAGGGGCTGAGCAGTAAGGGAAACAAGAGCAAAAATAAACAATTGGAACCACATGAAACTAAAAAGCTTTTGTACAGTGAAGAAAACCATCAACAAAACAAAAAGGCAATCTACTGAATGCGAGAAGATATTTGCAAATTACATATCTGGTAAGGGCTTATATCCAAGTTATAAAGAACTCATACAACTCAACACCAAAAAAAAAAAAAAAAAAATCAAATAATCCAATTAAAAATGGACAGAGGACTTGAATAGACATTTTTTTTTTCCCAGAGAAGATATACAGATGTCAACAGGCACATGAAAAGATGCTCAACATCATTGGTCATCAGGAAATGCAAATCAAAACCACAATGAGATATCACCTTACACCAATCAGAATGGCTAGTAATAGAAAGACAAGAAATAATGTAGAGGCAAGGATATGAAAAAAAGTGAACGCTTGTGCACCGCTGGTTGGAATGTAAATTGGTGCAGCCACTCTGGAAAACAGTATGGAGGTTCCCCCCCAAAATTAAAAATAGAAATACCATATGACCCAGTAATTCCATTTCTGGGTATTTACCTGAAGAAAAAGAAATACTAATTTGAAAAGATATATGCACCCCTATGTTTATTGCAGCCTTATTTGCAATAATCAAAATATAGAAGCAACCCAAGTATCCCTTAATAGACAAAGAAGATGTGAGGGGTGTGTGTGTGTGATGGAATATTACTCAGCCATAGAAAAGAATGAAACCTTGCCATTTTTGACAGAATGAATGGACCTAGAGGGTACCATACTAAATGAAATAAGTCAGACAGAAAGTGACAAATGCCATATGATTTTACTTACAAGTCTAAATAACCTAAACTGCAAGTAATCTAAAAAGCAAATGAACAAACAAAATAAAATAAACTCATAAATATGGAGAACAAACTGATGGTTGCCTGAGGGGAGTTTGGAGGAGATGGGCAAAAAAGGTGAAGGGAATAAAGGAGCAAAAAATTTTATTGGGAGATATATATCTATATGCACCTATATGTATGTAATTATGTATATGTATATAAAAATAATAGAAGTATTACAAAATTTGTACAGGAGATCTATAGACAAATTAAATTTATATATCTGTCTTCTAGTACAAAAAGCTACAAAACGAGATATAGATACAAAATGAGATTTAGTTACAGAAGTACAAAATATACATGTATAAAAATCATTTTGTAGCTTTTATTTGTATAAGAATACACATATATGTGTATATGAGATACACACACACACACACACACATATATACACGCACATCTCTTTTTCATTGGCATTGGATCAAAGCGGATGGTTTTGCTCTAAAGATTTGGGTATTACTCAGTTTACCTTGTGTGCTATTCTCTGGTAGTCATGTTCTGCTTTTTTCTCAGGATTCTGATAATCTATATAAACTGGATTATCTCCCTTGCTTCCATAGTTATCATTTTTATTATATTCTTCTCTTTCATTTTTTAAAGAATTTAATTAATTATTCCTGCACATCACTGATGTAATCTTCTGGGATATAATGTTATACTTTCTCTCTTGGTCCTACTAACGCACACTTTAATTGGCTACTGTGTTTTTAATTACCCTTTTTCTCATTCTATTGACTCTTTTTAATGTCTTTCGGGATCTCAATAAGGCAGCTGCATTTTCAACTCATTTTTCCCTCTTATGTAATGAAGTTTTTATATTTTATTTTATTGAAGACAGCATATGTATTTAAAATATTTTGGGGTTTTTAATGTAGAAATCCTTTCACATATATAACAACTTCTGCCAACTTAGGTCAATAATTTACTTTTTTGTTGTGATTGTTGCCTAAATAACTTTTTTCCCTGATCTATCCTTGAAAAAAAAGAAGATGACCTATACATGTTTCCAATGTTTGTCCCCTAACAGGTATGTGGAATCCCCTTGAACCACATCACCATCAAATAAAACACCCTTGCACATATTTTTGTTCTGGAAGATGTCTGTCAGTATAGCTCTCCTGGTCTGGACAGGCATTTCCTTCTGCTACTACTTCCTAGTCCTCAGAGTTTAAAGAAGTGACTTTCTGCATAGGTAATTTAGATTAAGTTATAGCTCTTCTTAGAAATGGTACAAATAATATACAAATTCCCAGAGTATACAGCTGCTCCAATTCTTTTTCTAAACCTCTGCCTAACCTCATATCCAGGATGTTATATCTTTTTTTACCTATGACTATATCCCTGAAGTTTTAGGAGAGAATACCAAGATCTCAGAATTTTTTCTTTTATTCTATATTTTATCAGTGGGAATTTTTAATAGAATGGAATATTTAATTTTTAAAACAATGCTGGTTCTTTCATAGTCTGAAAAACTAGAGAAGGGCCACCTTGTCAGCAAAGGCATGGTATCATAAAATGTGACCAACATATTTCTGAAAGCTAAAATAGAAGTTCACTCATCCTTCAAGTTTCCCAAAGTCATTCTTTGATTTTAAACAATGAATAGTTCTTTGACTAAGAAAAACAGTATTATTAAATTATCTTCAGTAATTTAAAAGGAAGACTATCTGAGTTGCAGGAAGTCCAGAGTAAAATAAAATCATATGAAGCAAACTAAGCGTCTTATAAATACCATATGTGTAGATTCTTTTGACAATGGCTTTTGTTGGTTTAGTATGAAAGTAATAGAACAGGAGCTTGTATCATTGTCTTAACAGAAAAAGTCTGCAACGATTTGCAGAATTAGAGATTCCATTTTTTAAATACTACACTTCACCAAGAAAATATTCTCATGTTATTTTTTAATCATTTTGTTATTGGACTATTGTTTGTGAGCACAATGAAAATCCCTTTACCTGTCTGCCACACTTGAAGTTTAGCCTTTAGAATTTCCTTGTAATAACCAACAACAGTGAATATGAAACAGATAAAAAAAAAAAAGAGCTATCTTTCTTTCATCTGTGTATAAGTTAATGAATCACACTGTCTCTAGTGTAGGGAAACTCGGCATTGAGACTCTGGAGGTAAACTGTATTTCATATATTCAGTTATGAATATTTTTAATGTCCACATTGGTCATCGGTTAGAATGGCCAGCCCTAAGACAGTTGGTAAAGTTGACAAAATTTGTCACTGAACTAACTCCTTTCTTTATTGTAGTCATACTCCAGAGACTCAGTATTATAAAATTTCCATTTCTCTAAATTCTTTCTTCAGAAGAGAATATGTAACAATTAGGTCAATATTAACATCATAGTGTCAATTACTTCAATCATAATTTTCCACATTCCTACGACCTATCTTCAGGGATCTTGGTGAGAGTTAGATGTGTTACATAGGAGAAACGATAGAATAAAGCACATCTGGGTTAAGATTTAACCTTTTATTTTAATAGGATGAAATTTGTAAATGACTTAGATTTACCCATCCTCAAATTCTTAATTTAATAATCTCTATATTTATTGTTTTGAAAATTAAATAATGAAACAACGCAAGGGAAAGAATTGAACAGATACTCAAAATTATTTTTAAATGACTTGTGATTTTAGAACTAGAAACATGAAATAAGAATATCTGAGGCAAGTAGGCAATTAAATAATCTGCTTATGTATAGAGGCACCCTTATTTTTAAAAACTGATAATCAAGGGGCACCTGGGTGGCTCAGTCAGTTGACTGTCTGGCTCTTGATTTTGACTGGGGTCATGACCTCAGGGTTATGGAATCGAGCCCCATGTTGGGTTCCACATTCAGCACAAAGTCTGCTTGTCCCTCTCCCTCTGCTCCTTGCCTCACCCTCACTCGCTCTCTCAAATAGATAAGTAAATAAAATCCTTAAAAACTGTAAATCATAAGCAATTAACTACTCCCATTGAAAATAAGTGACAAAAATGTATCAGTTCCGGAATTATTATTTTCTTAATCAATTAGATATTATGTGATAAAACAGTGACATCTTAAGTTCTTCACAAGTAGATGCTGCATTGAACTAGGTCAGCAGTTTTAAAATATTTTAAATACCTTTTAAAGAATATGAAATACTATGAATATTTCTTATACTGTGAGTATAAGTAATTACTTAAATTACTTATAAAACAGTTAAGAAAATGGCTGGGTAGTTTGAGATGTTTCATTATTAGATCACCATATGGCCCACGAATTCCTTTCATAGAAAATACTTCTAACCTTCCATATAAAATAGTAGAAAGCAACAGGAGTGGATAATAAAAGGGGGGGAAAAACTCACAAGTAACTATGTGTTCTACATATTTTGGATCTTATTTTTTTCAGGTTATCATCTGCTTCTTTATCACCACAATAATTACAAATAATTAAAATAATAACAATAAGCCAAGCACTAGGGCTTAAATACTTTATTTCTGGTTATCACAAAACTCTGCATAGTAAGCAACATTATAACCTTTAATATTATTATTAATGAGGAGATGTGATCATTGCAATTTTATCTAAGCCACATTTACAAATTACTATAATAGATATAAGCATACATTTTGTGACCTGCATTGCTTTTTATGTAGTAGGATAATTTTTATCAAACTTTTAGATGCTTGGGGATGCCTGGGTGGCTCAGTGGCTGAGTGTCTGCCTTCAGTTCAGGGCGTGATCCCGGTCTGGGGATTGAGTCCTGCATCACGCTCCCTGCGAAGAGCCTGCTTCTCTCTACCTATGTCTCTGCCTCTCTCTGTGTCTCTCATGAATAAATAAAGTCTTTAAAAAAAAAAAACTTTTAGATACTTTGAGGTATTTAATTTTTCAGCATTTCCTCCAAAAGCATAACTCTTCAAAAATGCTTATGTTGCTGTTTTTTGGTTTTTCAGTTCTAGGTATTATATATTCCAGTGGTCCTCAAACATTTTCATTTCAGGATCACACTCTTAAAATTTAAGGTGGACCCCCAAAACCTTTTCATTATATAGATTATATCCATTTACATTTTCTATACTACAATAAAAACTTGGAAACTTTAAAAAAAATTATTCAATTTTAAAATGACAATAAAGTCACAGATAAGCATACATATTTCTGTGAAACATAACTTTTTTTGCAAACCAAAAGTCTTTACTGAGAAGAATGGCATTGCTTCATATTTTTGTAAATCTCTTAATGTCTACTTAATAGTAGATAATTGGATTCTCCTTTCTACTTTTTGCATTCGGTCATATATTGCTTCGGTTGAAGTATATAAAGAAAATCCAGCCTCACACAATATGTACTTGGAAAAGAGAGGAATTTTATCAAATAATTGTGGATATTTTTTATTATACCAATCAAAACTAGATAATGGCAGTTTCTTAAAAGATAGCTGCAATATTGAATCTGAAGCATATCAATGAACTTTTACATTGAAGTCTGCTAGTCTATCTTGCACCTTGAATGGATCTTATCTACAAGCACAGGTGGTTTTGTAATATGCATGCATTACTCATTTGGAAATATTGCTTTACTATCTTATGCAGGCCATTCAATGTTGACACGTTTCCTCATTTAATATCAAAATTTCACATTCCTAAATACCAACAGTGATCTTACAGGAAGTCTTTAAGTATGGGGTAACTATCAAGTCACATAAAAGTATTCCAAAACTTTAATCTTTATTTGAAAGTTAAAATTTCATCATGGCAATAAATACTACTGTTTTCCTTGAAATAACAGGCTTACTTTATTTAATTTCAAGAAATGTCTGTCAAATACCCAAATATGAATAACCTCGTTTGGCAGTTTTTCTTTTCAGTAAAAATGTATTCTGTGTAAAAAGTTTAGATCACAACTTAATTGTCTTAAGTATTTTTTCTCATGCTCTAATGATGGACATGTTGGATATGGTATGGTGAAGTCAGCGTGGCCACAGGAGGAAATGGGAATGAGGCATGGAATGAAGAGGTTTATTATATTCGCAAGGCTCAGAGAGGGGAGGACACTGAGTGCCATGCAGAGCCACAGAGTAAGACACCAGAATGGTCAGCAGCTGGAGGGCAGAACTAAGGGGAGAACTCAGGCCAAGGCATTTACTGGAGTTTCCGTGGAAAAGGCAAGTCAAAGCAAGTTTAGAACTGACTAGTTTGAATCATTACAGCGTACTCCAAGGTATAGGGTGACCTGGTACCTGGCCCTAGGCTGACAATGGCAGAGAAATATTGCCTCCTGGGGTGTATAGGCCAGATAGGAGGAGGAAGAGCTCTGGATTGGCTAGTTTACATTTAAAAGGCACAATCCTGGCTGAGTCCTGCTATCTCTGGAGGATCAGTCTCTTCTCTCCTCAGCCAGAAAAGGCTTTTTTTTTGTTTTGAGGGTTTTTGTTTTGTTTTGTTTTTAAGATTTTATTTATTTGAGAGAGAAAGCACTAACATAATTTTTGTTTCTTTTGTATTGTTTTTCTTAAACTAATTATTGCCTTAGGTACATATCCTCTATCAGCTGTGTAAATCTTTTGGCTATGCTTAAACATAACAGCAATTCTATCAAGTTCATCCTCAAAGAAGTCTCTTTAGAAACTTATCTGCTCCAAATGTAATTTAAGTTCCATGTTTCATACAGAAATTGTCAACCTGTAATTGCCATTTACCATTATCTTGGAAATAACTTCTCTTATTCTCTTTTTGATTCCCCTGTTTCCCGTGTCCCCACACCTTTTTGATAGTTTGTTCTCTTTTATTATTGGAGTATACATTGCAATTGCTTCCCAAGAATAGAGGTAAGTAATAAAAGTTTTAGACCTTGTAATTCTACAAATTGTGAGGTATACCTAACAATCAAATGTTACTTTTTCTAGCTACAGAATTCTGGATTGAAAATATCTTTCTCAGGATTTGGAAAGTATTTCTCTGCTGCCACCTACTTCACAGATTTGTGTTGACAGTTTCTAATGCTATTTTGATTCCTGATTCTTTCTTTGTTGCAACCTTTAGGGATTTCCTTTTTGTTCCTAATAATGGGAAGAATTATGATAACGTGTCTCGGTGAAGATCTTCTTCTATTTTCCATTTTGCTAAGAACTCAGGATGCATTTCAGTCCTAGGAAATATTCTTGAATCTTTTTGTTGATGAGGTGATCTCCTTCATATTTCCTATTCTATTATTGTTCTGAAACTACTATTATTTTGATATTGGATCACCTAGAATAGTACTATAATTTTACTATATTTTTCTCTCTGATATAACTATTTTTTCATTTTGTTCTCCTTTTCTATTAAATCTGCTCAATTTAACTTCAACACTTTCCCTGATATGTTTGTGTCTGCTATCATATTTATAATATCCAAGAGCTCTTCTAAATTCTCTGAATGATCTATATAAAAGTGTTCTCTTTTTATGATTAGCATAGTCCTGCCATACTGCTCAGAATATTGTTTAATTTTGTTCACTCTTCTTTCATAGTCTTCATTTCCTCTATGTAATTGGTTATTATTTTGCATCAGCTTTTAGTCTATTTTCTAATTACCTATTAACCTTTATATAGTCACTCTCCATTAATATCACGGGCTAAAAAATGATTAGCTCAATATGCATGGTGGAGCTTTGTTGAGTATCTGCTTTATAGTAGGATAACCTAGTTGAGGCATGTTTTCAAGGAACTGCTGTTGCCTGAATTCTCAGTTCTTTTCTTTGGGCTTTCAGATACCCTAGGTAAGTTTTCCCCAATTGCCTCCTGTAGGGTATAATTTGGCTGCTAGTAATCTTTGAGCCAGATGTAGTAAGAAAGAAAAGATCTCACTGTTCCGTGTATAAACAATCACTTAATCTCCCTGTTTTCAATATAACAAATATAGCCTCCACTGTCACTGGTATCCTTCCATATGCAGATTCCCTCTTTGGCAATCTCCTGAGAACAACGTGTGTATTTCATCCTGACTAGATGGAGATAAGCCATAACATCTAGATGAACAGAGTATGGAAGGATTTGGAATACAACCTACTAGGTCAATGGGTCTTCAGTGTCATTTAGCTTTCTGGTTTACTATGCAGTTTTTAGTTTATAACTTTTAAAAATCTGATAAATTACTTATCCTTCATTAATCTGTTTTCTGTCTTCTAAAAATGGATGGCTACTGTGTATTCTCCTCTGTCTTTTTGCTTTTCTGTCTTTTATAAAAATTCCTTTATAAGGGTTTCTGGAAGCAATTGAGAGTAATGTTTCCATTAAATCTGCCATGTTACCCAGTCAGTTTATATTGCTGTGTGTGTGTACATGTATGTGTGCATGCACTTAGGTGATTTTAAAATAAACTTTTATTATAGCATACACATAACAATGCATAAATCATAATGTATACAAACATAACCATAGAGCTGGAACATTACTTACACACAGTAGCATCTTTCATGTACTCAACTCAGAGGTCATTATTGTAATAAACCATAAACTCATGTTGCTTATTTTTGAACTTTATATAACTGGATTCATACAGTGTATATTCTATTTCGTGCGGCTCTTTTTACTGTTATTTTTGTGAAAATCTTTCACATCATTAGCTATAATAAAAGTTTGTACATTTTGACTGTATAGTACTGCTATCATTAAATTCTCCAGTTGTAGTCCTAATGATGACTTTTGGAGCTTTACTCAAGTGTAGAATAATACAAATAATGCTGTGAAAACTTCTGTTTGTGACTTTTGGTACACGTCAAATTATATTCCTTTGACTATATGTCCATAAGTGAAAAATCTGCATTACAGGCAGTGTGTATTCTAATCCCTATTTTTAAAATATATTATAATTGTTTACAAAAATATCAAGTAATTAAGATTACTTGATCATAACCCTAAGTTAATTACAAACTGGTTGCTTAGTTCTTCTTTTCTCTTCCTTCTTTTACTCATTTTGTCATTTGATCTATATATAGATAAGAGTGTAGAGAACAATGGTTTAAAGAAATGAGAGATAGCTGATTAATCTTAGCAAAGTAGAGAATTCTGTCAAGAAAGTACATGGAAATGAGATGAGAAAACTAGTTTGCTGCTACATTTTCAAGGTCTTTGAGTGCTTGCTAAAGTGCTTTGACATACCCTAGAGATAGCTAAGGTTTATTGAAGGCTTGTTCCTTAAGGAGTTACAGAATAAAAGGTATTCTAGCAAAATATTTCTCTGTTAATATCCAAGACATATGAGGAAGGATAATATCTTAATATTAGAAAGTGTGAACATTCCTGCAAATAGTCTACAAACTATTTTTTCTAAAAAATTCATTATATTGATCAAGTTCATAGAATTTTTTACTCTTCTTTCTTTCTTTCTTTCTTTCTTTCTTTCTTTCTTTCTTTCTTTCTTTCTTTCTTTCTTATTTATTTCTCTCTCTTTATTTAGAGAAACTCTTCAATAGTCTGCCAGAGTAGGTGAACTTGGTCTTAGTGATGAGATAGTCTGCAAAGTTGGTATATTGATATAAATTGTTTGGCCAATGAATATTTGTTTTGTGTATATTGATCAAAGATTTGGGACTTTTTACTTGAACTAATTTTTAATTTCAACAAAACCCAAATAAAATACAGTAAATAAATATCCACATCATTTCCCAGTCCTTTTATTCATTTATAAGATGCCACATGATAATATTTCTGGGTAGGCATGGAATAAGGCATGTATATGTGTGTGTGGGGGGGGTGTTATGTGCTGAACTGTATCCTCTTCAAAATTTATATGTTGAATCTCTAACCACCAGTACTCCAGAATATGACTACATTTTGAGATAGAGTTTTTAAAGAGGCATTTAAGTTAAAATGAGGCCATTATGGTGGGCCTAATCCATTCTGGTATCCTTATATGAGGAAATTTGGAAACATAGAGACACAGAGGTGCTCATGTACATGGAAAAGCCACGTGAAAGCCAAGGAAAGAGGCCTGAGAAGAAGGCAACCCTGACAATATTTGATGTGGGGTTTCTAGCCTATGGCCCTCCTCAACAGATATATAACATAAGGATGAAAACTTCATCATGGAGTACTAAAGGGTGCCAGCTACATGAAAATATGGGTAAAATCCAACTTTCTCCTGTTTCTGTGTTTCAGTCTTTATCATTTTATAAATTTTATAGAGAATTTAGTTTGTAAATATGTTTTGTGTTTCCAATACTAAAACTAACCAAAAGATTTGTTGAGGCACATTTCATGAATAGTATGACTGTCAATTGAAAGTAGAAAGAGGCAACTTGAAAACTCCAGATGTTCAATTACATATTTGTAAAACTCCTTATATTTAGCATTCCAATTACAATGGCCTACACCAAGAAATTCCTGTGTTCATTTTAGATGCTTTGTGATGAAAAAAAAAAAAAGGCCAAGTTTTAAAAAAGAAATAAAACCATAAGTATTTTGGAAATATTTTTGGAGAGCCTAATTTAACAAAATTCTAAAATCTCTAGTGATCTGGACATTTAAAAGAATTGTATTGAAATATTAAATAAGGAATGTCAGAAATGCTTGTATAGTCATTTCATACATCTCTATTACATGGGAAAGAGAGTACTTTTGTTTCATTTTGTGGAGAGAAATTTTTAACAAATGAGATTTCAAAAAAAAAGGTTGTATTAAGATGAGTAGAAGTTAAACATGTTTCATCATGTTTCATTATTATAAAAAGCAAATTAATTCATATAGGGTATCTTCTCTGAAGATACTTTAAAACATTTCTTCACATTCCAGGATATTGATTGGAATGTATCTAGTGTTAGTAAATACAAGTAGTTTAATTGCTTGGTAGACTCAAGGCTGGTTTCTTAGAGGCAGAACTCAAACTTAGAAATAGGATTCTCTTTCCAATCTTCCTCATATACAGCCCACTGATGAACAGTAGGTTCATGGAACTTAGAGTCACAGGCTTTACACTAGTTTTGTGTTCCTTTGCTATTGTTTCTTCCCTTTATATATCACTCCCCCTGCTCCATATGTATCATCACAGTAGCATCAAAATTTTCACTACCATTTTTTACAACTTACACTCAATATCTAGGAGGAAGAAATTATATTCCAGTATACTAAATTTAAACTGATAATAAGACCAAAACACATAAATTATCACATTCTCTATGAATTTTTATGATATTAATTTGTGTTAAAATATGTATCTCCTTCTAATGTGCCATATTATGCCATTAACTAAAAACTACCTTTCTCAACTCCATTTGCTTTCCTTTTTAAAGTGGGACGATCATTTGCCCATTATTTACATCATCATAAAGAAAGTTTGGAATATTTTAACATCCCTCTAGTTCCATAGTACCTGCCAACTAATATTCCTCCCACAAAATCTAAGTATATCTCTCTTCTTATCCTTGTCACAATTATATCTATTAACTTTAGACTCACAAATTGATAATTTAAGTTGTTGTATCTGACCCAGTTTCTTCTCAGTTTCCTAAGTTACCATCATCAGGTTTCAATTTGAATGACCGTCATCATTTTTTTGTTTTACCTTCTCTCTGCTTTGGTAGACTTTTCATATGGCCACAAACTGGATGAAGAATTTCACACTATCTCCCACATACTGAAATTTGAAATTTATCTGATCACAAGAGCCTTCTCTTATTCCCCCTTTCAATCATTTCACTGAATTCAAATTTCAAACATAGGAAATTCACTACCCCTTTTTTAAGTCTAATAGTCTTCTTGTTCCTTCTTCATGCTTTCAGTTACTTTTTTTAAAGATAGCTCAGCTCTTTACCAGAACCTCATATCCTTCTCCATGACCTTCCACTATACTTGATCTTGCCAATTCCCAACTGTGGTTCAAACCAATGGTCTATTGCATTATCTGGATAAAATTACATAATCTGAAAAAAACTGATAGTTTCCAATCTCAAATAGACCTTCAACTGTTACTTGGTGGTCTTTCCACTAATTTCTAGTTGGATAAATCTTCTATTTTCCTATGTGGTTAGTCTCAGCCATTTCCTTTCACTCAGCCAAGCAAAACCTAACCAAACAAACAACATAAACTGTCTCATAAAAAATAAACACATGAAGCATACTCAAACATAACTATAGGCTCACAATTCCTAGCTTCTTTCTTTTTAGTCTCAGAGGAAGATGTGCTCTGTTGCAAGCCACAGTAATTCTATCCACTTGTGTCATTGCCCAGAAGCCCCTCCATTTCCTCTGAAACATGCAACCTTGTTATCCTTTTCCTTTCTCATCCTCACCACTTGCTTCTTTCAATCACTCTAGAAATACATTAAAATATTCCTTTCCAAAAAATACATTGATATTTAAAATTCTCCCCTAAATGAGGAAAAGTGGAAAAACATGACAAGTTCTACTTCAGCCTGAAGACCACAATTGGCATCAATAGTCATAAATCATATTAATAGTATATAACCTTGATGGGATGTAATAAAAGTGACACTTTACTCTTGTGATCTACCTTCCTCAAATCCATAAGCTTAGCTTAATCACAAGAAACCGTACTCAAACTGCAAGTTCATCTAAAACTAAGAAAGAGAAATTGTCTTTAGCTTCAAGAAGAAGCTAAAGAGAACTGACAACTAAATATAATGTGATATCTTGGATGAGATCTTAGAATAGGAAAAAGACCTTACGTAAAAACCAAGGAAATCTGAATAAATCATAGACTTTTTAAGTAAAAAATATATCAATATTGGTTCATTAATTATAATGTATTACCATAATAATGTAAGATATTAATAACAGATTAAACCATGCATAGGGGTCATATGGGAATTTTTGTATTATCTGCTCAATATTTTCTGTAAACCTAAAACTGTTCTAAAAAATTAAACTCTATTATTAAAATTGAAAAAAAAATGGTGGCCCAGGAGTTACTTCATCTAGAGGGGGATGAAACAATCCCCTATATTAATAATAAAGCTCATATTCACATTAGCAATTGCAGCTTAAGCGTGTAGCCATAATAGCTCTCCTGATTCTAAACTCCAGAATTTGTCAGAATAATGAACAAAATGAGGTTAAAATGGAAAAATCCAGGCTTCCTTATATTGAAGTACTTCTGTAAAACATATAATATGGGAGGACTGAGCTGAGCAGAGCATAACTGGTTGCTCTGTTTGGGTAGCTGTCAAGAGTTAGGAAAGCAGAAAGGGATCTGATCTGCATATGCCAGTTTCCATTCTCAAAAATACCATCAGGATTCAAGAGGAGAGAACGGAATTAAGCAGCTTAGCAGCAGACCAGGATCATAGTTAGTCAAGGTCTCTTAATACAGAAATGAGAATGGGATTTTCTTTCTAAGAGAGAGAAGGCTAATTCCAGGAAAAAGTCTTAAAATATGTCTCAGTTACAAGCAATGGATACACATAGATAGATGTCATTGCTTACAGGACTGACAACTAACCTGCAACAAATCAGCAAAGTGAAAATTACCATCAAGACATTGTCAACTTTGGAATACAAAAAATAGGGCAAATGCAATAAAAACTTTTGGAAAATGGACTTTTATTTTTAATAACTTATTCTTGTGTGTTTTAAGTAAGCTCTATTCCCAATATGGGGCATGAACTCCCAACCCCAAGATCAAGAGTCACATTCCAATATCAAGGGTCACATTCTCTACCAACTGAGCCAGCCAGGTGCCCCACAAAATGGACTTTTAAATAGTAAGTTCAATTCTTCCTCATTATTCTGAATTAAACTTTTAGGAACTAAATGGATTGGCTGACCAAAGGAAACCAATTTTTCTCACTTACCAATGTAAATTATTTGACAGTTTACTTAATTTAATTCTTTAGCAGAACAGTTTTGCTTGTTTGTTTGTTTTCCACATCTGGCCGTATTGGCAAATTATCTTCTCTCCTGAGCATTCCTTTGAATCTCCACTGTCATTATAATCTATTGTAAACTACTTTTCATGTGCTTCAGTGCCTTCTACATTTACAACTCATAGTTGTTTTTTTTTTTTCAATTTAATTTCCAGTATCTACAAAGGACATAAAAATTATTTAGTTAAATTTGTTCCTTGTCACCATTGAGGTAGAAAATAGAACTACTGAATACATTTATTTTTTTACTTAGCTCAGTGTATTTGCTGACAGCACAACCTAAGACTCATCCTCATTCATTGATTACCTACATTATGGCAAGATCTTTCAAATTTTTCAAAACCTAAATATGGCGCTCTTATCTAACCAATCCCTTTACCTACTAACACTGTGACTTACATTATGCATAGCCCTGCTACCAAAAATACCACTTCCTTTTCTAGAAATCTTATCAATTTTTGGGTTGAAATATTTTCTACTATAACTAAGCCACCAAAGATAAGATAAAGTAAAAATATCATAGTACTTCTTCAAAACCTATCAATGTATATAATATATTATAAGTATTGATTATTCCTAAGGGGTTATTTCTCAAGTAAGACTTGATAAGTTAAGTGCAGATTTATACTCCGTGTCCACACCTGAAGCTACAAATACTTTTGAAGTATTGAACTAAGTAGAGTGTAATTAGGAAGGCAGACTTCTCCTTTCCATAGATGTTCCAGCTTCAAATATGATAGGCATCTCTGACTTGTTTCTCAATATCAACCTCTATCAATTCTGACACTTCAACTAGAAAGATCTTTTTGAAAAACAAATCTGAGCTTCTCCTGATCTCTGCACTCTTCCTATATTCAAAACTCTTGAATAGTTTATAATTGTTCTTAGGTGAAGCTCAATAGGCTTAATATCTCATGTCATGCTCCCCCATGTGCTCTCTAGGGTATGACACCTGGGCCTTCTTCAATTACTGGACATCTGTTACTCCCTGCCATAAAGCCTTTACATATCATGTGTCACTTTCCTTGAAAGTTTTTCCTCACTACCACCACTTATATAAGATCTCCTTTTCTTCCTTCATATCTAGTTCAGACTTCAGCATTATGTAAGATGTACCTAAATTGTTTTATTACCTTATTACATGCCCTTACATACTCTCAAAGAACCGTGCAGTTCAATAATTAATATCCGTTTCTCCCACAAGAACCACGGTCCACCATTAATTGTCCTATACCAAGAATAGTGGCTGAGTAGTGAATAAATAGCTAAATTTGATTGTAATACCATTTTCATTCAG
This sequence comes from Vulpes lagopus, assembly GCF_018345385.1. Lineage (NCBI taxonomy): Eukaryota > Metazoa > Chordata > Mammalia > Carnivora > Canidae > Vulpes > Vulpes lagopus. Next base: position 46,740,577 of record NC_054832.1, on the reverse strand, counting down.
AGATAAGCTATTGATTAATGGCAGTCATAAATAGATAATGGATAACTGATTTAAGAAAAAGAAAAACCTAGGAACGTTGAGACTTCTATAATCTATTTTTTTTTATGCAACCTTATGCAACCTTTATGCAACCTTTAGCTAGCTTTTTTTGGTAACTAAGCTATGCTCTCAATAGTCAGAGCATGGCAAATGGAATTCATTCCATTCCACTCCAGCACTTATAATCATGATTGAGAGTATTAATTATATGCTTTTAAATTTGCTTTCGTCCTTGCAGGTATAGTGAGAATTTAGCTTTTAGCAAGTATCTGATAAGGCATTAGAAGAAAAACTACTTTAGATATAATAAGCTGCATAGTGTAATATAAAGAATGGTACAGTATGAAGGAAGGAGAATCTAAATAAATCTAAAATAAATCTAAAGGCTTCTGGGTTGGAAATATATGAAGTTTTGGCTTGGTGACTGCAAATGATCCATGTTACCTGAGTTTATCTCTATAAAAAGAGGAGAATATCTATCTGACAAATTTATTGTAACAAAATAATAAAAGTAGTAACTACTGAGGTGACAACACTTGATTAATTTACAACTGCTTATAGGTGAAGTTCAACCTACTGCTGATATTGGAGCTGGGTGAAACCGTATTATCTTATTTATAGAGTAAGAATATCTCAACTATTTCTGTTACCCAAAATAAACAATTTAAAATATTACTGCTTTTATATACAGTTGATTTTTTAAATTAAAAAAATATTTTATTTATTTGAAAGAGAGCAAGAGAGAGTGAGTGTGCATAAGCAGGGGGTAGGGAAAGAGGGAGAAGCAAACTCTCTGCTGAGCAGGGAGCCCATTTTAGAACTTGATTCCAGGACCCTGGGGTCACAACCTAAGCCAAAGGCAGATGCTTAACTGACTGAGCCACCCAGGTGCCCTACAATTGACTTTTTAAAATATATTTTCTACTTGGATTTCTTTCTTTATAATTGACATGGTTAATTATTATTATAAATGAAGATTTCCTTTCCTTTTTTCCCACAAAGGTATTTTCTCTGGATTATGTAATCATGACAATCTTATCAGTTTTCTGACTATCAAGGAAAAACAAGTGATCACAATTGAGTGGCCTGAAGAAAACCAATCAAGGTCATTCAAATCAATATGTTTAACTTGTAATCATTTATACTGTATGTTTGCAAAAAGCATAAAGCTCAGTTTATTGAAGCTTCATTTGGAATCAGCAAAAATTATGGGGAGGGATTTTATAGTTGCATTTTATTTTAAATCTGGAAAATGAAAACAAAAGATTTTTAATATTTTCAATGAATAATCTGTTCTACTTCAAACTGTAAATGCATTAAACTATTTCTTTGAATATACCTGCAAAATATTCATGTACTAAATTAATTCTAAATTTGTGACTATTAGGATAGATGACATTGTCTTGTAATAGACTGTGTATTCTCCATTTTATTTATCATTTGGAAAGTGGGCAAATATTACCATTCATATAAATTGTAAGTGATTTTTTTTTTCCTAAAAATCTGAGAAAACACTATTTGATGGGAAAAAGTAGTAGTTACACTGTTAAAACCAATGTAACAATACAGAAAACAACAGGTAAAAATAATCTTAATAAAATTTATTTCAGAAAGTATCCTAAAGTCAAGAGAACAGTTAACTCTCTGAAAAATTTTCTCAAATTAGCTATGAGGCAAAAAAGTCTCTTTTATTAGTCATAATACTCCCTTACATTTCTAAATACTTTAGATACCTTTATATACGTTATCTGATTTGATCTCTACAATAACCCTATGAAATGAGGAAAACAGACCAATATTACATCAAAAATGTTAAGGAAGATTTTGAAATCTAGCAACTGATAAGGGGCACAAAGCCCTCTTTTTAAATTGCCAACATAGTACTCTTTCCATGCTACTACAAGTCCTCTTTATTATATGTGTGTGTGCATATGTGTGTATATATACACACACATGTATATAGAACCAGTGGGGAAAAAAGATAAGCACCATATTTTCAGTATTTTGTTGGCGAGAGTGAGGGAAGCTGTGAAAAGTTACTTCAAATTTATCATTAAGCAAATATAGTAAAATTCACTGAGAATGCAAATGTAATTTAACCATTTGGTCCCAAAACAAATTTAAACTTGTAATTTAACATGTTTACTTATGCCATATCCTCAAGCCACAATTCCTAGAGGGTCACATACAGAGAACAACATAATACATGTTACAGGAAAGGAACCATGAGCTTAGGGAAGCTATTTTATAAGAGGCAGTAAGCATGTTGTTCTTTGGTTCAGAATGAAACTATGTCTTCTCTTCCAAGCAAACTAATCTGCTGCTTCAGAGGAAAGTACTTTATCTCCCAGGGCTGTTCACTATACAAACTCTTTGAAAATATAGTCAAGAATAATAGCAGTCAGTGCTTCGCACACAATGTGAACAGAAAAGTAAATGGCCTGAATGAAAGATTCATGTTACCCAACAATATCAACCCTTCATCTTTATGTATCTTTTATACTATCACGGCTTCTGGTGAATTTTTCTATTCCATCCACCACTTGGATTAATATGGTTAACAAATTAATATGATAAATATGAGAACAATTTGTATAATTTTTCTCATATAACACATTTCATTAAGAATTCTACCAAAAGGACTCCAAGTAAGAGTAAGGCCAACCTGCAGTACCGACATCAAGCATTACCCTAAATTCCTGTACTCAGTCAGCTGAACAAATCCATAAACCATCAGGATCTATCTTAAATATCTAGATGACTTTCCCCTTAACTTCCTATATTGATCTTTTCATTTTCCCTGAGACATTAATCCAAGTACAGAACTATGTATTAGTAATTATACTGATTCTGATTCTGCCTTGGCACGCAAGAATGCCTAGAGTGATTTTATCATCCATAAAAAGTCCTTAGGACAATGAGGTGATACTGATATGAACGTCTTTCATGGTCAAAGTTGTCTTATTTCAGCTAAAGTCAGAAACAAATTTCATATTGTTTCCAATTGAATGACTCCCCTCATAGGCATGACTACCTCTGTATAGTTATAAAGTCAATTATACCTCTGGAAGCTTCCCCGAGTAAAAGGTAGCCTCATTTGGAGACCTCTGTAGTCTTCCGAGACTTACATAATCTCCTGGTATTTCTTCCAAACTTGAAAGTCTCTAATAATCTTTGCTAATCACTATAATTTGGGGAGGAAGGTAAGGTAACGACAAGAAGTACAGCATCAGATGTATACATGGTGTCACTGGACAAATAGAAGCTTTTATAGTCATCAAGACCCCAAGTGGGACTTATGTCGGCAGGAGGCCCAAGTTGACAGCATCTTTATTGTAGCTTTCCAGTGAGCTGATTGTTCTTAAAGTTCTCATTTCAGTTCAAATAATTATGACTAAATCTTTTTGGGATGGAACTTTCTTAGGGGAACCAGTCCATCTTTTTTGTTTGTTTATGCCACCAGGCAGAAGGTATTTGTCTACCAAGGGAATGAATAAGAAATGGTTACACAGTAATTGAGGTTGGGAAGATGCCTGGATGTACTGACAGCTGTTTTTAAATGAAAGGTACAAGAGCTGAAGCCATGCTCTGTAGTTTCTGATTGACTTCTAGGTAAAATTAAGGAGAGTTCTAATCAAATCATGGTCAGAACTATCAGGCAGGAGATGACAACAGTCAGTTAAATTTAAGGTGCTTGATACATCAGTTTATGGGGGCCATATCAGAATCTTTTCCTTAATGAGAAATGTTCATGGTTCTGAAAGATTACGATCACTAATGCCTCCATTATCATACTTCATGGAGTCTTTCCTTCCCCAGGTTGTTCAATTCTGTAATATTTATCTCCATTTAAAGAAGTTTCTCTACGAGCTGCTGCTCTGAATGTAAATCGTGCAATAAGCGTGGTGTGAACTGCCTTTGGACGCAGCCATGTGTTCCATGATTGTTTTCTCCTTATACCCCCTAAAATTTGTTGTGTCCCATTCTAACAGCTATAAATTCATTCTTCAACCATTTATTGCCTAAATCCAGACCTTTTGTCCAAGAAGGACAAAGTTTATATAAAACTCACAGGGTGCCTGGGTGACTCAGATGGTTAAGCATCTACCTTCAGCTCAGGTCATGATCCCAGAGTCCTGGTATCCAACCCCATGTCCAGCACCCTGTTTGGTAGGGAGACTGCTTCTCCCTCTGCCTATGTCTCTGCCTCTCTCTCTCTTTCTCTCTCTCTCTCTGTTTCTCATGAATAAATAAATAAAATATATTTTTTAAAAAAACCTTACATTATGTCCACCATTTGACCATGTAGGCTACTATGAGAGATCTGGTGTAGGTTCTAATGGTATCCAGTGTACTCAACCAACTGCCATTATCCTTTTGATCAAAGATTATCTTGCTTCAAAAAAAATTCAAGGTGGCTGAACAAGAATTATTTTTAGTTCCCTAAATTCCATTTGGCTATACCCGGTGTACTAAACAGAGTGCCCTGGAGTTGATGTTTAGGGAAAAGAAAGAATTATGCCAAGGAATAGTCTAGATGCAATCTCACATTTAAATAGTTCTATGTAACTCCCCACCCATTTTGTCATGAGAATTAGCTGGGAAGTCTCACAGAGAAGACCCATTTCTGGGGACAATTGTACTCAGTGCATAAAACAGCCTTACTAAAGTATAGGCTTTAGAAGTAGATTTAGAAGTCTTTTTAATTTTTGAATAAGCATTTTCAACACCAGAGACTAGACAAAACCAGATGCCTATGGATGCTAAGAGGTACAGAAGATCAACAAAATACCTTGACTTGAATACCAGCCTACTGTTGAATGACTCTTGTAAAAGAAAAAGAAGGAAGAGGAAGAAGGGATGGAGAAGGAATATTAAGAGGAGGAGGAAGGGAAAGAGGAAGTGGAGAAGGAGGAAGAAGAGTTCTTTGTTTTCCTAATGACAGACCAAACAGCTTGGCCATTGTCAAAATCAAAAAGGTCATTTAAAATGTAATGAGGCTCACCAAGGAGAGCATTGACCAGAGCTATAAGAACAGTTAAGGTCTACCTATGAGTGGAACAATCACATCCATTTTGGTTCTGCATAGCTGACACAAAGGTAGAAAAGGTATACCAACTAGCTTTTCATCTTCAAGTTTTAGCTTGGCCAAACCATCAGTGAACCAAGCTTAAGAATGAGGGGAATCTCTGTGAATAAAGGACTCCGCTGAGTCAGAGGCTAGGCTTTTGGTGGCAGAGTAAAGGACAGATTTTCTACCAAAGGGATAGCTGTCATTTTTTCAGATAAACTCAATATGCCACTGGGGCCAGGCCTTCTGTGTTACTGAGTATACAATTTCCCTTTGACCAGTGAGGCTTGAGCTTTCTATACTTGTTAGTCACTGAGTCTAAGTTGACTCACCTCAAAATGGGAATATCACACCAAAGAGTCACCAAGCCTCCATGGAGCAGGTATTTAATTTTGACAAGAGCTCAGTAGCAATTTAATAGCTCCCTTTCAGATGGCACATGTCTAGTAGCCATGTCAGAGAGGCAACGAGTGTGAAATCCTGAGTCTACTTTCCTTTGCTAGGCTACCTTCCTTTGCCAAAGGCTCCAATTTGTAAAATAATCATAGGGAGTTTTAGTTCAAAAAGTTCATTAAGGTTATGGAGCCCTAAGAGAACATTCCAGGGCTTGCTGGACATCTTTCAACCCAAAGCATTTATTCGGACCTCTGCCAACAAATGTTGATTTATGAGATAGCCAATATAAAGAACCAAGTAGAATTCTCAAGTGAAGCACAAAATATCTCCAATATCCAACATGACTAAAAGGTGTTGGCCTTCCTTTTTTTGTGGTGGTGATAGAGGTAGAAGTCTTTCCTTGACTACCAGAAATATTGAGCATTATGAATCTGCATCTAATCCCAATAAGTGTACCTGCCTTCCATTCTAGAAAGAGACACCATCTCTATATTCCACAGCTATGAGAAAAACCTGCCCTTTGCTCTCAAAAGAGACACTATCTCTATCTTCCAATGTTATTTGCTATATAAGCATCCTTGAAAGAAAGTTTGGTATAAAAAACAAAACAAAACAAACAAACAAGAAAGTTTGGAAGAAAGGAAGTCAATGCCTCTGCTTGGAAGACACGCAAAACCATAAGAGATCCAAGGAGAAACATCTCCTAACAAAAGACTAGTAGAGAAACCAAATGACTGGACAGTTCTGTTCAAGTTCACTGAAGTCACAGCCTGTATTATTATCACCAATTATTGTAATGCAATTAGATTTCAGGATTTTTCTTCACTGTTTCATCATTAAGTTATTGCTTTATAGTAAAATGTACTTATTGCTTTGTTCATTCAAACCCTTACACTGTTCATGGACTACTAGTGAATAAAAAACATTTTTAAAGAGACTAATATAAACTATGCTCTCTTCAGATTCTTATTTCAGAAGCTCTAATACCATATCAAGTATTTTTAAACTCTGCAAATAGGCCTAGATAAACATAATATAAAAAACTGGTTTTAAACATGAAATGTTATACACACTAAATATATCAATGAGAGTCACATTACTGATGGAAGCAGCTTAATAAAGTAGAAAGGACACAACCTTGCAAGTTAAAGTATAAGTCATATCTCTAAACAAATTAGGAAATAAGAGATCTTGGGAATGCCATACAAGTTAATTTCCTTATCTAAAAAAATTGGCTGACTACCTATTTAATTGATTGCAGCTGATAAGGATACTGAAATGATATTTGAACATGTCTAGGGCAGCCCCGGTGGCGCAGCGGTTTGGCGCCACCTCAGCCCAGGGCGTGATCCTGGAGACCCTGGATCGAGTCCCGCATCGGGCTCCCTGCATGGAACCTGCTTCTCCCTCTGCCTGTGTCTCTGCCTCTCATTCTCTCTCTGTGTTTCTATGAATAAACAAATAAAATCTTAAAAAAAAAATGAACATGTCTAGCAGAGAGGCCTAGAAAACCAGAACACAGTAATTTCTTCTCCATTTTCCGTGGATGTCATAACAGAAATATCTCACCCATCTTCACAAACAGAGTAACATTCTACTTTTTCCAAGCAATTCTCCTTAGAAGTCTGTGTGTGTTCCTGGAGGTTCAATATCTCCTCAGGAGTTATGGGCCTCAAAATACAGCTTAGAACAACAGTTAAAACACTAAAATAGGTACATATTAACTCTACTATCAAAGAAAAGAAAGGGTTCTCTGGGAACTGCACCCGAGTTTAACTCCAAGAACATCTAATTATAATGTGCTATGGTATCTTACATTTTTATTAATCTTCAGAGGTCACTTCTCCATACAGTACCTCACTCACTTCTCATACTTAAATCCTTGGAGAATATAATATAGGAGACATAGTAAATTTGAAGTGAAGAATTTATCTAGCTTCCTGAGAGGGACTGTTATTAAGTTTCACTATGTGTATTTTTCCTTGAAAATATATTCAACTTTCAAATCTATGAATAAGCAAATAACTAAATTCTGTATATCTCTGGTAGTTTGAGTTGATTCAGATCTATTAGTTGTGAGGGAATAAACTTCACTCAAACAATATGAATGAGACTACTAATTTTAAATCATAATCTTAGTTTTTGAAGTGAGGGATAGTTTATTTTCTGGATCTATATAATATATTCATTGTCCAGGTATCTGAACCAAAGAAGAGATAAAATATCCCCTTCTTTTGAGATATAATACTAAAAACCGTAGTTATGTATTATCAAACATATCAAACGACACATCTGTTTGAGAGAATTCTCTATGAAGAGGTCAAGGCCAGACTCTTTGTTGGTCAACAGGATACAGTGAAACACTTGTCCATAGAAGTGTGGAGTACTTGAGAACTGAATTTAGGGATCAATTCAACATGTAATAGCCAAAGTAAAATTTTGTATCTGACTTAGGTATAATTTTGTGTATATTTATTTTGACAATAGCTTCATAGAATATTTGCTTAATTGAGCCAGATTTTGGAATTGCAAAAAAAAAAAAAAAAAAAAAAAGGAATTGCTGTTTTGCTTAAATAGCTCAATGAATTGATTCAATTTATCCCAACAACCAGTTCAAGGCTATTTTATTTTCCCCTGAATTGACTAGTTGATTTGTCTTCATGTAAATCTCAGTCCAAAAATATTTCTGCTGAGTCAGCATCACCACTTCCTGCAACTAGCCACAAGGCTAATTTCAGCAGAGGTTTGAAATTAGGCAAGATAATGAAATAGGCTAACAATCTGGCTCAAACCCTAATTTATAGTCTTATTTAAAATTAAAGTTGGCTTTGCCCTTGGCCCTGAGACCAGAGAAACACTGCAAGCTTAAGCCTATCATTAGGCCAACCAGAAGAATGCAGCTAAATTACAACTATATTCGTCCTTGGAATCATTCATTTTCTTTACTTCTCCTTACTGTTCCTGCCTTGACACATCCATAGTCTGTGGTTTCCCTGTCCATGTGTCAAGTCCACATGGGAATGCATCTCTCCAGGCTGCTCTGTTCTAACACTGCCTTCGCCCTACACATTTCCTTCTCCCCTCACCTCTTGCTAAAATATATTTGTGCAAAGAAAATTGACTCAAAGCATTTTTTAAAAAATTTTTGCTTCCCAGCTATCACAGTATTTTTCAAGAAGCAGACGTTGAGATAGAGTTAGGGGTGCAAGATGTGTGACTGATACCAGAATGATAAGAGACTGGAAGTAGGATTAGGGCAGAGAAAGACGTTGAATTGAAATGAAGACTGGACAAAAAAGGCAAAACAAAGAATTACAAAACAACAATAACAAAGAGATGAAGCCTGAACAAAGCCTTGGCCAACTCTGTTGGAAGCCCTAGAGCAAATACTGCTCAGCAGGTCTGCGCTACGTTTGGCATAAATGACGAGAGCCTCTTACCCCTACCTTGTTCAGTCACCACATGTAGGCTCCCCTAAGAGTTGTAAACTAGTATGAGAGATAAAATATCCTCTTCTTTTGAGATATGAGCTTGACTGAAAATGTAGTTATATGTTCTCAAACACATCAAACAACACATCTGTTTGAGAGAATTCCCTGTGAAGAGGTCAAGGACAGACTCTTTGTTGGCCAATAGGATACAATGAAACACTGGTCGGTAGAAGTATGGAGTACTTGAGAACTGTCTTTACAGATTAATTGTTATTATTTATTTTATATCTGTCTTAGGTAAAATTTTGCATATAAACTGCTATTTGTATGTAAACTGTTCACTGGAGGCAGTGTATTGACTGCATTCCCCACAGCTGGCCAAAAGTCTCTCTTTGAAAGGGAATCCAGAGAGAGCATCTCCATGTGATTCTGACTCACGTGATCGAGTAATTCATACTGAAGTCCTGAGTGCTAATGACTCAATTCAATGCTTTTTTATATGTATTCCTTTGAATAGATGTTAAGACATATTTTAGAAAATGTTTTGTGCTCAAGTAATTCTGTGAAATGCTGCATCACATAAAATTAAAGAATCTCCTTTGCTACAGGATTTATCATCCTTATTAATAGTAATGCATTATCCACTATACAACGTGGCATCAAGAGGAAAGTTATAGAGTGGATATTTCCTAGCTGTATTTATATACAAAAGCTTTAATTTTCTCCAAATAATATATTTAATATCTTTCAGGACACTAATGGCCCACATAGCACAGTTTAGGAAATTATCTAATTATAGGACACATAACACAAAAAAATATATAAAATTTGCATTTCTCAGGACAATTCTGAAAATAGAAAGTCTTCTTAACACAAGAGATTGACTCAAATTCTGTGAATGTAAGTGCCATGAAACAACTGTTAAAAGTGATTCTTAACGACACAGTTTCTTTGAAGCATTCAAAAAAAGGATTCTGTCTACTATGTTTACAACAAAATGAACAAGGATAGAATGAGATTCTTGCTCAAGGGAAATGGAGTAATGTTAATACATCAGAAAAATCTTATCAGTCTCCTTGGTGTTTTAGGCTTTTCCTTTAAGGAAACTGGTCACCAAACCGGAAAGCTTAGAACAAGCACCATAAATAGAAAACTGAAATTCCATGACAGGCAAGGATGGGATTTTTAAAATTACTAATTATATGCATAAAAGTTAAATTTCTGATCAACCAAGACTTTTAGAGCAGGACAAATTTTTTAAAAAAGACAAAGGATTGATTTCAGAAACCACAAGTCTGTGAGCAAATCTGATTTCTTAAGAGAAAAATCTAGAGTATCATATTAAATAGCTGGTTTGTGGGCAGCCTGGGTGGCTCAGTGGTTTAGCACCGCCTTCAGCCCAGGGCATGATCCTGGAGTCCTGGAATCGAGTCCCATGTCTCACTCTCTGCATGGAGCTTGCTTCTCCCTCTGCCTGTGTCTCTGCTCCACTCTCTCTCCCTATGTCTCTCATGAATAAATAAATAAAATCTTAAAAAAAAAAAACCAAAACTTGGAAACAATGAAATTTCTCCAGAAATTAATCATGCCAAAATAATCTGATTTTATTTTTTAAATTGTTATTTAATTGGTAAATTAATATAATATTCTAAATATTGCTGAATTTTAGCTGACTATAAGCTATACTAGGCAATTTATGATCTTCTGGTGAGCTACATAGTAAAATATTGGCTGATATTATTATTATATGGGTCCTTGCTAATTGAATAGTTTCCTAAAAGAAAATTGATTTCTTATGCTTTTTTGGAAAAAATATTACATTGATATGCCACTGAATTCTATCTTTGATCTTATTTTTATGAAATTTATCCTAACATGCTTGGTGTTTCTATCAGCAACTTTGAAAACAGAAATAGCATGCTTATTAAATTCTTAAGCAATGAAAAATTAGAGGGCTGATTTTAGGTTCTGACAACCAAAGTTCAAACTATAAGAAAGCACTATGGCTAGAGATATAGCTTCAAACAGAGATCAACTTCACAGGAAGATAAAATAATCTGTACATTGGTCCAGTCAATCAGTTGTTTAAGTGTACTCTGGATATGACCAGAACTTAACAGAGTTCATAGGAAAAAGACTTGGAAGTTTTAGTAGATTACAAATTTAATGTTTCTACACTACAATGACACTGTTAAAGAGGCTCACATAATTATTACATGGAAATAATAGGATTGTTCTGTTCAGAGATTAAATTCAGACATTCTGCTTTGCCTTAGAGATCCCATATCTGGAATATGTTTAGTCTTGGCTGTGATATTTTAATAAGAGGCTGACAAACTACAAGGCTTTGAGGTACAGAAACCAGGATGTAATTGTGCTACATCAAAAATATATGAAGGAAAAAAAATATATATATATGAAGGAACTGTTGATTTTAGCTTGAAGAAAACCAAATTAAAAGATTAAGATAGTATTAGATGTGCTATCATAAGAGGGAATAAGCTTGTCATGTGATGTTCCTTAGTAAAAGATAAAGTGCCTGTCTGTATGTTTGTATATTAATCTCCTAGATAGATCCTAACAAATTTTTTCAAAGTTGGTATCTTCAAGCAATGGAAATGTTTTCTCACAGCTTTATAGGCTAGAAATTCAACATCAAGATGTCAGCAGGGTCATGCCTAAAGTCTCTAGAGACAAACACTCCTTTGCTTCTTAGCTTTTGGTGGCCACCAGCAATCCCTGGCATTCCTTGGCTTGCAGCTACATCACTCCCACCTCGGTCTGTATCATACCAATCATGTTTCTCTCTGTGTGTCTTCACATGGCCTGCTTAAAAGGACAGCGATTATTGGATTCACGGCCAACCTTATTCCAGTATGACCTTATCTTAACTAATTAAATCTTCAAAATTCTTATCTCCAAATAAGGTCTACCTGATGTTCAGGTAGACATTATCCTGGAGGAACACATTTAACACTGTACAGTCTGCCTCTAACCCCCGCCCCTCAAATTCATGTCTGTCCCATATGCCAAATATATTCACTCTATCTTAACATCCTCCCAAGTCTTAACCCATTTAATTATTTCTATACCCAAAACTTCATCTAAATACTATCAACTCAAAAAGTTCCAAATCTCATCTAAATCAACCTAAATCAGTTATGGTGAGACTCTGGGTATGATCCATTCTAAAGCAAAATTCCTTCCCATCTGTGGACCTGTGAAACTAGGAAGCAAGTTATGTGCTCCAAATATATAATGGTACAGGCATAGAATAGATATTCCTAGTAGGAAAGGAAGAGAATACAGCTGTTATCATTCTAGTTTCTACCTCTGGTTGTCCCATAGATGCCTTCCCTGTGCATTTTCTTCGTATAACCTTTGCATAAGGACACTAGTCATTGGATACAGGGCCCATCCAGATCCAGTGTGACCTTAACTAATTACATCTGCAAAGACCTAATTTCCAAATAAGGCCACGATCTGAGGTTCTAAGTAGACATGAATTTGGGGGAAATATTCAACCCAGTATAATCTGGTTTGTGTTTCAAAAATAAATGTTCCAACTCATTTAAGGCTAGCTTTAAAAAAAAAAAACTTTATTTATATGTTTATTTATTTTTTGAGAGAAAGAGCAGGAATGGGGTGAGGGGGGTAGGGCAGAGAGAGAAGAGGGAGAGAGAGAATCTTAAGCAGGCTCCATTTTCAGTGTAGAGCCTGATGCGGGGCTCTATCTCACCACCCTGAGATCATGACCCAAGACAAAATCAAGAGTCAGACACTTAACCAATGGAGTCACCCAGTTATCCCTAGGGTTAGCTTTTATAAACTACTGTTGCTGTCTATAGTGGTAATGAAGCCCTCATGAACTAGCTTCCAGCCACTATATGCATTCAAATAGAAGCAGAAATCCATGAAAGAATATCTAATAGGCAGAGTTAAATTCCTGAACCTGATATTAGGGGAGAGGTAGAACTGGTTTAGGTAAACTTTAGATCCCTCGTCACCTTCCAGGAGTCCAGTGAAGTAGATTTCATCTTCTAAATGTTCAGCTGAGATTTCTATGATATATAAAGATGAAGACGTTGAGCAAGTGTACAATATAAAAAGTAAAACTTCAGTTCTTTAGTTCTTTTTTTAAGATTTTATTTACTAAAAAAAAAAAAAAAAGATTTTATTTACTTGTTCATGAGAGACACACAGAGAGAGGTAGAGACATAGGTAGAGGGAGAAGAAGGGAGCCTGATGTGGGACTCAATCCCAGGACCCCAGGATCATGACCTGAGCCAAAGACAAATGCTCAACCACTGAGCCAATGAGGTTCCCCTGGTTCTTTGGTTCTTGATTAAAAAAAAAATTAACTACAGAAAACATAGAGACTTCTTGGGGGATACTGTGACAGACAGACCTAAGGTGGTCATTATATTTCCCATTCCTAGTATTTATGCTCTGTATAATCCTCTCCCCTTGAGTGTAGGTGGGGATTGTGACCTGCATCTAACCAACAGAATATGGTAAGGTGAAAGGATTTCGCAGGGGTAATTAATATTCCCTTTGAGTTTCTTTGAGTTAATGGCAGATGCGCCTGACTAAATCAGATGACTGCCCTTTATAAACAATAAAAAATAAAAAAACTGCCCCTCAGTGATGTTAGATATTCTCCTTGCTGGCTTGAGGAAGTAAGCAGTTATGTTGAGAAAGCCCCCAAAAGAAGGAACTTTTGGAAGTCTGTAGGCCTGAGAGCAACCCCCAGCAAAAATCCAGAAATAAACAGTTCTCTCAAAAAAAAAATCCAGAAACAAACAGTTCTCTCAAAAAAAGGATGATGTGATGTTAAGACAGGGGAGATTGGAGTCATGTGGCTACAGGTCCAGAAAGCCAACGAATGGAAACAGCCACCAGAAACTGGAAGAGCAAGGAAGAACCCTAGCTTGGAGCCTTCAGGGAAATGCAACCCTACCAACACCTTGATTTCAGACTTTTGGCTTCCAGAACTGTGAGAGAATAAATTTCTATTGGCTTTTTGTTATCGTTTTGTTTTGTTTTCATTTGTTAGAGAGATAGAAAGAGGGAGAGAGAGAATCTTAAGCAGGGAGAGAATCCAAGCTGTGCATGGATCCTGATATAGGGCTCAATCTCATAACCCTGAGATCATGACCTGAGCTGAAATCAAGAGTCTGATGCTTAACTGAATGAACCACCCAAATTTCTATTGTTTTAAGCCATCTACTCAGTGGTAATTTGTTACAGCAGCCATAGGAAACTAATATAAAAATGGATTTTGCTAACAATTTGAATGAACTTGAAAGAAATTTCTGCCCTAGTTGTTTCCAAAGGAGAATGCAGCCTGGACGACACTTTGATGACAACCTATGGGACCCTGAGCTGAAGACCCAATTAAGCTATACCCAAATTTCTGACCTATGAAAATTATGAGAATAAAAATGTGTGTTATTTTAAGCTCCTAAATGTGTAGTAATTTTCTATGCAGCAACTGGGAACTAATAAAAATGTGACTGGTAGTTTTGACACAAACCTATGTTTATTTCCTTTGAATTCACTAACTGAGTTATTTGAAGCTTTCCACCCTTGGTAATTCTCATTACCATGAATAGGATATATCTAAGTAATTACTTTAAGGCCACTAGTCCAATTGCTATAAACAGAATACAGACATATATATAATATATATAATTAGCACACAGTCTAACAAGATATAGACTATAATTAAATTACTGTCTATTCAATCTCTTATGAAAGAAAGGAAAAAAAAGGAGAGAGGAGAGCAAATGATATAGGGGAAAGTCTGAAGTTTTGATCTGTATAGGTTTGAGTTGATGCTGGTATTTCCAATATTTTCTGTAGCCTATAGGAAGCTACATTTCTCCATTTCCTTACTCAGAAGATGGGGATAATAATAGTAACTACCTCAGAAGGCAGTTTCATGTATTAAATGAGATCATCTATGAAAAGAATTTAACAGAGTCCTAAGAACAGAATAAGTGTTGGGTAAATATCAGTCCTCAACATCAGCATTGTAATACATTTCATTTTTAAAAAGCAGTTGAATACGTACATTGTTTTCAGGTCTTGTATCTAAACAGTAGTAGAAGGCTGAGTGGTTTTTGTGACTATCTCTGAAGACTCCCTGCACTCCTGGTTTTGAGAAAGCCTTGTCTTCATGGATTGATGAAATAAATATTTTTTTCATTTTTACATGTTATTGATTTTAATACATTGACCATAATTACTGCTTAATGTTTCAAAAACTAGTTTTGTTGAGTCAAAATAATAATAATGGCATTCTAGAAAATACAAACCACATAGGTTGGAGTTTTGGGTCAAACTTTAAAGGGGTAATTTCACTTTCTTCTTCGACACTATACCCATATAATAGTTTCATTCTCCTTTGTGTTACAGAGCATACTGAGAGAGAGAGAAGCAAGCCTGTTTGTGTTCTGCATCATCCAAGCAAATCAATTGTGTTTCTTTCCCCAAAACTTTCGAGGTTCTACAAAGTACACATTGACATTTTATAGTACTTTTAATTAAAAAACCAAGTGTATGCTATAGGAAATCTTTTTTACATGTGAATGACTCATTTGTACTCAAATCATCATTTGGTAAAGCTGTTTGATATTTAAAAAGCTTTCTGTGATTTTATGGTGACTTAAAAAAAAATAAGTTGTATTTTTGCCAGTCAGAAGTTAATCTGAGCCCTCCAGGCTCAATTTCAGATTTGAATGTCAAGTCTCAAGGTTTGCTATCAGCCTTGCAAACTTTCTCCTTCAGTGTCTATCTACATAAAACATTTATACTACATGATATCAGAGCTGATCCCATATAAAGAAAGATTATGTTTTTTTAAGTTATCAGAAAAATGCACTCTCCACAAGGGCTGCTTAATATTCTAGCAAATTATTTTATAATAGAAGCCACAATATTCCTTTTTTTTACCATGACTCTCAGCCATAAATACATTTCATATATTTCAGTCACACATGTACACACCTCTGCCTATAAATAACTAAAACAAAATTATAATGAAGCAGTTCCTAAACATACATATAGGTAAGTGCCCTGATATTTTCTTATTTATGCTGCTCTATTATATTCTGCTCTATTCTATTTAAATAAAATGCTTATTGACATCACCAAATTGGATTTATGACCCATCCATGGTTAAACCTATGACCATAGGTTAAACTTATGGTTCAAAACAGGCAATGAAATGTGAGACCAACACAAACAATTGTTCAACATTATTGCCAAGAGCAGCCAATCAGTTCACCCTTTAAGAATATAATAAAAAGGGGATCCCTGGGTGGCGCAGCGGTTTGGCGCCTGCCTTTGGCCCGGGGCGCGATCCTGGAGACTCGGGATCGAATCCCACGTCGGGCTCCCGGTGCATGGAGCCTGCTTCTCCCTCTGCCTATGTCTCTGCCTCTCTCTCTCTCTCTCTGTAACTATCATAAATAAATAAAAATAAAAAAAAGAATATAATAAAAAGATGGGGAGCTGGTGTTCAGAAAAAGGAAAGGCATCATTCTGAACTATACTGAGCAACAGATTATGAGAATGTCTATTGTTAGAGCTATTGGTGGCAGATTTTTATCCTAGAGATCAGACTCCCTCCAGGATCTGCCCTCCCCAGGTATATGTAGGAGAAAGTTCTGGCTTATTTATGCCTGTTGACCTAGAGAACAGCTCTTGTCCATATTTTCATTTAAAAAATGTGTTACAATTAATAGCTGAAATTGATTGTTCCAAAATGGGATCATGACATAAAGATTTGGATTTTTCAGTAAGACTTACATAAAATCCAAGATTTTACTTAGCATAAAGATTTACCAATAATTGTAAGGACATAAGCAATTGCAAAGCACTGGCACAGCAGGAAGGGTCCTGGTTCTCCAACACACTCCCCAGGTTCTATCTTGCTGAAACATGATTCACTCTGTGCCAAATACACAGTATCTTACACAGAAGGAACCATTTTCATCAGGAAACTTCTCCATTTATCCTTAAATAATTGCATATCTTCTATGACATTTCTCAGGGAGCCATATCCCATAAATCTGCAGATTCCAGGTTTGTTTACCATAAGCAATCCTGGATAGATGAGGCATATACAGTTAAAAGCATTCCAAAGATAAAGACTCTCCAGCAAAAGCCATTATTTTGTTTGCCAGTAGGATGACATTGCCATGTTTATAAAGAGATTTGACAGGGTCACCGTCTTTCTCTCTTGAGGATGCCTCAAGGAGGCGTCCCTCTGCTTAAGAGAAACTACAGATTACAGACCAGCATGTTAACCATTTACTTCCCAGATGTCTTTGATGAGCCTCCATTTTGTAGATCCAGGTTCTGCCCATGGTCTTGTCCAATAACATGTGAGATGTATGTAATAACAGTCCTCAGTTTACCCAGAGTTAAATGAGAAAGTTTGCAGGAGATAACCAGGCTCACTTTTTTTGATGTGATCTAGACCAAGCATCTCTCCCAAGAATGTATGATTAAATGGTCTTTGGCA
This sequence comes from Vulpes lagopus, assembly GCF_018345385.1. NCBI lineage: Eukaryota > Metazoa > Chordata > Mammalia > Carnivora > Canidae > Vulpes > Vulpes lagopus. The sequence goes on along the minus strand of NC_054832.1, from coordinate 46,723,107 downwards.
TAAAAAGCCAGGAAAAGTTAATACTTACGGGTCATTAGTGGGGGTTGAAGAAGTGTTCAATGCTTCTGCAACTTTTGGCCACTGATGCTACCTGATGTGCCAGCCAGTTGCACTGTGGCTCGTGCCGAGTCTATGAGATGCACAAAAATATCATCCCCTTGTCTGTGGTGTCAATGAAAAATATGTCATGCTATGAGAAATAAATACTGAGCAGTCTGATATTAGATTATATCTACATATCTTGCTGCAGATAGTTTGTCATATGTTCCCTAGTTAACATCTAAAATATATCTACTTTTCATTAATAGCTTTATTTTGCAATAAACTTTTAATGCAATTATGAGCCTAAAAGAGCATGTTCAATTAAAAAATACAGAATTTTCATTTCTAAAGAAAATTGTAATTGTCATCACTTAACACATTTAACATACACTAAGGTAAGAGGGGAGAGACATAGTGGGATTACAGATCAAAGGAAGACAAAATTTACCAAAGAAGCATTAGCACCTAATTAAAAAGTTAGTAAATACTTTAAGATTACTTTTAAAGGTGAGAATTTAGGTACAGCTGCAGATTTCATGTTTAATACTACTACTCTGTGAGGGTATGGTCTCATTTAGCTCAAATTATAGTTTTTAAAATTAATTTTGTTCATTTACTTATGCATGGATTATGAAGCAATTGCTATTAATATGATTACCTCAGTAGAAAAAGAACATGAATATTTAGATGGTTCAAATTTTATATCAGTCAAGAGATGCTTCAAATAGAAAATTGATTCATTTAATTCTAGAAACTGGTTTTTAAAAATCAAGTAAATCCTCTGTTATTTCATTCTATTTAAGTTAAATATTTAATATTATTATAAATGTTTTTATAGTAATTAGAAAGTTCAACATTGAAGAATGGTTTTGCAATGATAAATAAAATTTTTGGTGAAATCAGCTTTACGGCATAAAGAATATTCCTAATAAGTTAAATGAACATGAGACTGCTTATTCTATGCCAGAGCTTCAAATTATAAGCCAAAAATCTGCAATATTCTACCAAACAAAACCACTATAAAGTAGAAACCACTATGTCAAAAATTTCATATATTTTATATATATTCAAAATATAGAACTAAATTACAAAATTAAGCTGCATTCTGTAAACAAACAAACTTCAGAAAGAGGGCATTTGATTGTAATTTTTCTTTTTGCTGCTTTTCATCAGTTAGAACATAAACATGTTTGAACCTTTGAGAGGTTGTATGTTAAAACTGTCCTATGTGTCTTCCAAATTTTTTATTTCTTTTTTATAAATCTTCTAAATTTTAGTTGCATTTGTCAAAATGAATTGGCTATTTGTAATTAAAGTAATCAACAGAGAGAGTGGCAAAAATAAACAACCTTTAAGTCTTGAAGTTTTTAGCAAATTCAATATCAAAAAGATATTTGAAAATAGCACAATATTCAAATTTATCAAGAAGAAAGCAGGAACCTGAACAAAGCAAATGATAATTCTGAAATAAAATACTCACTTGATTTGGAAATTCGATAATTGTGCTTCAGAAGATCTCGGTTTTATAGAAAGAAAGTTTGACAGAGCACTTTTTATCTTTTAAAGATCTATTATTTATCTGACAGAGAAAGCATGCAGGAGCATGGGATGGGAGAGGTAGCGGTTAGGGACAGAAGGAGAGAGAGAGAGAGAGAGAGAGAGAGAGAGAGAGAGAAAATCCCCAGCAGACTCCCTGCTGAGCACAGAGCCCTATATGGCAATTGATCCCATGACCCTGAGATCACCACCTGAGCCAAAATCGAGAGTGGGACCTTTAGCCAACTAAGCCACCCAGGTGCCCCAGAGCACTTATTTTTAAGTGTATGAATTCATCATCTATACTGAAAATGGATAAAATTGAGAAACCCTATGAATTTTTAGCGTCAACATTTGGCAGATCATTCAGAAGAGTCACAAATAGAGAAAACATTTAATAAGGTTTGTATTTAGAAAATTATCAAGAACAAATATTCAAGATAGTGACACAGACATTTGACCTAATATATTAACACATTAAATTAAAAAAAATAACATTAGAATTTTAATATATTACTTTTATGAGAGTTTGCTCTTTTATAAGGCACCTATAGAGTTTACAGAAAGATTTTAAAGTTTCAAATTTATTACTCAAAAAATGTAATTATTAAAAAATTTCAATTTAATGACAGATTTCCAACTGAGACCATATTTAAAGCACACTCAGTAAAGAAAACAATATTAGAAAAAATATACCTAAGAAACTGATCCAATAACATGAATATATTTGAATAATTATTATACTTCCGTTGTTTGCAAAATTCAAATAATCAGTAAAAATGATTTTTTACTCTAATATATATGAATATGCACTTTAAATTCTTATTAATAATGTTATTTTCAAAAATCGGTATTAAATAGAATAATTTTATAGGTCCAGAATAAAAACAAAATAATTGGTTAACCAATTAATATTTCAAAATATTATTTAATTACTTTAATGCCCTCACTCACTCTTAAAATATCCCACCTGGAACATACACATTACAAAGGCTCTTAACATGTGTTTCTGTAGGATATTCTGAAAAAAGTGTATACTTTACAGTCATAGAATTGGAAAACAACATTTTATATGCCTTCCCTTGAAGATTGACACCAGAATAATATAGTCATTGTTCTAAGAAGTTCTTCAGCAATTTATTAAATTTTATTTAATCAAGACATTCCCAAATGCATTTGAACACAGAAAAAAATATATTTAGCTAACATATATGTAAATTTTCTGAAATCATGTTCTATAGAACACATCTTGGATGCTAGAAGAGAATAATCTGTATCCATTCTGGCTGGTTATCTCAGTGGTATAATTCATTTGCATTTTTGTTTGTTGGCTGAAAAATTTACCCAGTAATTACATTCGTACACTAAAAAGTATTCTCAATATGAAAAAGTTCCCAGAGAATGATGAATTCTCAAGACTGATGAATTATATGGTAGATATGGAAAGGTATATCCATTTACGAATCACAAAGTGGATCCAAAAAGATTAAATAAGATACACATGTCTAAAGAAAACTTAATCTTTTAGATGAGACAACTAAATATGAATTCTTCAAATTCTCAGCAAGGCAAGTCATACCTGGCTATTTTGTTGTTGAAGTACTGAAAACAACATCAACAACAACAAAACTAACATTTCTATCCTGGAATTTCCAAAACAAGGAGGACCAGTTGCACTGTTATTCAAAAATTCTTTTACATATTTTTCTCTTATTTTGCCTCCTTGGTGTATTTTAGCTATGGTGTCTCAGGGAAATAATCATTACAAAGAAAGTTCAAAAATCTAAGAAAGAAGTAAACTGTCTAGCAAATTCATAAAAGTTTACTACATATGCAGTCCGTTAATATGGTGTAAATTCATCAAAGGCATTTAGGAATGTGTGCTTTTACGCATTGTTTAACAGAGCATTTAACTTTTTTTCTTAACCCACTTGCATGAGATATGACTGACATACGAGAAGCTATACATATTTAATATATAAAACTTGATAAATTTGGAGATTCATATACACCGGCGAAACCATCACCATTCTCTATGCCATAAACATATCCACTGCCTTCAAAATTTTCCTCCCACTTCTTTATTAATTATTTTCTATTAAATGTTAGAAGCTTTAGTAAAGCTATAAGCTTTCTCCTAATAACAGAAAAACTATTTGGTAGCAAACTCAATTTCTGAATTTTGACAACTTATAAAACACACGCAACGTCTCCTAGATCTAATGCCCTTTGGCTAGCTCAACTTTACAAAGTGTAAGTTCACTATTAATAATGGTTCCATTACTTCCTATGTAGAATGGATTATTCTCATCGTGGTTCTCTTTAAAATGTAAATGCTCTAAAAATCATAAAATAGTAATTTAGACTTACTATTCATTCATCGCTTAACAGATAAAGCAAAACAGACACAAAGGAAACAGTGAAGTCCCAGATTACTATTTAGTGAGGGAGATAGTTTCACACATAAATTCATTATTATCTATTATATTTGAGATAGGTAACAAGTGCCTTGGGACCACAAAAGAAGGAACATTGTCTTCTGTTATAAGTGAGACCTAATTAAATTCATGGGTTTTAGTGAAGGATCACATCTAAAGGAGAAAACAAAATCTCAAAAATGGTCGGCTGTTGTACTTGAGAAAGCTTTGCCTAGATCAATTCTACAGTGAATCATTTGGGGCAAATGACAGATCAGTGGTTCTCAAACTTCTTAAATCAAGACCTTTTAATCCTTTAAAAAATTAGTGATTCTAAAGATCTTTTATTCAGATTGTATAAAGTGAAATACTGAAGCCAGTTCACACTGGCTCACAAGAGCTGATTGTATGTGACTACTCCATACTTTGTGTGCAGTGACATCACTTTGGTAGGTTGAAATCAACTCCCATGACAGTAATTATATTATGGAAAATCAGCAAACACTACAAATCAGGGTTTTTGTGTTTTGTGGTCTGAATATTGTCTTTTCAAACAATTAATAGCAATAGTTGTATCTACTAGTATTTAATGTATTAGAAATTAAAAATGAGAAATACAACACAAAAATACAAAGCCATCAGAAAAAATGATATTATGTTATATAGACTCTGAAAAACATCACTATACATGCAGAAAGAAAGGTAATGTAAAAGGCCAATAATAGTGTTATAAGAAAAATAGTTTTGACATTGCAGATCCCTGAAGTGGTCTCAGAAACCCAAAGGCATCATCAGACTACACTTTGAGACCCACTGCTTTAGAACAATGACTGACACCTTTCATCATCTCTCATCTTTGCCCTTCACTCTATACTCTATATTGTTAACCCTTTATTCCTCCCTAGGAAGCAAAGAATCATGATGAATGCTATGAAGTGGATTACTTTGGTAATGATATATTTCAATTGTAGTCAAATGATTGCAAACTTTCATTATTGTCATGATTATTGTCATGTCATGATTCTTTCTGAGATATTTGTGAAGTGATAATTGAGGCAAGATGTCACTTCTAATCCCAAAACCACAGAATCATTAATATGGAACAAATAAAAGTAAGACCATGAAAAATAGTATCTGGCTAGAAGGAACCACTTGCTATAAAACTTGAAATGATTAATGATGTCAGATGTGTGTGTATGTATGTATGTATATGTGCGTGTGCGTGTGCATGTGTGTGCATGCATATATGTGTGTCAAGGGTGGGGGATCCTCAACAGAATATTACCAGTGTGTTCTGGACATGATCAACAGATAAAATTTGAAAGTACCAAATCTTTGGGATGCCTGAGTGGCTCAGCAGTTGAGGGTCTCCCTTCGGCTCAGGGCGTGGGCGTGATCCTGGGATCCGGGATCGAGTCCCCCATATCGGGCTCCTTGTGAGGAGCCTGCTTCTCCCTCAGCCTATGTCTCTGACTCTCTCTCTGTATATCTCTCATGAATAAATAAATAAATATTTTAAAAGAAAAAGAAACAACCAAATCTTCAAAGATAAAGTAATTTAAAATAGACACTTAGCATACTCTGTGAATTAGGCATCTTACTCTGTAACCCTAGAATTTTGTCTTATAAACTGTTAAACTAATAAAGTGATCTGTAATTCAAGGATTTGTTTTCCATAGCAAATTTGTTCAGTTAAAAACTGGTGAGATGGGGTTCCTGTGTGGTGCAGTCAGTTAAGTGCCTGACTCTTGGTTTCAGCTCAGGTCACGATCTCAGGGTGGTGGGATTGACCCCCACATTGGGTTCCACACTTGGCATAAGGTCAGCTTGGCATCTCTCTTGCCACCATGCCCCCCCGCCCCACTCCTTGTCTTCTATCTCTCTCAAATAAATACATCTTTAAACAAAAAAGTTGTGGTGAGAAGACTCTAGAGTGTTCCCTAATGATGATGTCCACCTCCTAGTATCCATGTTCTTGTATCATCCCCTCCCCCACTGAGTCTGAGTAGAGTATAAATAAACACCTTAAATGAAGTATTAGCCATGCCACTGGTCTTCGATATTGCAAAGCTTAACCTACCTCATTTTTCTTTTAAATTGCCTTCCAAAAGGTAAAACCCATATTGTAATTGTATTAGACACTACTTAACAATTGTAACCTTGTTTTCCCAGGATTCCACAATCTGTAGGTATTCTAAAAAAGTTTACCTGAACTATACAAATGAAATTTGCCTGACAAATTTTCTCCAACTTCATCACTGCAGAACATTCCCTTAGTATTTAGAGAGGATCCTTAAGGGAGTCTCATGTACAGTCATAAGTGATCTTCTCCTCCTTCCTCTGAGCTCTTTGTTGATGTCTACTCTCTGTGAATCCTTCTAATGGTGCACATGCCTTTTTGAGAACTCTGATTATATAGAATCTTACTTTCAATTTTTTTTTACTATGCTAACTAGAGTCATGCTATGTTCTCTTCATAGAATAGGAAAAAATATCTTTCCTCTAGGGTCTAGGTGTCATTCATATTCTCAAATTTTGCTATATGTGACATAAGATTCTGTAGAGTCTCACGTGTCAACATCTCTTTCTGTTTCTATGCCAGTGCCTCCTGCAGTCCCCAGTTTGTTCCAATTCATAGGCCTAGCTAACATGTCTCACCCTGTCCCTGATCCTAAGTATCTATACTTCAGTCTTCCTGAAAGCATCTTCTCCTATGCACGTCAGCCAATAAAAATAAAATCTATGAGTATCAGTCTGCCAGGTCATCAGAGGGCTACAGACATTTTAAAATTTACTTCATAATAACCTATTAGTCATACAAAATTACCTATAGTTTTTTTCACAAATTAATTATGAAAATTAAATTAGACAATATATGTGAAAAAGCCTCCTACGATGCTTAAAACCATACAGATACCAAGCAAATTAATTCTTTCATACATCAATCTTTTTTATCAAATACAATATCCTAAGCTGAAACTTTAACTCAAGGTGACACGTAGGCAGATGAAGTTCTTGCCTTCAAGAAAATAGAAAGAAGAGACAGCTAATTAAATAATACAGGAACTTGCAGGTTCTCTCAGTTGAGTTTTTCTGACTACCTGCACACAAAAGCACCCAAATCCAAGCTTCTTTAATAACATAATACATTGGTACAACTAAAAGTATAGAAGTACAGTGCTATTTGGGAACAGCTCAATAGAACTTCTGTTTCTTTGTTTTTCCTGTAGGTTTGCTCTCTCATGCAGTTGCTTTGTCCTCAGATTGTTGCTAGCTGCATACTTCCTCTTTCACATTCAGTAAAATAGGAAACCCAGATCTCTGTGTCTCTCTCTTAAAAGTAAGAAAATGTTTTTCCCAGCAGTCCCCAGGGAAACGTCTTTCCAATTTCAAAGTCCCAAAATATCTTAGGACAGTCTTTCCCTGAAACAGTCACTGGCAAAAAGAAAAAAAAAAAAAGTTTTTCATTGATGGCTTAGACCAACTAGGAGCCTTCCATCAATCTGGCTCAACTTCCCTAATCATGTTATCGCTACACAAAGAGAAGGAACCAGTAGTCCACTTGTTGGTACTACGATGGAAGATACAGGTGGGTACAGGAGGGACACAAAAAGGGAATGCTAATGACAACACGTCCCCTGCCAACAAAATAACTAATCAAGACCTACTTTAAGAAAGACAAGTCCTGAAGTAGATTCAGAGGAAGTAATGATGATAAGTAATTGTCCTCCTGGTAGGCAAGGCAGGAAAAATGACTTTAAGTATTATCACTGGGAATGGAAGCATAAAGCAGCTTACTGTGTTTGGGGACTTCCCTGTTGTCTGGTACAGTATATGTCATATATATATGGTGGCCTATTAGCAGAAGACACCACAGCAGCTGAGGAGCCGGGAGTCAAGTTCTTGCTTAAAATTAAAAATATAAAATATAAAAACTAGAGTTTGACTTTATTTTGTAGCATCACTAAGGATATTCTTTTTTTCTTTTTTTTCCACTAAGGATTTTCAAGAGAATTATAAGCACATTCATATTTTTGATTCACCTCTGGCACCTGCGTTAGAGATTGTCTTTATAAGACCAGAGACCAAGGTAGGTATCAGGTATAATAAAACAGGTAAAAGATGATAAAGTCTTGGACCAAGGCAACAGCATTGAGGATGAAAATGTTTGTGGTGTAGAACTTCAGGCCTTGGTGGCCTAAATGATGGGGCAAATAATGGAGGAAAAGATCAAGTGAAACTGCAAATGAAGAGTGACATCATTCAATAGTATACTGGAATTGGGAGACAAAAAGAGGTTTTTAAAAGATCTTACTTCACATTCAGATAGGCTGAATCTGAAGTGGCTGCTACACATCTGGTGGGCCTAACCAGAAAGCAAGTGGATCTAATCATCTGTGAGAGGAGAGGTCTGGGCAGGTGGGATATACCTGCACCATTAATCTACAGATATTAGTTGAAAGAATAAAGGGCAGATATTTTTAACATGCTAACACGTAAGGGGTAGAAAAAGAAAGAGGAATCCACAAAGAAATCTGGGAAGAATTTCCAGACATAAAAGTACAATTAGTAAAATGGCCAATAGTCATTCAGTACTTAATTTACCTGGGTACTCTACTAATCAATGACATTTATTGTCCTATCTAATCCATAAAAAAAAAACATATGAAATTTGCATCATGTTTTTGATTGTACAAATCAGAGAATACAAGTTCACAGAAAGATTAGACAAGTTCTTCCAATATTAAACAAGTAGTTAAGGGGGTGTAGAGCAAACTATTTTTAAACGTAATTTACATGTGTTAAATCTATCTTAGCACTCTCTGTGAATCAATGTGGCTAGGTATTTTTATTGTATCCTACACAATGAAGGGCACAAAACTAGTTTTTGTGTCATTTACCTTGGTTGAAATCCATTCAGTATGTAGGGTAAAAAATGAATAAACACTATCAGAAAACCATAAAACCTACCTATTAGAGTTCTGTGATATTGTCAGAAAGCATCCTTTGAACTTACCTGTTGAACGATACACTTTACTTTTAGAGAAAAATTGAATTTTATATTTATTATTCTACCTTCAAGGCCATGCTAGTTGGGGAAAACTTTTTACGGAAATAAAAAAAGGAATATAAATGGTATTGGTCTTTTGATGATTTTCTTCATCATCGTGGTGATTCTCTTTGCAATGCTGCCTTTGTAATTTGTTCTCTTCTAGACATTGTGGCTGGTTTAGCTAGATCAAGTTACACAAGTGGCATTAGTTGGGTTGTGCAGAAGAAGTGAGGCTGGGAGTGAGACCAACCTACATTAGCTACTTTTCTTTAAGCTATTTCATCTTACCACCTTCTTCAAGATAGCTAAAGCTTCAGTGCTTTCTGCTTCAAAGAACACACGATGCAAAGGAAAAATGAATCAATAATTACCTTGTTGACTTTCAAAAGGCTATACTTTATATTACTGAAGAGAATTTGGGTTTGAAGAACAGAAGATTTCCTGTTTCTGCTAAAGCAGCCCTGTGCTCTGAACCTATTCAGGGAAGGAAATGTGGGGACAGGAAAGGAAGCAACCCTAAAACCCTAATAGGTTTAGAAGAGCAAAGAAAACGTCTTCACTTATCCTTTGCTCTGGGCTTGAAAAAAGGACCCCAGGGAAGAAAAGACCCCACCATCAATATCTATGCAGAGAGCCACAGAGATGCAGCCCTATCCCCTTCTCCTCCTCTGTTCCATGTGCCTTACATAACAAGAACACCAGAATGATCTCTATTCCTTTGTAGCACGGAAGAGGTGAGCAGCTTCTGAAATTAGCACTTAGTTTCCTTTAGGTCGGTGTTTTACTAGACCAACAGGAATTTCCCCCACATATACAAAATTAGAACGAAGTGGCACTGGCAAGCCATGCATCTAAAGGTTCTGTGTGGTCAGCAATGACCTGAGAGTCAGCCAGAAACAAGGGTCAGCCAACAGGGATATATTATGATCATGAGGATCAGGTCGCCTCATTTCACAACTTGTCACTGCCTAAGCCTCCTGGAACTTTAGATGTCACCTGAGTGGTATTAAATTGATGGAAAGATTGAGTTTCTAACATCCATGAAAATGAGATCTTAAAATTAAAGTGTAGACACAGTAAATTAAATTTACAGTTCCTTCATGACTGATTTTATAACCTGAATTTTATACCAGTTACACTTGCTTTTGCCTCTCACAATTAGAGGAGTCGAGTCCAGAAGGCAATACTAAAAAAGGAGACAAGAAGCAATAGGTTTGGCTCTCCCTCTAATTCATGCTTTATACAGAAAAGACAAAAGATGTCTTCCCTACACACATGTGGCCCAGTCTATCTCATCAAGCAGGGTCCCTGGCAAAGACTTGCTACTGACACTTTGGTTTTAACAAGCAGTGTGCAATTTGCCTTGAGGGTCATTAGTTTACATCCTTAGGAACCCAGGTGGGAACAGATAGCTGATGGAAGATCAGGAATTCCTGATGCTAAACACTGCTCATCACCTGAGATATGGCTGACATTACACACTCAAATGTAACACAATCTGCCAGTGTCAATGCCAGTTCGTATTCTATAAAGAGTAGAGGGCAACCCTCTCCGGACCCCTCCCTCCTCAGGAGCTTTGAACTATCACTTTGCTATCACTCAATAAACCTTGAAAAAAAAAGAAAGAGTAGATAAAACATTCTTTTTAAAAAGCAAAGCAAGGGGGGGGGGGTGAGTGAAATAGATGAAGGGGATAATATGAGCCACTGAGCAATGTATAGAATTGCTGAATCACTAAATTGTATACCTGAAACTAATAGAACATCTTATGTTAATTATATTGGAATTAAAATAATAAAAATAAGTAAAATGAAAAGCAGAACCAACATCTGAGATGATATTCTGTTTTTCATTTTTATTTTTTATTATTTATCAGATGTTGGCAATGTCTATGCCTATGGTCAATACCAAAACACCTGTAAAAGGTAATTTTGGATTTTCAAGATTTACTTATATGTGTACATTGGCATCAACTTCTCAATAGATATGTTTTTACTGATAGGTTTAATGTGTGTGCATGTGTCTAAATATGCTAATATGTATGAATGTATATGTTCTTAATATAGAAAGGTATGAGGCAGTGCAAATGTCAAGAGTATGTAATTGCCATTCAGTATATAAGACGATTGATTTTTTTGTGTGTGTGTGTTAATTTTATTTATTTATTTTTTTTAATTAACTTTTATTGGTGTTTAATTTACCAACATACAGAAAAACACCCAGTGCTCATCCCGTCAAGTGTCCACCTCAGTGCCCGTCACCCATTCCCCTCCAACACCCGCCCTCCTCCCCTTCCACCACCCCTAGTTCGTTTCCCCGAGTTAGGAGTCTTTATGTTCTGTCTCCCTTCCTGATATTTCCCAACATTTCTTTTCCCTTCCTTTATATTCCCTTTCACTATTATTCATATTCCCCAAATGAATGAGAACATACACTGTTTGTCCTTCTCCAATTGACTTATTTCACTCAGCATAATACCCTCCAGTTCCATCCACGTTGAAGCAAATGGTGGGTATTTGTCGTTTCTAATGGCTGAGTAATATTCCATCGTATACATAAACCACATCTTCTTTATCCATTCATCTTTCGATGGACACCGAGGCTCCTTCCACAGTTTGGCTATTGTGGCCATTGCTGATAGAAACATCGGGGTGCAGGTGTCCCGACGTTTCATTGCATCTGAATCTTTGGGGTAAATCCCCAACAGTGCAATTGCTGGGTCATAGGGCAGGTCTATTTTGAACTCTTTGAGGAACCTCCACACAGTTTTCCAGAGTGGCTGCACCAGTTCACATTCCCACCAACAGTGTAAGAGGGTTCCCTTTTCTCCGCATCCTCTCCAACATTTGTTGTTTCCTGCCTTGTTAATTTTCCCCATTTTCACTGGTGTGAGGTGGTATCTCATTGTGGTTTTGATTTGTATTTCCCTGATGGCAAGTGATGCAGAGCATTTTCTCATGTGCATGTTGGCCATGTCCATGTCTTCCTCTGTGAGATTTCTCTTCATGTCTTTTGCCCATTTCATGATTGGATTGTTTGTTTCTTTGGTGTTGAGTTTAATAAGTTCTTTATAGATTTTGGAAACTAGCCCTTTATCTGATACGTCATTTGCAAATATCTTCTCCCATTCTGTAGGTTGTCTTTTAGTTTTGTTGACTGTATCCTTTGCTGTGCAAAAGCTTCTTATCTTGATGAAGTCCCAATAGTTCATTTTTGCTTTTGTTTCTTTTGCCTTCGTGGATGTATCTTGCAAGAAGTTACTGTGGCCAAGTTCAAAAAGGGTGTTGCCTGTGTTCTCCTCTAGGATTTTGATGGAATCTTGTCTCACATTTAGATTTCTCATCCATTTTGAGTTTATCTTTGTGTATGGTGAAAGAGAGTGGTCCAGTTTCATTCTTCTGCATGTGGATGTCCAATTTTCCCAGCACCATTTATTGAAGAGACTGTCTTTCTTCCAATGGATAGTCTTTCCTCCTTTATCGAATATTAGATGACCATACATTTCAGGGTCCACTTCTGGGTTCTCTATTCTGTTCCATTGATCTATGTGTCTGTTTTTGTGCCAGTACCACACTGTCTTGATGACCACAGCTTTGTAATACAACCTGAAATCTGGCATTGTGATGCCCCCAGCTAAGGTTTTCTTTTTTAAAATTCCCCTGGCTATTCGGGGTCTTTTCTGATTCCACACAAATCTTAAAATAATTTGTTCTAACTCTCTAAAGAAAGTCCATGGTATTTTGATAGGGATTGCATTAAACGTATAAATTGCCCTGGGTAACATTGACATTTTTACAATATTAATTCTGCCAATCCATGAGCATGGAATATTTTTCCATCTCTTTGTGTCTTCCTCAATTTCTTTCAGAAGTGTTCTATAGTTTTTAGGGTATAGATCTTTTACCTCTTTGGTTAGGTTTATTCCTAGGTATCTTATGCTTTTGGGTGCAATTGTAAATGGGATTGACTCCTTAATTTCTCTTTCTTCAGTCTCATTGTTAGTGTATAGAAATGCCATTGATTTCTGGGCATTGATTTTGTATCCTGCCACGCTACCAAATTGCTGTATGAGTTCTAGCAATCTGGGGGTGGAGGCTTTTGGGTTTTCTATGTAGAGTATCATGTCATCGGCGAAGAGGGAGAGTTTGACTTCTTCTTTGCCAATTTGAATGCCTTTAATGTCTTTTTGTTGTCTGATTGCTGAGGCGAGGACTTCCAGAACTATGTTGAACAGCAGTGGTGAGAGTGGACATCCCTGTCTTGTTCCTGATCTTAGGGGAAAGGCTCCCAGTGCTTCCCCATTGAGAATGATATTTGCTGTGGGCTTTTCGTAGATGGCTTTTAAGATGTCGAGGAAAGTTCCCTCTATCCCAACACTCTGAAGGGTTTTGATCAGGAATGGATGCTGTATTTTGTCAAATGCTTTCTCTGCATCTAATGAGAGTATCATATGGTTCTTGGTTTTTCTCTTGCTGATATGATGAATCACATTGATGGTTTTATGAGTGTTGAACCAGCCTTGTGTCCCAGGGATAAATCCTACTTGGTCATGGTGAATAATTTTCTTAATGTGTTGTTGGATCCTATTGGCTAGTATCTTGTTGAGAATTTTTGCATCCATGTTCATCAGGGATATTGGTCTGTAATTCTCCTTTTTGGTGGGGTCTTTGTCTGGTTTCGGAATTAAGGTGATGCTGGCCTCATAGAACGAATTTGGAAGTACTCCATCTCTTTCTATCTTTCCAAACAGCTTTAGTAGAATAGGTATGATTTCTTCTTTAAACGTTTGATAGAATTCCCCTGGGAAGCCAGCTGGCCCTGGACTCTTGTGTCTTGGGAGGTTTTTGATGACTGCTTCAATTTCCTCCCTGGTTATTGGCCTGTTCAGGTTTTCTATTTCTTCCTGCTCCAGTTTTGGTAGTTTGTGGCTTTCCAGGAATGCGTCCATTTCTTCTAGATTTCCTAATTTATTGGCGTACAGCTGTTCATAATATGTTTTTAAAATCGTTTGTATTTCCTTGGTGTTGGTAGTGATGTCCCCTTTCTCATTCATGATTTTATTAATTTGAGTCTTCTCTCTCTTCTTTTTAATAAGGTTGGCTAATGGTTTATCTATCTTATTAATTCTTTCAAAGAACCAACTCCTGGTTCTGTTGATCTGTTCCACAGTTCTTTTGGTCTCGATATCATTGAGTTCTGCTCGAATTTTAATTAACTCTCTTCTTCTGCTGGGGGTGGGGTCTATTTGTTGCTTTTTCTCTAGTTCCTTTATGTGTAAGGTGAGCTTTTGAATTTGAGATCTTTCCAGTTTTTGAATGTATGCTTGTATTGCGATGTATTTCCCCCTCAGGACTGCTTTTGCTGCATCCCAAAGATTTTGAACGGTTGTATCTTCATTTTCATTAGTTTCCATGAATCTTTTTAATTCTTCCTTAATTTCCTGGTTGACCTTTTCATCTTTTAGCAGGATGGTCCTTAACCTCCACGTGTTTGTGGTCCTTCCATATTTCTTGTTGTGATTAAGTTCTAATTTCAAGGCATTATGGTCTGAGAATATACAGGGGACTATCCCGATCTTTTGGTATCGGTTCAGACCCGATTTGTGACCCAGTATGTGGTCTATTCTGGAGAAAGTTCCATGTGCACTTGAGAAGAATGTGTATTCAGTTGAGTTTGGATATAAAGTTCTGTAGATATCTGTGAAATCCATCTGGTCCAGTGTATCATTTAAAGCTCTCGTTTCTTTGGAGATGTTGTGCTTAGAAGACCTATCCAGGGTAGAAAGAGCTAGATTGAAGTCACCAAGTATAAGTGTATTATTATCAAGGTATTTCTTGAGTTTGGTTATTAATTGGTTTAAATATTTGGCAGCTCCCACATTCGGGGCATATATATTGAGGAGTGTTAAGTCCTCTTGTTGGATAGATCCTTTGAGTATGAGATAGTGTCCCTCTTCATCTCTCACTATAGTCTTCGGGGTAAATTTTAATTTATCTGATATAAGGATGGCAACCCCTGCTTTCTTTTGAGGACCATTTGAATGGTAAATGGTTCTCCAACCTTTTATTTTCAGGTTGTAGGTGTCCTTCTGTCTAAAATGAGTCTCTTGTAGACAGCAAATAGATGGGTCCTGCTTTTTTATCCAGTCTGAAACCCTGCGCCTTTTGATGGGGTCATTAAGCCCGTTCACATTCAGAGTTACTATTGATAGATATGAGTTTAGTGTCATCATATCTATTCAGTCCTTGTTTTTGTGGATTGTTCCACTGAACTTCTTCTTAAAGGGGAATTTTAAGAGTCCCCCTTAAAATTTCTTGCAGAGCTGGTTTGGAGGTTACATATTCTTTCAGTTCCTGCCTGTCTTGGAAGCTCTTTATCTCTCCTTCCATTTTGAATGAAAGCCTTGCGGGGTAAAGTATTCTTGGTTGCATGTTCTTTTCATTTAGGACCCTGAATATATCCTGCCAGCCCTTTCTGGCCTGCCAGGTCTCTGTGGAGAGGTCTGCTGTTACCCTAATATTCCTCCCCATAAAAGTCAGGGACTTTTTTTCTCTTGCTGCTTTAAGGATCTTCTCCTTATCTTTGGAATTTGCAAGCTTCACTATTAAATGTCGAGGTGTTGAAAGGTTTTTGTTGATTTTAGGGGGGGATCTCTCTATTTCCTGGATCTGAATGCCTGTTTCCCTTCCCAGATTCGGAAAGTTTTCAGCTAGGATTTGTTCAAATACATATTCTGGCCCTCTGTCCCTTTCGGCGCCCTCGGGAACCCCAATTAAACGTAGGTTTTTCTTCCTCAGGCTATCATTTATTTCCCTTAATCTATCCTCATGGTCTTTTAATTGCCTGTCTCTTTTTTCCTCAGTTTCCCTCTTTGCCATCAACTTGTCTTCTATGTCACTCACTCGTTCTTCCACCTCGTCAAGCCTCGTCGTTAGGACTTCTAGCTTGGATTGCATCTCATTTAATTGATTTTTAATTTCTGCCTGATTAGATCTAAATTCTGCAGTCATGAAGTCTCTTGAGTCCTTTATGGTTTTTTCTAGAGCCACCAGTAGCTGTAAAATAGTGCTTCTGAATTGGCTTTCTGACATTGAATTGTAATCCATATTTTGTAACTCTGTGGGAGAGTGGGCTGTTTCTGATTCTTTTTTTTGAGGGGTTTTCCTTCTAGTCATTTTGCTCAGTGCAGAGTGGCCAAAAACAAGTTGTATTGGGAAAAGGAGAAAAAGAGAGAGAAGGAAAGAAAAGAGAAAAAGAAAAAAGAGAAAGAAGAAAAAAATAGGGGAAAAAGAGAAGAAAAAGAAAGAAAAAGAAAGAAAGGAGAAAAAAGAAAAAAGGGGGGGTGGGGGAAGCAATCAGAAATCAAGAAGAAAGAGAGAAAAAAAAAAAGCACAAAACAAAACAAAAAACAAAAAAAACAAAAACAAAAACAAAACAAACAAACAAAAAAAAAAACACGGGGGAGTATCTTCCGATTCTGTACACTTTAAGTCCCTTGACTTCCCTTGGAACTGGTCCGTCTCGCTGGTCTTCTGGGGGAGGGGTCTGCTGTGCTGATTCTCAGGTGTTAGCACTTGGGGGAGCTGCTCTGCCCCTGCCTGGTGCAGGGCTCAGTGGGGGTTGTTTACCCCGTGAGGCCCCGGGAGGAAGCCACAGTGGCGGGGGCAGCTCTGGGACCCTGGAGTCAGCTCCCGCAGTAGCTCCGGGGCTCTCCGTCTGCAGGGCCTGGAGGCTCCGGGGCGGGGCCGCTGATCTGCTCAGCTCCGGGCAGGAGCGTCCTTGCTGTCCTGGGCCCTCCCGGCCTCTGCCTGTCCCGGGGGAGGCCGGATCCTGGGCTGTGTCCCGGCGCCCTGTGCTCCGGGGCCTGCGCTGTTGGATTCGCTCCCGCCCCGCAGCCCCCTCCGCGAGCTGCTCTGGGTCCCGCCATGGGCGCTGCAGCCCTTAGGGAGCTCGGCGCACTCTCCCGGGGCGCAGGTGCCTGTTAGTGTCCCAGGGAGCCCGAGGGCGTCCCCGCCTTTCTGGGGATCCTGCTCCAATTCCCCGGGAGGCCTTTCCGCGGGGAAGGTTGGTGCAGCTCCTGCTCCTCCGGGACGGGGCTCTCCTGTCCTGGGGACACTCCCCCGGCCTCAGCCCGGCTCCTCGCGGGCCCCTCCCCCTTGGAGGCCTTTTGTGTCTTTATCTCTTTTTCCCCGTCTTCCTGCCTTGATAGAAGCGCGAACTCTTCTCACTGTAGCGTTCCAGCTGGTCTCTCTTTAAATCTCAGGCCGAATTCGTAGGTTTTCAGGATGATTGGATGGTTTTCTAGGTAATTTGCTGAGGACAGGTGACCTGGAGACCCTGCTCTGCCGCCATCTTGCCCCTCCCCCTGTTAATTTTCGACGATTGATTTTTTAGAATCATGTTTCAAAAAGCATGTCAAATTGAAATCTACTATAATTTAATTTACTGAGAACGTAGCACTTCAGAGATTATTTCTTTTTTTAAATTTTTTTAAATTTTTATTTATTTATGATAGTCACACAGAGAGAGAGAGAGAGAGAGGCAGAGACACAGGCAGAGGGAGAAGCAGGCTCCATGCACCGGGAGCCCGACGTGGGATTCGATCCCGGGTCTCCAGGATCGCGTCCTGGGCCAAAGGCAGGCGCCAAACTGCTGCGCCACCCAGGGATCCCCCAGAGATTATTTCTAATTATAAAAATTTTAATGACAGGAGTTGGCATCAAGACCAATTTGCACATACACTTTTGCTATGGACAAAGAATAATCATCATGTGATGCTCCTCTTGAAACATCAAAATGTGTCTAACCATATTTACCTGAGGATTTGGAATTGCCATCTGGAATTGGGTTTTTCCATGTCCACTTGTCTTTTACAAATATAGTCCAGGATGAAAAATAGTACACAGGGAAATAGAAAGTAATTAAAAACAAACACTGAGATGGGGCACCTGGCTAGCTCAGTCAGTAAAGTGTACAACTCTTGATCTCGGGGTTGTGAGTTCGAGCCCCATGTTGGGTATAGAGATTATTTGAAAATAAAATCTTCAAAATATAATAACATTTTAAAAAGTAAAAAATAAAACACTAAGAAAACATTCCTAAACAGAGCCAACAGTAATCCAGTACAGCTTGCTTGGTGTCCCTTCTAGATACGGCCAATTCTACTGAATTGAACCAATATTTGATAATATATTTAGTGTGTTGGACTAAGTGGAGGTAAAGAGATGAAAAGATATTATCTCTGCCTAAAAGTAACTTATAGATAGTAGTGGTGACCAGTCCACAAACTTTCACAATATTGAGATATATTTAGAGCTCTTTAGGAGCATAGTAGAGCATGTCTTCTTTCAACAATCAGAGGATACTGAAGCAG
Organism: Vulpes lagopus; assembly: GCF_018345385.1. Classification (NCBI taxonomy): domain Eukaryota; kingdom Metazoa; phylum Chordata; class Mammalia; order Carnivora; family Canidae; genus Vulpes; species Vulpes lagopus. The sequence continues at coordinate 46,704,686 of NC_054832.1, read as the reverse complement.
GCAATATGAGAGTGGTGTATGGGTGGGTAACAGAGAGGAGTAATGGTTCCAGGAAACTTTCCAGAGAAGATGGAGGATGAAATAAGTCTTAAAGGATATTTTGCAACCCTTCAGGTAAGTGTACCTCAGCAGGAGCATCTTCCTAAGTTCATTACATTCAGCCTATGCCCTATTGGCCCCTCTTCTGTCCCCAGCATGATGAGAGACTTTCCTCTTCCCACTCTCTTGATTCCACTGGTTATCTATTATTGACTGAATGTTTCTGTGATCCCAAATTCATATGTCAAAGCCCTAACCCCCAGTGTGATAGTGTTTGGAGATAGGGAGATAGGGCTTTTGGGAGATAATTAAGCTTAGATACGATTGTAAGGATAGGTTCCTCAGGATGGTATTAGTGTCCTGATAAGAAGAGACGTCAAAAATCTCCTTCTCTCTCTTTCTTAATCTCTCTCTTCAAATAAAGAAGAGGTCAAGTAAGGACACAATAGGAAGGCAGCTAGGTACAACTCAAGAGAGAAAGCACCAGAAACCAACCATGTTGCTACCCTGATCTAAGGCTTTCAGCCACCAGAACTATGATCAAGTAAATTTCTGTTGTGCAAGGCACTCATCCTATGGTATTTTATTGTGGGATCCCAAGAAAACTAAGACATCATCTAAGTACATCTGGCCAACTTACCTTACTTTCTCTCAAATTTCAAAGTATCCTTGGAAATTGCAAATACTTCAAAAGATAACATTTCAAACTTTCTCCTAACCTACATACAGCTCTTCTCCAACTGATATTTACAACATACTGATGAGATATTCTCATCATAGCTCAATTGCCTCTTAACCTGATTCCAGTGTAGTACTTAATATTAATACCCTTCAGGTATGCCTCAGTGATACAGAACTAATTTATCCAAGGAAAAACCCTGGTCACAATATCCACTCTTTGGGAGATCTTTGAACAGCATCCCTTCCTTCAAAAAAAAAAAAAAAAAGGTAAAGCCAGCCAAGTCTAGGAATTTATGTTACGGGCATATTTTCAGAAGATTGATCTAAAGGGGAGTTGTTAGGTTTGCAGGTTACTTTCCATGGCCCTATCTCTTTGTCCAGCTTTTAAGAAATCCTATTTGGGTCAATACCTAGTGGATTTACACAAACTGTATATGAGGCAGGTTGCTGCTGATAAGTATTCTTCCCACCAATACCATTAGGGTTGGCTGAATTTATTGGAATTCCTGAATGCTCTAAGGGATGAAGGAGACATACTTGACTCTATTGTGGAGATGTTACTATGTCAAATAATGATACCTAGCTTGCAATGAGATTTACTTATTAGCAGTATTCTGGACAAGCAGCCATATATTAAGAAGGTGAGTGTGCACTGTCCTAAGGGAAATTTAGCATGTGTTCATTAAATTCCCTAGCAAGTACAAGTGCAGTAGGTGGTGCCTACAACCCTCCTCCATCAAGTGGCCACCAGCCCACTTGCTATTCAGACCTCCACTCGTTTTTACTTGCAGAAGATACTATCTCCATGCAGTAAAAAAGAGACTAAGGAAAGTCTTGGGTTATCTAAGGAGCAAAGTGTTCATTTGTAACCAGATGAAATAATGACTGTTACCCAACTCTATCCTTCTAGGCTAACTGATCTCTATGCTTCTATGCTTCTCTCATCACCTTATTCCTCTATGTCTTCTCTCCATTCTCCCCTGGGGTATTCTTCTAATCTGGTGGGGGTGGGGTGAGGTAAGCATCTCACATTTCTGCTCTTTTGTATTATTCCTCTTCATTGATGAATATTGAATGGCTTCGTTGCTTATAAGTGTGTATATGAGGAGGCGCAGAGGAAAACCAGAGAAGGATGAGGAAAAGAGTGCAGTACCCAGACAAAAATGCATACATGAATTGATACCTTTAAAATATTATACTGAGTTTGAGAAAAGGAAGAAAGGATGTTCCAAGCAAAACAACATGCTATAAAAAGCACTTTGAAATTGACTGCATGTTCTGTTTAGAGTTCTATTGGATCATTATGAATATTTTAGGTCATCACAAGACACTTAGATTTTATTCTAAAAATTTTGGGATTTAGTGAAGCGTTTCACATAGAAAAATGACTTATGCTCTAGAAAGACCACTCTATTAATTAATCTTCATCCCTTTCCATCCAGTTGAGGGTGGAATCTAGGGGTAAAAATTGAGGTAATTAGGAGGCTATCTGCAGTAGCCTAACTGACAGGTAATGCTACTTGTTTTAGTGCTACAGCTGTAGATATGGAAAGATGTGGTCTGAATTGGGCTATATACGATGGCAGGATCTAAAATGACTTGTCTGATGAACTGGACATAAGATGTGAGGAAGAAATGGGAATGAATAATAGTTCCTACCTAGTACTTTTCCTGAGGAGTAGAATGAAAACTAAAATGGGGATACTTTAGAGAAAGCAGATTTGGGTGTTGGGAATTAAGTATTCCATTTTGGAAATGTAATATATGAGATTCAGTTGAACATCCAAATGAAGATCATTGGAAAAAGGGTTGATACTCATGCAAAAGATACAATCTGAGGACATCAGCATACAGATGGTATGTGAAGTGATAAAACTGAGTGAGCTCACCTAAGGAGAGAACACAAATACAGAAAACAGGAGAACCAGGGATATGGCCCTGCTAGAAAGGCAGCACTGAAAAAGCCTGCAAAAGGAAATAAAACCAGGTTGTCCAAAGATGAAATTATATATTTCAAGTCGAGAATAGGTATTAAAGTTGCAAAGATAACGAGTAAGGAAAGGACAAGAAATTGGCAACTCATTTTGGCCAGATGCACGTCATCAGTAAGAATTTCCAGTGGAGAGAGAGGGATGAATAGCATGAGTTTTAAAAGTCTGAGGAGGAAGTGGATGTGAAGAAGTGTATAAAGGCAATTCCTTTAAAGAATTTCTTTGAAGGGGAGCCAAGAAATGGAGAATAACTGCAAAGAATGGAAAGAAAAGAAATCTAAGGTCAAGAGATGGTTCAAGGTTTTCAAACTTTAAAGATGGGTAATGTTAAAGCAGAATATAATGGTAATGAGAATGTTCTAGTATGTGGAGAAACTGCTGAGGCAAAGAGCAAAGTGGGTTACTCTTTTCTGCTTCCAGATAGACTTCTGAAACTGAAGTTAATTCAGACATAAAAAAAAAAAAGACTCGAGAATAAAACTTTTAGAGATCCCCTAGTGAACTTCTGTGGTGTTTAAAAATGGCTTTCATTGCATTCTAGCTAAGTCTTAATTCATGTGCTATTTTGTAACATTTTACAACTGAAGATACATGATGGAAAGAGATGAGAAGACTTAACAGACACTTGTCACTCTAAATATTGCCTGTGTAGTTTTTTTAAAAATCAAATCTTGTAAAGAGCTTCTAAGCTAATAAAAGATCACCACCACTTCTGAAAGATGAGGTGAATTTAATGTCTCTTGCCTTAAAAGAAAAGTAGCTGATGACAGCTTTTGAAAATCCTAGAAAATGAGTGCCGCAAAACCGGATGGTGAAATACTAAAATCTTGTATAGACTAAGTAAAGATCAAGGCTTGGGAAGTCAAAAAACTTTTTTTAATTGGTAGATTATTAAGATGTGGAATAAGCTACTGAAGAAAGCAATAAAATCTTTGTGAAAATGATCTGAGCATTTGGACTTTATAGGTTAAACCCTTCAAACATTAGCTCTGTAAGCGGAGAGATCATTAAGAACCACATGGGCTCTTATTTTGTGAAAGCATCATTTCAGCAGAGTGAAGGATGGGAAAGAATCAGTATTTTTATTTTAAAACACAGGTTTTTTTCCAAAGACAATTATAATATCAAACAAGTAAAATCTATGCTTATAATAAGATAACACGAAAAACAAGTAAGCCTGAAGAACTTTGACAGTAGTCTACAATAGGTCAAACACGACATGTCTGTGCTTAACCAAGACCAAGGAAGAAAAAAATAGCCAGAATTATTCAGGAGACTGAAGCATTATGGAACTGCAGCGTTTTACAATAATAGTATAGATTAGCTCTACTTAACTGCATTCAGTAATTTGATCATGAGGCAGTTCTGTTTTCTTTGGCACTGAGAAGCACGACAATACAGAAGGTTGACAACACCTTCTTACATACTTGCAAATTGAAGAAGACCCTGCAGGAAAATATTTCAATACTTCAAGTCCCCAAACACTCCTTTATCTCCCAAGTATCCAGGTCACTAAGAAAAACTGTGCTTTATTTACCTCTTATATATAGTCATTTGGTTGATAATTGCCTATTGCTTAATATACTTGAAAATTACTCACGCATACGCCACCACCAACTCCCAGCCCCTTGGCTGATAAGAGTTCGGCACCGGGCAATCAGTTAACCAGAACAAAACATGTATCCATTTAATGACAAGTATCAATTCCAAAACAAGGAAGTGTTACTATCAAATTAAATGCTAAAAATAAGAAAAGGCTATAATTTTCCTGTCTCTGAAAGCTTGTTAATACTGATTTTTACACTATGAAAAAAGATATAAATACTGACTTTTTTTTATGAGCCAGAAAAGGAAAGAAATCCCCCCTGCCTTTCCTTTAAATTAAATAGAATCATTGGCATTAAGAGCTTACCATCTTATTTCTAAAGAATTCATCTGATTTAAACACATATAATATCACAAAGTCAAACTGTACGAAACAGACATGGATAAGAACCAACAAGGCAGGTTCAAATTGGTAGAAAGTACTCAAGATCTAATTAGTCAGTGTAACTTAAGTGTCCAGTCAAGAAAAACAGTGCAAATACAGCTTTCTGGGCACAACAGATTTTGATATGCAAATCAGCTCACACACCATAAATTTGGAAATGATGTCAAGATAAGGTGGAAGTTGCCCTGGTTCATGTGCTTGTCATCCCCACTACACCCAGTTAAGCTCTGGTTTCACTAAGTAACAGCAACTGGACAGAAAGGATTCAAAATGAGCTGAATTTAACAGGCCATGAAGGTGCAATATGTCCAGAAATGCCCATTTACCTCCAGTTTTCCTGGCTTAATTCAGTTTTGTGCTTTGTTGAGGAAGTTTTTATTGTGCTGTGCTTTCCAACTGGGCATTTTTTCTTTGTTTCCATAATTCAACAGCCTCAATCCTTCCTTATACTCCTTCTAATGAGTTACTATCACCTTTTTTTAAAGATAAATTCCTGCATTTACTGCTGTATGTATGTATGTATGTATGTATTAGAAATGTAACATGTCTTTTTAACAGTATTTCTACTAAAGTACTCTGTTGGTTGGGACTCTGATTAGAAAATCATACAGATTCTGAATAGTCTGTTCCTAACTTTATCTTCCCATTCTCCTACTGTTTTCAGTGTATAATCTTACAGAACATGTTTTTTTAAAAGAAAGATATACATTGCAATATAGCCAAGTGTCTATAATATTATTCCAGTTCACAAACTGAAACACTAAGAGAGGGAAAAAAATCACTTGCTGCCCTTATTATTTTATCTGAGTGTTATTTGCAGGACAAGGAGTAGGAATGTCAGTTTCCACAGTACTCTGATAAGTCTTTGATTTGTGTGTGTGTGTGTGTGTGTGTGTGTGTGTGAGAGAGAGAGAGAGAGAGAGAGAGAGAGAGAGAGAGAGAGAGAGAACGCATGCAGAATACTCGGGGAGGAGGAGAAAAAGCTATTCCAGAAAGCCAGGGGCTAAAATACATGATGGCATTAATCCTTGCTATTTTAACTAGGTCACACTCTGTTCAATCAACATGCAAAGGTTATAAATATTCACAAAGGAGTCAAGGTTTTACAGACTGGGAAATAAGGCCACATTTAGACATTAAAATGTGTCTCATATTCAATCCACTTTTTTGAGAGACATGCCAATTTATTTTTCTGAAGATTCTTATATTTAGTTTTTAACAAATGTGAACTAGCAATTCAACTAAATAAGGTTGCTTTGTTTCATGAGGTTGCAAGTTAGATACTCTCTTTATTCCTTATGTCTAACTCTGTGACTGTCACTGACATATCATGTAATAGATACCCTCTTAGTGCCTGCTTCTGCCAGAGGATTCTCAAATATTTCAAAATAAGCAATATGTCTATATACCTCCAACACAATGCTTAGAATGCAAAGTTTTGTTGAATGACAAAATCATATAAATAAGTAAGAAAAAAATCTTTAAGCAAATATTGACCTTCATCTCACATTTTGTCAATTCTTCATCTTAAATATCAGGATCTAATATACTATCCTCAAGGACATCCATACCCCTAATATTTAATTACTACTTTTTTCATAGTGCTTATTATGGTTGCTATTATATTGCACATCCTCCTGCATATGTCCATTATCACCACTAGATGGGGAGCTTTGGAAGGTACTCTCATGTACTTTTCTAGAGATTATCATAATTTTTTATACCTAGTAGATGTTCAATAAATATTCTCTGAATAAAATGTCTTTTGAAAGGATATTAGAAGCAATTATATATTATAAAATTGTCAATAGGAAAATTTCACTAATTTTGGGATCCAGAAATCATATTTCAATGTTTAAAATAATTTTTATATAAATGACTATTTCCATAAGAGATTTCAATATGCAAAATAAACATTCAAGAATTTAAAAATCCTTGGAATCATAAAGCGCTCATTTGTTTTATCAGTCATAATTTAGAAAACTAACAATTTCAATTTTTCGATGATTGAAAATTTCATGGAAAGCTTTTCTTGAGAGCTTGAAATCTAAAATACCAAGAAATAAGGTTTCGGAATGCTGTTTTTTACAGTACCTCAATTCTCAGAGGCTGGAATTATCAAATCATGCTTAAGAATGAAACATATCTAATGGAAATATAGAGATGAAGAGCAATTTCTTTGGAGAAAAACAAAGCTTACTGTATGCTGTGATTTAATATGATGTAATGTTTCTGTTGGTTTTCCCTTTGTGTTTCTCTCTGCTTAGTTTAGTCATATAATTACATGCTTCAGTGATTTATGATGGTAGTATCAAATCATTAGGTCTGAAGCAATAAAAGTACTGCATTAGAAAGTTCTACTTATCTGCAACATCTTTTGGTGATGAAGAAGTGACACTGTTAAAAAAAAAAAAAACTAAACGAAAAACTAAAAAGCTTTTTTTTAAAAGCACTCTCAAAGCAAAATGCCTAAGCAATTGGTGTGTCCCATACTCTGGAACCGAACAGGCCCTAACATTAAAATGACATTTTGCAGCATATTGGTAAGTTTGAAATCAGTCATCTTGTTTCCTGAGAGATTCATCTGTTGAAATGCTTCTACTTTATCTTGAAGCAAACCAAACAGAGCACTCTACAAAGAAGCATGTTGGGCTCCTGGCCATCTGTAGTATGCAAACAAATGCCCTCATCAACCTCCATTACTTAATCTTTGGCTTTATTTAAGATTTGTATGGTGGCATTGATCAACCTATTCTCTTTCCCCCCAACTTTATTGAGACATAATTGACACATATGTTGTATAAGTTTAAAGTGTATAGCATAAGGATTTGATACGCGTATACATTGCAAAATGATTATCACAATAAGATTGGCTAATAGCTCCATCACTTCACTTAGTTACCTTTTATTTATTTCTTTATGGTGAGATCATTTGAGATTCCACTTTCAGCAATTTTTAAGTATACAATATTGTTAACTACAGTCCTTATGTTACATATTCGATCCCTAGAACTTATTTATATCTGGAAATTTGAACTCTTTGACCAGCATTTTCCTATTTTCCCTACCCATAACCCCTGGAAAGCATCACTCTACTCTCATTTCCTATAAATTCGGCTTTTTTTTAGATTCCACATATATGGGGGTGCCTGGGTGTCTCAGTCAGTTAAGCGTCTGACTCTTGCTTTTGGCTCAGGTCATGATCTCAGGACCATAAGCATGGAGCCTGCTTATGATGCTCTCTTCTTCTTTCTGTCCATCCCACTAAAAAGTTTAATATTAAATTAAAATGTTAAAATCAATAATTATTAATTACAAATTAATAATACGTTCATAATAAAAATTATTAATAAAATTTACTGAATATTTCACATATATGTAGATGAGATCACACAGTATATATCTTTCTCCACTGACTTACTTCACTTAGCACAATGCCTCAAGGTCTATCTCTGTTGTCACAAGGGAAGGATTCTCTTCTGTTTTATGGCTAAATAATATTCCATTATATATACATACCACATTTTCTTTACCCATTCATCTGTGGATGGTCAATCTATTTAGATATTCAAATGCATGAAACAGAAGCACCATTCAGGTGAGACACTGGTCTTATACTGAAGAGACAATGTGAAAAGTCTCTAACACGTAGGTTTTAATATGTGCATTTGTATCAATTGGGGAAATCTTTTAGAAAATATAGATTTCCAAGCTGTATCCCTATGATTCCATTTCTTTTGAGTGAAGCTGGGGTACAGGGATAAAAAGATGCTCTAGCAATTTTAAAGTACAGCCAGGACTGAGAACCAATCTAATAGTGTAACTAAAAGAAACATGCACAGAGACCTGATTCAGCAGACCTGAAGTCAATAGCCATTACAGACTCTTATTAGTTAAGACTTTAAAACCAAACTCCTACAGTTAATATCTTTTTAAAAAATTGATTTTACTGTAGGACTTCTAAGTTCTCTAACAACTATAAAGAACACATTGCTCCAATATAACATTAAACAAGCTATCTCAACCCTGCAAAGATGTTTATGAGTCAATAAAATTCGCTATTGTTAATACACATCAATATATTGCCACTTTAAAAGCAAATACCATTTATAACTCTAACAGTGGCAACTTTTCTTAAAAAATACTTAACAGTGGGGATCCCTGGGTGGCGTCTGCCTTCAGCCTGGGGTGTGATCCCGGAGTCCTGGGATCGAGTCCCACCTCACGCTCCCTGCATGGAGCCTGCTTCTCTCTCTCTCTGTCTCTCATAAATAGATAAATAAAATCTTAAAAAAAAATACTTAACATCACTAGACCTATGATAATATCTATATATTGATGCAGAAGGAGAAAGATGTTGAGGAAATCCTTGCCTGCTTGCCTCCACAAGTATTTTTGGTGATTGCCTAATTCTATCTAAATATGACACTTTTCTGTAAAAACTAATTAGGAATAAATTAACTCTTAATATGACATATAACTGTTTATTAAAAAAATAAATTTCTGGACCAATTGCTACATTAATCATTTAAAATGAAAATGTGACTTCTGCTTAAAAGAAAAATAGTATGAAAGAACAGCTTGAGGAGGCAATAAAATACTGCTTCTTAAATGTATTACACATATTACATTAGTTATAATAAATTATACTCCACCAAGGACCTGGAATCTGGTAAATCAGGGATTATGGAAAAAATAAGAGAAGACTCTCCAAGCAGCAGCCATTTTCCTGAGACAAAGTCGTCCAGGAACTGAGAGAGGAAAGTCCCGTTAAAATTTTATTTTGGCCAAGGATGCTGATATATAACCATCAGTGATGCTCTTCCATCAGTTAATCACCTATCAGGGGCACCCAGAATTCAACACTGCTATTTCATAGTGTCTTTTAAAACTAGAACTTTCCATTAGATTAATATGCTATATTAAGATGCTATTATCAAATGAAATTTTGAATGCTCAAAAAGTGTTTCAGGAAAACTTATCAATAGTTTCCATATATCAAGAATATGAGTTTTTTAAAAAGGAAATAGAAAAAATGCATAGGTGACAAATTTTCCATCCTAAAACATATCTTTTTAGCATGTGAATTATTTTAGGCTCATAATTTTTAAGAAACAGAAGATTCAAGAGGTTTCTCTTTTTTGCATCCCTCTCCAACTGCCTAAAAGAATTTAATTAGAGGATATGCTCCAGGAGGGGAGCTATCATCACTATAATATGAACTAGAGGTGGTAGACAGGGAGATAATTAGCAAAATCTGTTTTAATTCCTCTCTATATTCCATTATTTCTGTTGGTCCAGCAAACGTTTGTTTACCAAGCATTTACCTTTCATCTTCCTTTGAATTGTCTTCCTTCTCTTTGAGGTCCCAGGCTCCTATCCCTACTCCTTAGCTCTGAATGGTATATAAGCTCAATTGCCTGCCTGTTTGTGAGCCTCAAAATTCTTATAGAGGCCCTGTATACACAGAATTAAACTTGATTTTCTCCTGTTTATTTGTTGCATATCAGTTTAAGTCTTAGACAAGACAAAAGAGCTTTGAAGCTCAAAGGTCAATTTTTCCTACCCAATGAATGGAACTTTTAGTTCTGGGGTTCTTACATCAATTTTACAGGGATTCAATTCTATAGGTATGTTAAGGCATATGCCAAGTCTAAAAACAAAGCTGAGCTTCCAGTTCACCTAAGGCTACCCAATTTGTACCAATTGCTTTTTCAACAACAACAAAAAGACCATCATTGCAAAGCTATTTTGTCACCTACTAGATAAAAGTGTTCCATAAATTTGGATTTACCAGTGTGAGGCTGTAATGGGTAGAGCCAAGCAGTTATTTATGTACTTCCAACTCTGTGCTGATGCATTACAGTGAACATAAGCCACTCTTTCTTACTTCAAATACTTCACTTTAAGTTATTGGAGCTGTTTAAAACCAGAATGCTGAAAGGCATTGAAAAACCAGTTATTTTTCTACTACGGAAAATAAAAACTATCCACAAATAGGCTAAAAACAGAACAGAATGGAGTAAGATGTTGAAGAAGAGTTCAAAAAGTTCTAGAGCTGTTATACATTGCCATACTTGCATGGATTATACTTATTTCTGGTCTTTTCCCCTTAAGGCATGCTTTCCAACCTTGTTTACATATTAGAATTGCCTGGTTTTTGTTTGTTTGTTTGTTTGTTTTTTCCGGTGGTAATTTACAAGCTTCACCCCAAGAGATCTGGACTCAATTGGTCTAGGGTGGGCGTCTCTGCATTTTAAAAGTGCCACAGGAGATTCTAACATATAGTTAGAGTCCATTGCCTCATAGTATATCACTGATAGCATTTTCTACAAATCTGAAAAGGTAATATTAACCCAATATCCCATGTGTCCTGCAGTAACAATATGAAATTGGCTACCAGAAGCTATAAGTTTGCTTGGTAGAAAACCATCCTTTTTTCAGATTCATTAAATTCTACTTTTATCCCTAACATCAGGTAGGTTCCTGATTTAATGCTAGATCATCTGTAGTTTCCACAATGCTTCATCTAATCAAGCGACTCTCAAGAGACACATATCTAGGGGAGAATAGGGGAGAGGGAACAAATATAATTGTGGTTAGAGGACCCCTTCTATCTTCTACACGACATGTAAGGGCTGTATCACTCAACAAGGAGTCTGAAGAACTCAATTCATACTCATACCATCTGGGAGGAAAGGACGAAGGGTTTGTACAATTTTAAATAAAGCATTGTAAAAATGTCACATGTTTGTACTATTCCCTCTTGATGGATATGAGAATAAGTCTCATCACATAACACGATAGCTTTTATAGTACATTGGAATTGTTATTGTTCAAAATAGGTGGGAAGTTTTTAGTTCTATTTCTTTTTTCTTTTTTTTTTTTTTTTTGCTTATCTTTTTCTTGTAGGCACACACAGCAGTGATAAAGGAGGAAAGGAAGATGAAAAGAGAAAAGGAAAGGTGGGAAGAGACCACCCTGTCACTCCAGAAGAGCGTTATAGTAATTATAAAGCTGAAGGATTTGTTTTTGTTTGTTTGCTTGTTTATAGCTAAAAAAAAAAAAAAAAAAAAAAAAAAAAACAAGGTCATCACATGGAAGTTAGTTTCCTTCAGTGTAAGTTTGATCAACATGAAATCCCAAAGTATTTTGCAAATGTGAATAAGGAAAGTTACTTTAGTGGCATTTGAGATGCATTGGGCATATCTATTAATCACTGGCTGAACCCATCTTCTTTTAGTCATGGTGAGAGTCACACCAATTTGATGCTTTTGCTCTTTTCTTTGCCCTTACCCAATCAGGATTCTGTGCTTGTGCCACAGCATAAAGCGTCTAGAACTGTTTGACTGTACAATAATCTCTATCTCCTCTCCTCCCTTACACACATACACACTTTATAAAAAGGGGATCAATCACAATATTAACATTCATTTAACCCTGTTTATTCTTTGAGAGTCTCTGCCTAACAGAGACTACATCCTGTTAGTAGGATGGGCTTACTTACTTAAATCCTAGAAGGCAAACCTTGCATTTCTAATCTTTGAAACCACAAAAACCATTTTAGGTTTCTAAATGTGTTACTGTTATTTTTTTTTTAATTTTTATTTATTTATGATAGTCACAGAGAGAGGGAGAGAGAGAGGCAGAGACATAGGCAGAGGGAGAAGCAGGCTCCATGCACTGGGAGCCTGATGTGGGATTCGATCCCGGGTCTCCAGGATCGCGCCCTGGGCCAAAGGCAGGCGCTAAACCGCTGCGCCACCCAGGGATCCCTGTTACTGTTATTTATGGAAGAATGGTTAAACATATTTTGACCCAAATGTTAAGTGTTACATTTTGACTTCTGTTAACCTAATACCTAAGTTAATAGCATATATATAGTAACGTCAGGTAAGCCAGGCTAATTAAATGTGAATCCTAAGTATCTCTGTATTATTCTTAAATATTGTTTAAAATTTAACAGATGTGGTTTCAGAAAGATAAATATTCCAGCCTATCAAAACCACCAAAACAATTTCCAGGATATTTTTTTCTGGTTCTATTTCTTCAGAATTATATATATTTCCAGTGTCTAGCTCTTCTAAATATGGTGATTATGTTTGCTTAGTCACTATACAAATTTGATGGGTTGAATATAGAACAGTAAGAAAAAATTTACATGCACGTGAAGTTCAGTCAGAAAATCTAGAATGACATCTTTGGATAGTAGTAGATGAACCCTTCCTTTATTTGAAAACTGGTAAATGAAGGCAGGAAAAAAATCAAGCAATTGTTCTACTTTTCTACCTAATCTAAGCTGTACTTAGTAAGAAAGTACAAGTACTTTCTTGTACTAGTAAGTACAAGAGTAAGAAAAGGGAAAGTATCCCTTTATAGAAGTATAACAGTTAATAAATGAAAAAGTTTGATCAAATATCATTTTGCTATCCTAGTGAATTAGTGGATTTAGACATTAAGATATTGCTAGAGAGGCATCCAGACAAAGAAGAATATACCATCAGTAATGCAGATGGAAAAGTCAAACAGCAGGTCATTGAAGGCACCTATATTCTGAGATGAAGAAAAAAGAAAGAGGAACAAGTAGGACTAAAGGATCATCAGTTCATTGTATGATATGCTGAGTCCAAGATGACACATCAGCGGGAGAAGGCAGATGGGTTTTAAGGATCACAAGACCAGAAAAAAAGATGCAATCTTAAGTTAGATGAAGAAAGTTGCTAGAACATAAATGGTAGTCGAGGTTTTGGAGTTAATAACACAGGGAGATTTGAAATAAAAGTTGGATGGCTAAGAACAGAGGAGTGTGATTAATAACACGAACAGGAGCAGAAGGAATGAACTGAAGGTGTATTTTGCTGCCTTATATATTTATATTCAGCTGGCCTTGGTATAAACACTGTATTCTCTGTTTACAGTGGACCTTTGCAGATGTGGACATTCTGAAAAACCTGTCTAGTAGAGTACAAAGGAAATTGTGATGTTGGGGCCAAAGTGTCTGGAAGTAAATCATTACTACCTTAGATTAACTCTTGTCTTCTCATGCATAAGACATTACTGTTTGGTTCTAGGTGTTGATTTGGCGCATCTGAGTCTGGAGTAATTGGAAGTTGATTAATGTATGATATTGAATACAACAAACAATATTGTATAGTATAATGCTAACTTTAGACGTGGTTTGACAAACTGGTTTTCAGTTATATTATTTCTCAGTGAATTTTAGAAAGAATTATTAGGGGATACTAGTAAGTATTATGAAAGACAGTTGGGTAACATTCAGGTCTCTGAGTTTGTCAAATTCCATATTACATTAGATTACTAATAGCTCATTTCCAACAGTTCATAAATTTAAAATTAATCATACTGAAACAATAGGTTTTTAACTCAAGGCAGTATTTACAGAATGGAGATGTCTTAACATGCTCAGCTATTTTCTGCTCTCCCCACCCCCAAACACTATAGTGTTCTTATAACAAAATAACATATGGTAAGAGGGATAATAAATGATTGGTAGAAAAAAAATGTTTTATTGTTAAGGATCCGAACTACGTAAGCCAAATTCTAAGGAAAACTGTAAAAGTTAATCAGCTGAAAGGATCGGTCCTTGCGGGATCCCTGGGTGGCGCAGCGGTTTGGCGCCTGCCTTTGGCCCAGGGCGCGATCCTGGAGACCCGGGATCGAATCCCACATCGGGCTCCCGGTGCATGGAGCCTGCTTCTCCCTCTGCCTGTGTCTCTGCCTCTCTCTCTCTCTCTCTCTCTGTGACTATCATAAATAAAAAAAAAAAAAAAAAAAAAAAAAGCATCGGTCCTTGCTTTAACAGAATGATGTAAACCAGCCAAACTCTTCCAGAATTTTTAGGAAAAAGATGTAACTGCAGAAATAAACTCACAGTCATTTCAGTACATCACAAAGATTATAAAGTTGAAGGGAAGAGAGGAAGAAACAGCAGCTCATTGACTCTCATATTACCTTATAATGTTTTTCTCAATATAATTAATAAAAGCCCCTCTGAAAACACAAAAGTAAAGGTATACATCTTCTTTTTCCTTTTGAAATGGGGGCATTATCAATCAATCAAAAATAACTAAACTGAACATATTCAGTTTCCCCAGGACCAGTTGCTAAAGAGACTACTCTTTTCACATTGTGTCATCTTGGCACCATTGTCAAGATCATTTTACCATATAAACATGGGTTTATTTTTGAACTTTCTATTCTGTTCCATTGGCCTCTATGTCTCTTTATGCCAGTACCATACTGTTCTGACTACTGTAGCTTTGTAATATCAGGAGGTATGAATAGTCTTTTTGTTTCTTTCCTCTCAAGATTATTTTGGCTACTCAGACTCAGGGTCTTTTGTGATTCCATATGAATTTTAGGATGTTTCCTAATTCTGAAAACATGCAATTCAGGAATTGCACTGAATCTCTGGATCCCTTTAAGTATGTAAAATGGAAATTTTAACAATACTAAGTCTTCTAATAA
This sequence comes from Vulpes lagopus, assembly GCF_018345385.1. Lineage (NCBI taxonomy): Eukaryota > Metazoa > Chordata > Mammalia > Carnivora > Canidae > Vulpes > Vulpes lagopus. The sequence continues at coordinate 46,689,497 of NC_054832.1, read as the reverse complement.
ATGAACAAGGGATATCTTTTCATTTATTTGTGTCTTCATTAATTTCTGTTAGCAATGTTTTATAGTACAGAAATTTTTTCCTCCTTGAATTTATTCCTGAGTATTTTATTCTTTTTGATGCAATTATAAATGGGATCATTTTATTTTCAGGTCACTTGTTCCTAATGCATAGAACAACTGATGTAGGACCTTATCTTACACCATACACAAAAATCAACTCAAAATTGATTAAAAACCTAAACCTAAGACTTGAAGCTCCAAAAGTCCTAGAAGGAAACAGGGGGGGAAATTTATAACAATGATTTCTTGGCTATGACACCAAGAGCACAGGCCACTAAAGCAAGCATAAACAAGCGGGCCAACATCCAAATAGAAAGCTCTGTGTGGCAAAGGAAACAGTAACAAAGAGAAAGGCAACCCACAAATGGGAGAAAATATATGTGAACCCTATATATAACAAGGGGTAAATATCCAAATATATTAAGAACTCCTATGACTCACGAGAAAACACACACATCACATGTGCACACACACACACACACACACACACACACACACCTCAAAT